>NC_137932.1:29612910-30011910 GCF_963969265.1 Rhamphochromis sp. 'chilingali'
ATGAAGTTGTACAAAAACGCTTTATTTCGCCAAGACAGTGTGTTTCTCACTGTTACATGCATTTGAATGGGGAACTCGACCGAAACAAAGTATAGGTTTTCATTATGTGTATAACTTGGAAATCTTAGCTCACACAGCTGCAAAATCTGTTTGCCCAGCACGGGGATATTGAATTATATAAGATAAAACCATAAATACGTAAATCTGAGCCTTCTATCAAAAGTTACAGCTATTTATATGAAGTTGTACAAAAACGCTTTCTTTCGCCAAGACCGTGCGTTTCTCACTGTTACATGCATTTGAATGGGGAACTCGACCGAAACAAAGTATAGGTTTTCATTATGTGTATAACTTGAAAATCTTAGCTCAAACAGCTGCAAAACCTGTTTTCCCAGCACGGGGACCTTGAGTTTTATAAGATAAAGCCATAAACATGTTTGTCTGAGTCTTCTATCAAAAGTCACAGCTATTTATATGAAGTTGTACAAAAACGCTTTATTTCGCCAAGACAGTGCGTTTCTCACTGTTACATGCATTTGAATGGGGAACTCGACCGAAACAAAGTATAGGTTTTCATTATGTGAATAATTTTAAAATCTTAGCTCAAACGGCTGCAAAACCTGTTTTCCCAGCACGGGGACATTGAGTTCTATAAGATAAAGCCATAAACATGTTTGTCTGAGTCTTCTATCAAAAGTTACAGCTATTTATATGAAGTTGTACAATAACGCTTTATTTCGCCAAGACAGTGCGTTTCTCACTGTTACATGCATTTGAATGGGGAACTCGACCGAAACAAAGTATAGGTTTTCATTATGTGTATAACTTGAAAATCTTAGCTCAAACAGCTGCAAAACCTGTTTTCCCAGCACGGGGACCTTGAGTTCTATAAGATAAAGCCATAAACATGTTTGTCTGAGTCTTATATCAAAAGTTACAGCTATTTATATGAAGTTGTACAAAAACGCTTTATTTCGCCAAGTCAGTGCGTTTCTCACTGTTACATGCATTTGAATGGGGAACTCGACCGAAACAAAGTATAGGTTTTCATTATGTGTATAACTTGGAAATCTTAGCTCACACAGCTGCAAAATCTGTTTGCCCAGCACGGGGATATTTAATTATATAAGATAAAACCATAAATACGTAAATCTGAGCCTTCTATCAAAAGTTACAGCTATTTATATGAAGTTGTACAAAAACGCTTTCTTTCGCCAAGACCGTGCGTTTCTCACTGTTACATGCATTTGAATGGGGAACTCGACCGAAACAAAGTATAGGTTTTCATTATGTGTATAACTTGGAAATCTTAGCTCAAACAGCTGCAAAACCTGTTTTCCCAGCACGGGGACCTTGAGTTTTATAAGATAAAGCCATAAACATGTTTGTCTGAGTCTTATATCAAAAGTTACAGCGATTTATATGAAGTTGTACAAAAACGCTTTCTTTCGCCAAGACAGTGCGTTTCTCACTGTTACATGCATTTGAATGGGGAACTCGACCGAAACAAAGTATAGGTTTTCATTATGTGAATAATTTTAAAATCTTAGCTCAAACAGCTGCAAAACCTGTTTTCCCAGCACGGGGACCTTGAGTTCTATAAGATAAAGCCATAAACATGTTTGTCTGAGTCTTATATCAAAAGTTACAGCTATTTATATGAAGTTGTACAAAAACGCTTTCTTTCGCCAAGACAGTGTGTTTCTCACTGTTACATGCATTTGAATGGGGAACTCGACCGAAACAAAGTATAGGTTTTCATTATGTGAATAATTTTAAAATCTTAGCTCAAACGGCTGCAAAACCTGTTTTCCCAGCACGGGGACCTTGAGTTCTATAAGATAAAGCCATAAACATGTTTGTCTGAGTCTTATATCAAAAGTTACAGCTATTTATATGAAGTTGTACAAAAACGCTTTATTTCGCCAAGACAGTGCGTTTCTCACTGTTACATGCATTTGAATGGGGAACTCGACCGAAACAAAGTATAGGTTTTCATTATGTGTATAACTTGGAAATCTTAGCTCACACAGCTGCAAAATCTGTTTGCCCAGCACGGGGACCTTGAATTATATAAGATAAAACCATAAATACGTAAATCTGAGCCTTCTATCAAAAGTTACAGCTGTCTTCATGAAGCTGTACAAAAACACTTTATTTCGCCGAGACAGTGCGTTTCTGACTATTACATGCATTTGAATGCAGTTCTCGCACGAAACAAAGTATAGGTTTTCATTATGTGAATAACCCGAAAATCTTAGCTCAAACCTGTTTGCTCAACACGGGAATACTGAATATTATAAGATAAAGCCATAACTACGTAAATCTGAATCTTCTATCAAAAGTTACAGCTAACTTCATGAAGTTGTACAAAAAGGCTTTATTTTGCAAAGATAGTGCGTTTCTGACTATTACATGCGAGACATGTGTCTCTTTACTGTGTTTAAGACACTTTACAGGTCCCTCCCCTAATGAAGAGTAGTGAGCAGCTGATTGGACCATGGAACAGGTGACCACGTTCAAAAAGCCGCTCTGACAGCTCCAGAGGGGAGAGAGAGAGAGAGTGTGTGCAACGAGCGAGTAGCCTGACAGCCTTCGCGGTTCTTACCATGGTTTTCCCAGCCTGTGCTTATCTTGTGTATTTGTGTGAGGGTGAATTGTAAAAGCCGCTCCTAGTGCATTAGCTGAGAGCTTAGGCACTCGTGGGCTGAAGCGGAAGGGGTGAGCTGCCTTTTCTTTTGGAATCGTTTTCTCCTGTTTTCTTGGTCAGGGAGCGAGGGATAGCTCTGTCATTTGTTTGTTATTTTTCTTTCCTAGGGTTTAGTTAGTCTTTTCTGGTGGGTCTTAGTTGGTTTTGTTTATTATTTTGGCCTGGGCTCACCCTGGAGCTATGCTTCTTGTCCTTAAATAAAATCACCTTTTTTTACTCACAACTGGTTTGGATGTTTGGCTTGGGAACCAGGGCGGGGATTTGTCTCTCTCTCCTCCAACCTTATGTGCGTCCCTACACGCCTAGATTAGGGGCGTAACATAAATGGAGTTCAAACACGAAACAAAGTATAGCTTTTTATTTTGTGAATAACTTAAAAATCTTAGCTCACATAGCTTTAAAACTGTTTGCTCAACGGGGATATTGAATTCTATAAGATAAAGCCATAAATACGTATATCTGAGTTTCCTATCAAAAGTTACAGCTGTCTTCATGAAGTTGTAAACCCTTTATTTCGCCGAGACAGTGCGTTTCTGACTTTTACATGCATTTGAATGGAGTTCTCGCACGAAACAAAGTATAGGCTTTCATTTTTTCAATAACTGGAAGCTCTTGGCTCAAACAGCTGCAAAACCTGTTTCCCCAGCACGGAGATGCTGAATTGTATAAGGCAAAGCCATATTGATGTGTGTCTGAGCCTTCTATCAAAAGTTACAGGTAACTTCATGAAGCTGTACAAAAACACTTTATTTCGCCGAGACCGTGCGTTTCTGACTATTACATGCATTTGAATGGAGTTCTCGCACGAAACAAAGTATAGGTTTTCATCTTGTGAATAACTTGAAAATCTTAGCTCACATAGCTTTAAAACTGTTTGCTCAACACGGGGATATTGAATTCGATAAGATAAAGCCATAAATACGCATATCTGAGTCTCCTATCAAAAGTTAGAGCTGTCTTCATGAAGTTGTAAACGCTTTATTTCGCCAAGACAGTGCGTTTCTGACTATTACATGCATTTGAATGGAGTTGTCGCACGAAACAAAGCATAGGTATTCATTTTGTGAATAACTTGAAAATCTTAGATCAAACAGCTGCAAAACCTGTTTGCTCAACACGGGGATATCGAACTTTATAAGATAAAGCCATAAATATGTTTATATGCGTCTTCTATCAAAAGTTACAGCTGTCTTGAATGAAAGCATTATAGCAGCTTACCTCGATCATGTGGTAGAACAGACACATGGGCCACCTACGTGTCCTTCTATGGCAGGAGTAGTTGCCACAAACCTGCAAAACAAAAAGAAATGATCAGGTGACATGAACAGATTTATACAGCCATAAGCAAGAGATTCTTCCTGCCTGTGGGCGTCAAACTGGACCCCCCCCCCCCCCCCCCCCCTCCTTACTGTAACTATCAAAACTATCATAGTCTAAAACTATCATCTCATATCAAAACTATTATAATCACATTATGACTTTATCAGTTATAACAATGAGAAACGGTAAACAATTTGGCAAATAATACTTATAATTTAAAAATAAATAAAATAAATAAAATAATAATAAATAATAATAATAAATAATAATAAAATGAAAATAAATACTTATAATTGTGCTTACCTGGTCCAAATGATCCACAGTCCCTTTGCATTTGTTATAATCCAGGATGATGTGGGGCTTTCTCTTCCCAGAGTCCTGGACTTGTAGCTCACGGTGCCTGGTGCTCAATAAGACAACCTTTTTTCTTTGCTTGGGGATGTAGGAAACCACAGCCTTGCCCCCCCCCCCCCCCCCCCCCCCCCCCCCCCCTGTAGCGACCTGGACGGGAGAGACGATCATCGAATCTTACTGCCCGATTAATTTGCTCAAATCTTTTTTTTTTTTTTTTTTGACATGGTAGCATGAAACAGAAGAGCCCTGTCTCCCCATTTCACAGGCTTGTTGTCGTTTCATGTTGAGACCTGTACAGGCCAGCCAGCATCACAAGCCCCATGTAAGCCTGCAACTCCTCATCTATGTCCTTCCAGTCTTTTACTGACCTGTTGCCCCTGCAGGTTGGTGAAATGCAGGATTAGCTGCATAATGTCCTCTGCAAAAAAAAAGATGGAAAGTGCTCACAGGGCTGCTGATCCTATACGAATTGCATAATGGGTTGGTCCTGGGGTTAAAATGGGGGGAGGAAAAAATGGCAGGACCTCTTCGTGTGTGGGTTGCCACATGATTTCTCCATTTTTAGATCTCCACTGGCCATCCTCCAGTCTTGTCTCTTCCTCCTGCTCTTCTTCCTCCTTCTCCTTCTCCTCCTCCGCACATGAGCTGCAAAGCTCCTTGGTGCCTGGCAAAAATTCTTCTTCGCTGTCAGAAGTATCTCCACTGCTTGTGGAGAGTGCAAAACTGCAGCAACAGCCTCCTCTAAACTGAGTGCACGCTTCATTGTGTCTGTGCAGAAATGACCACTCAGACCAGGCTGCAAAGTATTCTCATAGACTTCAAAGGTGCACCTGAATAAACATGCTATACCATACATCCAATAAGAGAGAGGAGGCACACTCTTGATCAAGAAAAAACATAAGCGCACGCCTTTGATCTCTTCCCCCCCCCTCTCTCTCTCTCTCTCTCTCTCTCTCTCTCTCTCTCTCTCTCTCTCTCTCTCTCTCTCTCTCACACACACACACACACACACACACACATGCACATACATACATACACAATACCATTTTATGGTGGTTAGCTGTTTTATTGTCATGCATTTTACAAGGTAAGATAACCATGTCCTGCATTCAAAACCACTGAAAATGTCTATGGTGGTGCTGTGCCTAATATTGTGCTGGTGTATGCTGGGTAATCGCACAGCTAGCGACTGGGTGACTTTATTCACCCGCTTCGGCTGTTATCAGTCCATATCCCCTAGATATGGACCATCGCCTGCTAGATTGTTCAGAAGGTTGTTATCATCCATCCAGATGGAGGATCACTAACAGGAGCGTGGGAAGACTCCAGAATCCACTCTGGCTGCAATGTGTGTACAGGTAAGACCGTTTAAACGGACAGCATTTATAGAATGACTATTAAAAGTCAGACCAGCGAGTGTCAATAATGTTAATGTGGTTATGTTAGTAATACACCGAGTGCTAATATAACAGCTTTAAGATGCATTTGTAGATGTTATTACGTGTTTTACCGTCTTTATGGTGCTAGCTTAAAGTTACGGTGTAAACGTTAGCTTATATTGGAGTAAAGCTGTTACTGTTTAAACGATGTTAGCACAGAAATATTAGCTTCTGTCATGACTGACGAAGTTACTAGTTAATAAAGTTTCCAGTAAAGTGTTTAATCGCAGCCACAGACTGACAGCAAATATCTCGATTAGCTTCAGTGCATCTGTAATAAATATGTGCAAGTTTCAGTGCTTCGTTTAAACTGTATGATACTTATACTGACCCAGGGTCAGTGTAAAATACAATCCTAGCTGTGTGAACAAAGCTTTGCTCCTTTAATCCTGCATGACAAACCTCAGGATGCAGGTTATTATTACTCTTTCCTGCTGGCACACCTGAGAGTCAGCTAGAAACTTACAGTGACGTGGACATCATGCAAAGACTGCCAGACTCTGTAATACTGTGAATGATCAGTGACTCAAGTTAACACTAAACTTTAAACAGTACCTCTGTGTCTCTGTGTGCTGAACATTTAGGATTGAGTCTGCATTGACTTTATTTATTGAGACTTTAATGTGCTAAAAGCAGGTTGAAGACAGCTCAGAAACATTTGAAGATTAAAATTTAGCATTATGGCTGCTGGTGGTTTGTAAAGCCTATACTCAGCTGTAGTTTTTGTTACTAATTTATGTTTGTTGTTGTTTAACACAGATTTCAGAAGAGCAAATATGCTTAATAGTTTAACTAGATTTCATTTGTCAGTGTGGGACTGCTGAGTCACCTGAAGAACTCATTTCATTCATTCTCCACATGATGTTCATATACAGAAATGTTTCACAGGAACTGGTTCCTCCCAAACTGTGAACTAGTGTGTTTCCATAGATTATCTCTGTATGAATGTACTTTTAAATGAAGGCAAGTGTTTGTCCTTTTTTGTTCCTCAGTTACAGTACCGTGATATCTTGATATCAGGCGGTCAACACTGGGGGAAGACAAGAAGCAGACGTACTTCCAAGAGGGAGCTGCAGTGAGGACACAGCCAGGTCACTGAGGTCAGAGGTCAGAATCTGAAACAGCTCAGGTTTATATTTTAGGGGTTATAAAAAATCAAAATGTATTTATGAAGAAACCTTTAAATAATAGTCATAATTATGATTATTATAAGAAATATCAAACATTTAAGTGGATTTTCTGTTACACATATTGTATTATCCCTGCAATAAACTGGCAGCCTGTCTTTGTCCTGTATCAGCTGGGATAGGCTTCATCCTCCCGCAACCCTGAATTGGATACATTGTATTCCAATTATGTAATCTGATCATTTACAAACTCAAGGTATCTAATCAAAATGTAAGTAATAATTATAAAATGGGAAAGCAGAAATAAGTGTGACATAAATGTAAATGTGTTAGCTGACATAGAGGACAGCTACATGTAGTCTGAAAAACCTTTGTTGTCAAGTTTGCAGGTATATCAGCACGAGACATTCTTACATAGAAGAGTCTGTTAAAGTCTCTAACTCAGTGAAGCATTATTGGTCCCGTCTGTTTGGATAAATATAGTAAGTTGATGTTTGTCCATTTATTGACACATTTTCTTAAGTGCTTATCCAGTTCAGGATCACAGTGGAGCTGCAGCTGGATATGTTCATTAAATAAACCTTACAAAAGTTAACAATAAACCTGCATCCATG
This sequence comes from Rhamphochromis sp. 'chilingali', assembly GCF_963969265.1. Lineage (NCBI taxonomy): Eukaryota > Metazoa > Chordata > Actinopteri > Cichliformes > Cichlidae > Rhamphochromis > Rhamphochromis sp. 'chilingali'. The sequence goes on from NC_137932.1 coordinate 29,620,475, forward strand.
TACGTTGTTGTCCACAGGATAAGAAAATCAAACTGGAACACTGTGGAACATGTTAATAAATGTTTGTGTGTTTATGCCTGTGTCTTTCACAGGAGGCGCTGGAAGGTTTCCCTAATAGTTCCTGGTGAATCAAAGCAGAACCATAAAGGTTGCTGGATTGCATGATGGCCTTACCCCTGAGCAGTCATCCTGTTAAAGGAGGAACCAGTTAGAAGCTGTTTTCAAAGTAGCTGAGCAGATTTCATCTCAAGTAAGCGATTAACTGTTTGTTCATCTGTTCTGCCACTTAAAGAGCATTTAAGGACGTCTTTCGAGTGTCCAGCTGAATTAATTCTACTGGCTCTCATGGTCATTTGTTATTATAGACATATTTTTCATGTTCATCCAGCTATTTAGTAAATTCTATCTATTTAGTAATATCCGTCAGCTATAAAATGTAATATAGATATAAAAAATATCTAAATATCTCCTGCACTTTATATTTTAATGATGTAAGTCTGTTATCGTGTTACATTAGCATTCCTCACATATCAATGAGATGCTGTACAGTACAATCCTACTGACGCAGCAGAGGGATAACGACGGCTATTCAACATCGTTACACGACACATTCGAGCTGCATGACACAGACAAAGTGACTAAATCATCTTTTTTATGGTTTATTGTCTTCAAACCAGCAGACAAAGCCGATTGCAGAAGATTTCGGAGAAGAACTTCAGGCCGTGTACTGAAAAGGTATTTTTTTCTTGTTATCAAAAGACATTTGGAGTGGCAGCTTCTGCAACTGGTTGCACTAAAGTAAAGCTTACAGTCTAAGAAACCACAGTGTTGATATTCAGCACAAAGAGAAAAGCTCACTTGTTTGAATTTATTTACAATCATAGTTTTATAAATTCTGAATGTAAACATCTTTTACAGCTTTGATATTGTTTGACACTAGATATCAGGTTTAATTTAAAGGTTTCTGTGTCCCAATGAGCCATTTACACTGACCAGTGTTTCACTTTAACTGTAACACATTCATTATTTAGTTCCAACATTTCTAAGAGAAATAACTGAATGTAAAAAATGGCAGCCCTCAGGCCAGGTTTAATTGATAGAGATATATGCATGCATTGTGAAATTTATGTATCACATATAATTGTTATTCACCTAATCATGGCATACCCACCCCTTCCTCCCTAGTTAACTGCAACCCAAAATAACTAGTGGGGCTATTTACACACTCACAACCAGTGTGGGGTAAAAAGAGCCACCAAAAAGCTGTCAGCCACAGATGTGCTAGAAGAGTTAGAAACTCTACTTATGGAGAAACTTTCTAAGTCTAACAGGGGACAGGTACTCCTGCCCAAATAACATGATATAACCCCACATACAGCCCAGCCATAAAATGAACCAAGTCATTTAATTAAAGACAGCATGGGACCAAATGCATGTAACCAGCCTGCACCAACCTGGCATTTCTTCCTCCTGAATTAAATGAATGAATGGATGAAAGTTAAATGACTACAAACCTAAAGCCACTAGTTCCCACACTGGAGCTCCCTGACACTGTGTGTTAACTGTATTTAGCTTGTATCAACAGTTGTAACAGGCTAAGCCACTTGAGACACTGCATTGAATTTGTTCCTGTCTTAATGATTTCAGCTGACTGGTTTCAACTCAGATGTTCTGCTTTTTCCTTTCAGTAGATCAAATCAGCTCGTGCTGCTTCTGCTTCCAATTTAATGGCAAGAAGAAGAAGAAGAATGCTTCAGCGAAGTGGCGTTCATGGTCTCAGTGAACAGTCATGGTCACACACTGCATGTGGTTTTAAAAGCAACATGTCTGTTCAGTACAACGATCGAGATGTGTAATATTAGTGCAGCTACGGTTTGTTCTTGAACATCAGTTCTGTTTTCTACTTTGATCACTTAGACCAAAAAAGTGTTGTTTTCAGATTCTTTCTTTTAAATCTATAAAGCACCTGCTCATTTTTTATTACAATTAGTTTCACATAAATGTTAGTTTTTCCTTTATGATCTTTTAATGCTTACACTACACTGTACACATTAGAGACATTTCTGTTACCTGTTTCTGTTGACTCAGAGTTGTGAAATGTTCTTTTATTTAATGCACAATATGAAGTTCATAATTTTCTTACAAATAAAACTCTAATGACAAACATGAACAGCTGTGCTTATCTCTGAGACATGAGTTTTTGAATGTGTTTAGACAGTGTGCATTTGTATGCTGAAACTATAATGGTGAACCTGAGGTGATGGTCAACAGAAGGCAAATATATATCAATATAAAACAATATTGAAGTAATGTCTTTACCCCCTGCAGAGTGTGGACGCTGTGCACTCAATCACCTTATTCACTGTAGAAAACGTGACTGACTGTCTCCATGGTTACATCGTATATTATTATCTATGTAAACAGCTTCCATAGATACCGCCATAGCTCTCTGCAGCTGTAACACTTTCACACTTTGCAAATCATTTCACGATTTTGATAGTTATGAAGACAGAATATGTTTTTAAGGTCATGCTAGGCGGTTGCTATGGTGGTTGCTGTGGACTTGGCTGGACCGCATCCGATTCCTGTTATTAGCTGTCCGCCGTAGGAAGGCTGCGTTCCATTTACAAGTAGTGACAGTCTGCCGCAACTCGAACTCAAACCCCGCTTTGTTCTTTAATTATAGGCCTTTTATAGCCGTTCATGACACGCGCACACACACACATAAAGCACTTTGCCTCACCATGAGAATGGAACTTTACCTAAGCTAACCTTTAAAATATCTGATATAGGATAGAAAAATGAAGCAACCAGAGATTTAATGATGAAGACTCTAAAACCCACGGTCTTGACAAAATAAAGCGTTTTTGTACAACTTCATATAAATAGCTGTAACTTTTAAAATTATTCACATAATGAAAACCTATACTTTGTTTCGGTCGAGTTTCCCATTCAAATGCATGTAACAGTGAGAAACGCACTGTCTTGGCGAAATAAAGCGTTTTTGAACAACTTCATATAAATCGCTGTAACTTTTGATAGAAGACTCAGACAAACATGTTTATGGCTTTATCTTATAGAACTCAATATCCCCGTGCTGGGCAAACAGGTTTTGGAGCCGTTTGAGCTAAGATTTTAAAATTATTCACATAATGAAAACCTATACTTTGTCTCGGGTGAGTTTCCCATTCAAATGCATGTAACAGTGAGAAACACACTGTCTTGGCGAAATAAAGCCTTTTTGAACAACTTCATATAAATCGCTGTAACTTTTGATAGAAGACTCAGACAAACATGTTTATGGCTTTATCTTATAGAATTCAATATCCCCGTGCTGGGCAAACAGGTTTTGCAGCCGTTTGAGCTAAGATTTTAAAATTATTCACATAATGAAAACCTATACTTTGTCTCGGGTGAGTTTCCCATTCAAATGCATGTAACAGTGAGAAACACACTGTCTTGGCGAAATAAAGCGTTTTTGTACAACTTCATATAAATCGCTGTAACTTTTGATAGAAGACTCAGACAAACATGTTTATGGCTTTATCTTATAGAACTCAATATCCCCGTGCGGGGCATACAGGTTTTGCAGCCGTTTGAGCTAAGATTTTAAAATTATTCACATAATGAAAACCTATACTTTGTCTCGGGTGAGTTTCCCATTCAAATGCATGTAACAGTGAGAAACACACTGTCTTGGCGAAATAAAGCGTTTTTGAACAACTTCATATAAATCGCTGTAACTTTTGATAGAAGACTCAGACAAACATGTTTATGGCTTTATCTTATAGAACTCAATATCCCCGTGCTGGGCAAATATGTTTTGCAGCCGATTGAGCTAAGATTTTAAAATTATTCACATAATGAAAACCTATACTTTGTTTCAGGCGAGTTTCCCATTCAAATGCATGTAACAGTGAGAAACACACTGTCTTGGCGAAATAAAGCGTTTTTGTACAACTTCATATAAATCGCTGTAACTTTTGATAGAAGACTCAGACAAACATGTTTATGGCTTTATCTTATAGAACTCAATATCCCCGTGCTGGGCAAACAGAACAGGTTTTGCAGCCGTTTGAGCTAAGATTTTAAAATTATTCACATAATGAAAACCTATACTTTGTCTCGGGTGAGTTTCCCATTCAAATGCATGTAACAGTGAGAAACACACTGTCTTGGCGAAATAAAGCGTTTTTGTACAACTTCATATAAATCGCTGTAACTTTTGATAGAAGACTCAGACAAACATGTTTATGGCTTTATCTTATAGAACTCAATATCCCCGTGCGGGGCAAACAGGTTTTGCAGCCGTTTGAGCTAAGATTTTAAAATTATTCACATAATGAAAACCTATACTTTGTTTCATGCGAGTTTCCCATTCAAATGCATGTAACAGTGAGAAACACACTGTCTTGGCGAAATAAAGCGTTTTTGTACAACTTCATATAAATCGCTGTAACTTTTGATAGAAGACTCAGACAAACATGTTTATGGCTTTATCTTATAGAACTCAATATCCCCGTGCTGGGCAAATATGTTTTGCAGCCGATTGAGCTAAGATTTTAAAATTATTCACATAATGAAAACCTATACTTTGTCTCGGGTGAGTTTCCCATTCAAATGCATGTAACAGTGAGAAACACACTGTCTTGGCGAAATAAAGCGTTTTTGTACAACTTCATATAAATCGCTGTAACTTTTGATAGAAGACTCAGACAAACATGTTTATGGCTTTATCTTATAGAACTCAATATCCCCGTGCTGGGCAAATATGTTTTGCAGCCGATTGAGCTAAGATTTTAAAATTATTCACATAATGAAAACCTATACTTTGTCTCGGGTGAGTTTCCCATTCAAATGCATGTAACAGTGAGAAACACACTGTCTTGGCGAAATAAAGCGTTTTTGTACAACTTCATATAAATCGCTGTAACTTTTGATAGAAGACTCAGACAAACATGTTTATGGCTTTATCTTATAGAACTCAATATCCCCGTGCTGGGCAAACAGAACAGGTTTTGCAGCCGTTTGAGCTAAGATTTTAAAATTATTCACATAATGAAAACCTATACTTTGTTTCAGGCGAGTTTCCCATTCAAATGCATGTAACAGTGAGAAACACACTGTCTTGGCGAAATAAAGCGTTTTTGTACAACTTCATATAAATCGCTGTAACTTTTGATAGAAGACTCAGACAAACATGTTTATGGCTTTATCTTATAGAACTCAATATCCCCGTGCTGGGCAAACAGGTTTTGCAGCCGTTTGAGCTAAGATTTTAAAATTATTCACATAATGAAAACCTATACTTTGTCTCGGGTGAGTTTCCCATTCAAATGCATGTAACAGTGAGAAACACACTGTCTTGGCGAAATAAAGCGTTTTTGTACAACTTCATATAAATCGCTGTAACTTTTGATAGAAGACTCAGACAAGAGACATTTCTGTTACCTGTTTCTGTTGACTCAGAGTTGTGAAATGTTCTTTTATTTAATGCACAATATGAAGTTCATAATTTTCTTACAAATAAAACTCTAATGACAAACATGAACAGCTGTGCTTATCTCTGAGACATGAGTTTTTGAATGTGTTTAGACAGTGTGCATTTGTATGCTGAAACTATAATGGTGAACCTGAGGTGATGGTCAACAGAAGGCAAATATATATCAATATAAAACAATATTGAAGTAATGTCTTTACCCCCTGCAGAGTGTGGACGCTGTGCACTCAATCACCTTATTCACTGTAGAAAACGTGACTGACTGTCTCCATGGTTACATCGTATATTATTATCTATGTAAACAGCTTCCATAGATACCGCCATAGCTCTCTGCAGCTGTAACACTTTCACACTTTGCAAATCATTTCACGATTTTGATAGTTATGAAGACAGAATATGTTTTTAAGGTCATGCTAGGCGGTTGCTATGGTGGTTGCTGTGGACTTGGCTGGACCGCATCCGATTCCTGTTATTAGCTGTCCGCCGTAGGAAGGCTGCGTTCCATTTACAAGTAGTGACAGTCTGCCGCAACTCGAACTCAAACCCCGCTTTGTTCTTTAATTATAGGCCTTTTATAGCCGTTCATGACACGCGCGCACACACACATAAAGCACTTTGCCTCACCATGAGAATGGAACTTTACCTAAGCTAACCTTTAAAATATCTGATATAGGATAGAAAAATGAAGCAACCAGAGATTTAATGATGAAGACTCTAAAACCCACGGTCTTGACAAAATAAAGCGTTTTTGTACAACTTCATATAAATAGCTGTAACTTTTAAAATTATTCACATAATGAAAACCTATACTTTGTCTCGGGTGAGTTTCCCATTCAAATGCATGTAACAGTGAGAAACACACTGTCTTGGCGAAATAAAGCGTTTTTGAACAACTTCATATAAATCGCTGTAACTTTTGATAGAAGACTCAGACAAACATGTTTATGGCTTTATCTTATAGAACTCAATATCCCCGTGCTGGGCAAATATGTTTTGCAGCCGATTGAGCTAAGATTTTAAAATTATTCACATAATGAAAACCTATACTTTGTTTCAGGCGAGTTTCCCATTCAAATGCATGTAACAGTGAGAAACACACTGTCTTGGCGAAATAAAGCGTTTTTGTACAACTTCATATAAATCGCTGTAACTTTTGATAGAAGACTCAGACAAACATGTTTATGGCTTTATCTTATAGAACTCAATATCCCCGTGCTGGGCAAACAGAACAGGTTTTGCAGCCGTTTGAGCTAAGATTTTAAAATTATTCACATAATGAAAACCTATACTTTGTCTCGGGTGAGTTTCCCATTCAAATGCATGTAACAGTGAGAAACACACTGTCTTGGCGAAATAAAGCGTTTTTGTACAACTTCATATAAATCGCTGTAACTTTTGATAGAAGACTCAGACAAACATGTTTATGGCTTTATCTTATAGAACTCAATATCCCCGTGCGGGGCAAACAGGTTTTGCAGCCGTTTGAGCTAAGATTTTAAAATTATTCACATAATGAAAACCTATACTTTGTTTCATGCGAGTTTCCCATTCAAATGCATGTAACAGTGAGAAACACACTGTCTTGGCGAAATAAAGCGTTTTTGTACAACTTCATATAAATCGCTGTAACTTTTGATAGAAGACTCAGACAAACATGTTTATGGCTTTATCTTATAGAACTCAATATCCCCGTGCTGGGCAAATATGTTTTGCAGCCGATTGAGCTAAGATTTTAAAATTATTCACATAATGAAAACCTATACTTTGTCTCGGGTGAGTTTCCCATTCAAATGCATGTAACAGTGAGAAACACACTGTCTTGGCGAAATAAAGCGTTTTTGTACAACTTCATATAAATCGCTGTAACTTTTGATAGAAGACTCAGACAAACATGTTTATGGCTTTATCTTATAGAACTCAATATCCCCGTGCTGGGCAAATATGTTTTGCAGCCGATTGAGCTAAGATTTTAAAATTATTCACATAATGAAAACCTATACTTTGTCTCGGGTGAGTTTCCCATTCAAATGCATGTAACAGTGAGAAACACACTGTCTTGGCGAAATAAAGCGTTTTTGTACAACTTCATATAAATCGCTGTAACTTTTGATAGAAGACTCAGACAAACATGTTTATGGCTTTATCTTATAGAACTCAATATCCCCGTGCTGGGCAAACAGAACAGGTTTTGCAGCCGTTTGAGCTAAGATTTTAAAATTATTCACATAATGAAAACCTATACTTTGTTTCAGGCGAGTTTCCCATTCAAATGCATGTAACAGTGAGAAACACACTGTCTTGGCGAAATAAAGCGTTTTTGTACAACTTCATATAAATCGCTGTAACTTTTGATAGAAGACTCAGACAAACATGTTTATGGCTTTATCTTATAGAACTCAATATCCCCGTGCTGGGCAAACAGGTTTTGCAGCCGTTTGAGCTAAGATTTTAAAATTATTCACATAATGAAAACCTATACTTTGTCTCGGGTGAGTTTCCCATTCAAATGCATGTAACAGTGAGAAACACACTGTCTTGGCGAAATAAAGCGTTTTTGTACAACTTCATATAAATCGCTGTAACTTTTGATAGAAGACTCAGACAAGAGACATTTCTGTTACCTGTTTCTGTTGACTCAGAGTTGTGAAATGTTCTTTTATTTAATGCACAATATGAAGTTCATAATTTTCTTACAAATAAAACTCTAATGACAAACATGAACAGCTGTGCTTATCTCTGAGACATGAGTTTTTGAATGTGTTTAGACAGTGTGCATTTGTATGCTGAAACTATAATGGTGAACCTGAGGTGATGGTCAACAGAAGGCAAATATATATCAATATAAAACAATATTGAAGTAATGTCTTTACCCCCTGCAGAGTGTGGACGCTGTGCACTCAATCACCTTATTCACTGTAGAAAACGTGACTGACTGTCTCCATGGTTACATCGTATATTATTATCTATGTAAACAGCTTCCATAGATACCGCCATAGCTCTCTGCAGCTGTAACACTTTCACACTTTGCAAATCATTTCACGATTTTGATAGTTATGAAGACAGAATATGTTTTTAAGGTCATGCTAGGCGGTTGCTATGGTGGTTGCTGTGGACTTGGCTGGACCGCATCCGATTCCTGTTATTAGCTGTCCGCCGTAGGAAGGCTGCGTTCCATTTACAAGTAGTGACAGTCTGCCGCAACTCGAACTCAAACCCCGCTTTGTTCTTTAATTATAGGCCTTTTATAGCCGTTCATGACACGCGCACACACACATAAAGCACTTTGCCTCACCATGAGAATGGAACTTTACCTAAGCTAACCTTTAAAATATCTGATATAGGATAGAAAAATGAAGCAACCAGAGATTTAATGATGAAGACTCTAAAACCCACGGTCTTGACAAAATAAAGCGTTTTTGTACAACTTCATATAAATAGCTGTAACTTTTAAAATTATTCACATAATGAAAACCTATACTTTGTCTCGGGTGAGTTTCCCATTCAAATGCATGTAACAGTGAGAAACGCATTGTCTTGGCGAAATAAAGCGTTTTTGAACAACTTCATATAAATCGCTGTAACTTTTGATAGAAGACTCAGACAAACATGTTTATGGCTTTATCTTATAGAACTCAATATCCCCGTGCTGGGCAAACAGGTTTTGCAGCCGTTTGAGCTAAGATTTTAAAATTATTCACATAATGAAAACCTATACTTTGTTTCAGGCGAGTTTCCCATTCAAATGCATGTAACAGTGAGAAACACACTGTCTTGGCGAAATAAAGCGTTTTCGTACAACTTCATATAAATCGCCGTAACTTTTGATAGAAGACTCAGACAAACATGTTTATGGCTTTATCTTATAGAACTCAATATCCCCGTGCTGGGCAAACAGAACAGGTTTTGCAGCCGTTTGAGCTAAGATTTTAAAATTATTCACATAATGAAAACCTATACTTTGTTTCAGGCGAGTTTCCCATTCAAATGCATGTAACAGTGAGAAACGCATTGTCTTGGCGAAATAAAGCGTTTTTGAACAACTTCATATAAATCGCTGTAACTTTTGATAGAAGACTCAGACAAACATGTTTATGGCTTTATCTTATAGAACTCAATATCCCCGTGCTGGGCAAACAGGTTTTGCAGCCGTTTGAGCTAAGATTTTAAAATTATTCACATAATGAAAACCTATACTTTGTCTCGGGTGAGTTTCCCATTCAAATGCATGTAACAGTGAGAAACACACTGTCTTGGCGAAATAAAGCGTTTTTGTACAACTTCATATAAATCGCTGTAACTTTTGATAGAAGACTCAGACAAACATGTTTATGGCTTTATCTTATAGAACTCAATATCCCCGTGCTGGGCAAACAGGTTTTGCAGCCGTTTGAGCTAAGATTTTAAAATTATTCACATAATGAAAACCTATACTTTGTCTCGGGCGAGTTTCCCATTCAAATGCATGTAACAGTGAGAAACGCATTGTCTTGGCGAAATAAAGCGTTTTCGTACAACTTCATATAAATCGCTGTAACTTTTGATAGAAGACTCAGACAAACATGTTTATGGCTTTATCTTATAGAACTCAATATCCCCGTGCTGGGCAAATATGTTTTGCAGCCGTTTGAGCTAAGATTTTAAAATTATTCACATAATGAAAACCTATACTTTGTCTCGGGTGAGTTTCCCATTCAAATGCATGTAACAGTGAGAAACACACTGTCTTGGCGAAATAAAGCGTTTTTGTACAACTTCATATAAATCGCTGTAACTTTTGATAGAAGACTCAGACAAACATGTTTATGGCTTTATCTTATAGAACTCAATATCCCCGTGCTGGGCAAACAGAACAGGTTTTGCAGCCGTTTGAGCTAAGATTTTAAAATTATTCACATAATGAAAACCTATACTTTGTTTCATGCGAGTTTCCCATTCAAATGCATGTAACAGTGAGAAACACACTGTCTTGGCGAAATAAAGCGTTTTTGTACAACTTCATATAAATCGCTGTAACTTTTGATAGAAGACTCAGACAAACATGTTTATGGCTTTATCTTATAGAACTCAATATCCCCGTGCTGGGCAAACAGGTTTTGCAGCCGTTTGAGCTAAGATTTTAAAATTATTCACATAATGAAAACCTATACTTTGTCTCGGGTGAGTTTCCCATTCAAATGCATGTAACAGTGAGAAACGCATTGTCTTGGCGAAATAAAGCGTTTTTGAACAACTTCATATAAATCGCTGTAACTTTTGATAGAAGACTCAGACAAACATGTTTATGGCTTTATCTTATAGAACTCAATATCCCCGTGCTGGGCAAACAGGTTTTGCAGCCGTTTGAGCTAAGATTTTAAAATTATTCACATAATGAAAACCTATACTTTGTCTCGGGTGAGTTTCCCATTCAAATGCATGTAACAGTGAGAAACACACTGTCTTGGCGAAATAAAGCGTTTTTGTACAACTTCATATAAATCGCTGTAACTTTTGATAGAAGACTCAGACAAACATGTTTATGGCTTTATCTTATAGAACTCAATATCCCCGTGCTGGGCAAATATGTTTTGCAGCCGATTGAGCTAAGATTTTAAAATTATTCACATAATGAAAACCTATACTTTGTCTCGGGTGAGTTTCCCATTCAAATGCATGTAACAGTGAGAAACACACTGTCTTGGCGAAATAAAGCGTTTTTGTACAACTTCATATAAATCGCTGTAACTTTTGATAGAAGACTCAGACAAACATGTTTATGGCTTTATCTTATAGAACTCAATATCCCCGTGCTGGGCAAACAGAACAGGTTTTGCAGCCGTTTGAGCTAAGATTTTAAAATTATTCACATAATGAAAACCTATACTTTGTCTCGGGTGAGTTTCCCATTCAAATGCATGTAACAGTGAGAAACGCATTGTCTTGGCGAAATAAAGCGTTTTTGAACAACTTCATATAAATCGCTGTAACTTTTGATAGAAGACTCAGACAAACATGTTTATGGCTTTATCTTATAGAACTCAATATCCCCGTGCTGGGCAAACAGGTTTTGCAGCCGTTTGAGCTAAGATTTTAAAATTATTCACATAATGAAAACCTATACTTTGTTTCAGGCGAGTTTCCCATTCAAATGCATGTAACAGTGAGAAACACACTGTCTTGGCGAAATAAAGCGTTTTCGTACAACTTCATATAAATCGCCGTAACTTTTGATAGAAGACTCAGACAAACATGTTTATGGCTTTATCTTATAGAACTCAATATCCCCGTGCTGGGCAAACAGAACAGGTTTTGCAGCCGTTTGAGCTAAGATTTTAAAATTATTCACATAATGAAAACCTATACTTTGTCTCGGGTGAGTTTCCCATTCAAATGCATGTAACAGTGAGAAACGCATTGTCTTGGCGAAATAAAGCGTTTTTGAACAACTTCATATAAATCGCTGTAACTTTTGATAGAAGACTCAGACAAACATGTTTATGGCTTTATCTTATAGAACTCAATATCCCCGTGCTGGGCAAACAGGTTTTGCAGCCGTTTGAGCTAAGATTTTAAAATTATTCACATAATGAAAACCTATACTTTGTCTCGGGCGAGTTTCCCATTCAAATGCATGTAACAGTGAGAAACGCATTGTCTTGGCGAAATAAAGCGTTTTCGTACAACTTCATATAAATCGCTGTAACTTTTGATAGAAGACTCAGACAAACATGTTTATGGCTTTATCTTATAGAACTCAATATCCCCGTGCTGGGCAAATATGTTTTGCAGCCGTTTGAGCTAAGATTTTAAAATTATTCACATAATGAAAACCTATACTTTGTCTCGGGTGAGTTTCCCATTCAAATGCATGTAACAGTGAGAAACACACTGTCTTGGCGAAATAAAGCGTTTTTGTACAACTTCATATAAATCGCTGTAACTTTTGATAGAAGACTCAGACAAACATGTTTATGGCTTTATCTTATAGAACTCAATATCCCCGTGCTGGGCAAACAGGTTTTGCAGCCGTTTGAGCTAAGATTTTAAAATTATTCACATAATGAAAACCTATACTTTGTCTCGGGCGAGTTTCCCATTCAAATGCATGTAACAGTGAGAAACGCATTGTCTTGGCGAAATAAAGCGTTTTCGTACAACTTCATATAAATCGCTGTAACTTTTGATAGAAGACTCAGACAAACATGTTTATGGCTTTATCTTATAGAACTCAATATCCCCGTGCTGGGCAAATATGTTTTGCAGCCGTTTGAGCTAAGATTTTAAAATTATTCACATAATGAAAACCTATACTTTGTCTCGGGTGAGTTTCCCATTCAAATGCATGTAACAGTGAGAAACACACTGTCTTGGCGAAATAAAGCGTTTTTGTACAACTTCATATAAATCGCTGTAACTTTTGATAGAAGACTCAGACAAACATGTTTATGGCTTTATCTTATAGAACTCAATATCCCCGTGCTGGGCAAACAGAACAGGTTTTGCAGCCGTTTGAGCTAAGATTTTAAAATTATTCACATAATGAAAACCTATACTTTGTTTCATGCGAGTTTCCCATTCAAATGCATGTAACAGTGAGAAACACACTGTCTTGGCGAAATAAAGCGTTTTTGTACAACTTCATATAAATCGCTGTAACTTTTGATAGAAGACTCAGACAAACATGTTTATGGCTTTATCTTATAGAACTCAATATCCCCGTGCTGGGCAAACAGGTTTTGCAGCCGTTTGAGCTAAGATTTTAAAATTATTCACATAATGAAAACCTATACTTTGTCTCGGGTGAGTTTCCCATTCAAATGCATGTAACAGTGAGAAACGCATTGTCTTGGCGAAATAAAGCGTTTTTGAACAACTTCATATAAATCGCTGTAACTTTTGATAGAAGACTCAGACAAACATGTTTATGGCTTTATCTTATAGAACTCAATATCCCCGTGCTGGGCAAACAGGTTTTGCAGCCGTTTGAGCTAAGATTTTAAAATTATTCACATAATGAAAACCTATACTTTGTCTCGGGTGAGTTTCCCATTCAAATGCATGTAACAGTGAGAAACACACTGTCTTGGCGAAATAAAGCGTTTTTGTACAACTTCATATAAATCGCTGTAACTTTTGATAGAAGACTCAGACAAACATGTTTATGGCTTTATCTTATAGAACTCAATATCCCCGTGCTGGGCAAATATGTTTTGCAGCCGATTGAGCTAAGATTTTAAAATTATTCACATAATGAAAACCTATACTTTGTCTCGGGTGAGTTTCCCATTCAAATGCATGTAACAGTGAGAAACACACTGTCTTGGCGAAATAAAGCGTTTTTGTACAACTTCATATAAATCGCTGTAACTTTTGATAGAAGACTCAGACAAACATGTTTATGGCTTTATCTTATAGAACTCAATATCCCCGTGCTGGGCAAACAGAACAGGTTTTGCAGCCGTTTGAGCTAAGATTTTAAAATTATTCACATAATGAAAACCTATACTTTGTCTCGGGTGAGTTTCCCATTCAAATGCATGTAACAGTGAGAAACGCATTGTCTTGGCGAAATAAAGCGTTTTTGAACAACTTCATATAAATCGCTGTAACTTTTGATAGAAGACTCAGACAAACATGTTTATGGCTTTATCTTATAGAACTCAATATCCCCGTGCTGGGCAAACAGGTTTTGCAGCCGTTTGAGCTAAGATTTTAAAATTATTCACATAATGAAAACCTATACTTTGTTTCAGGCGAGTTTCCCATTCAAATGCATGTAACAGTGAGAAACACACTGTCTTGGCGAAATAAAGCGTTTTCGTACAACTTCATATAAATCGCCGTAACTTTTGATAGAAGACTCAGACAAACATGTTTATGGCTTTATCTTATAGAACTCAATATCCCCGTGCTGGGCAAACAGAACAGGTTTTGCAGCCGTTTGAGCTAAGATTTTAAAATTATTCACATAATGAAAACCTATACTTTGTCTCGGGTGAGTTTCCCATTCAAATGCATGTAACAGTGAGAAACGCATTGTCTTGGCGAAATAAAGCGTTTTTGAACAACTTCATATAAATCGCTGTAACTTTTGATAGAAGACTCAGACAAACATGTTTATGGCTTTATCTTATAGAACTCAATATCCCCGTGCTGGGCAAATATGTTTTGCAGCCGTTTGAGCTAAGATTTTAAAATTATTCACATAATGAAAACCTATACTTTGTCTCGGGTGAGTTTCCCATTCAAATGCATGTAACAGTGAGAAACACACTGTCTTGGCGAAATAAAGCGTTTTTGTACAACTTCATATAAATCGCTGTAACTTTTGATAGAAGACTCAGACAAACATGTTTATGGCTTTATCTTATAGAACTCAATATCCCCGTGCTGGGCAAACAGAACAGGTTTTGCAGCCGTTTGAGCTAAGATTTTAAAATTATTCACATAATGAAAACCTATACTTTGTTTCATGCGAGTTTCCCATTCAAATGCATGTAACAGTGAGAAACACACTGTCTTGGCAAAATAAAGCGTTTTCGTACAACTTCATATAAATCGCTGTAACTTTTGATAGAAGACTCAGACAAACATGTTTATGGCTTTATCTTATAGAACTCAATATCCCCGTGCTGGGCAAACAGGTTTTGCAGCCGTTTGAGCTAAGATTTTAAAATTATTCACATAATGAAAACCTATACTTTGTCTCGGGTGAGTTTCCCATTCAAATGCATGTAACAGTGAGAAACACACTGTCTTGGCGAAATAAAGCGTTTTTGTACAACTTCATATAAATCGCTGTAACTTTTGATAGAAGACTCAGACAAACATGTTTATGGCTTTATCTTATAGAACTCAATATCCCCGTGCTGGGCAAACAGGTTTTGCAGCCGTTTGAGCTAAGATTTTAAAATTATTCACATAATGAAAACCTATACTTTGTCTCGGGCGAGTTTCCCATTCAAATGCATGTAACAGTGAGAAACGCATTGTCTTGGCGAAATAAAGCGTTTTCGTACAACTTCATATAAATCGCTGTAACTTTTGATAGAAGACTCAGACAAACATGTTTATGGCTTTATCTTATAGAACTCAATATCCCCGTGCTGGGCAAACAGAACAGGTTTTGCAGCCATTTGAGCTAAGATTTTAAAATTATTCACATAATGAAAACCTATACTTTGTTTCATGCGAGTTTCCCATTCAAATGCATGTAACAGTGAGAAACACACTGTCTTGGCGAAATAAAGCGTTTTTGTACAACTTCATATAAATCGCTGTAACTTTTGATAGAAGACTCAGACAAACATGTTTATGGCTTTATCTTATAGAACTCAATATCCCCGTGCTGGGCAAACAGAACAGGTTTTGCAGCCGTTTGAGCTAAGATTTTAAAATTATTCACATAATGAAAACCTATACTTTGTCTCGGGTGAGTTTCCCATTCAAATGCATGTAACAGTGAGAAACGCATTGTCTTGGCGAAATAAAGCGTTTTTGAACAACTTCATATAAATCGCTGTAACTTTTGATAGAAGACTCAGACAAACATGTTTATGGCTTTATCTTATAGAACTCAATATCCCCGTGCTGGGCAAACAGGTTTTGCAGCCGTTTGAGCTAAGATTTTAAAATTATTCACATAATGAAAACCTATACTTTGTTTCAGGCGAGTTTCCCATTCAAATGCATGTAACAGTGAGAAACACACTGTCTTGGCGAAATAA
The DNA here is from genome assembly GCF_963969265.1 of Rhamphochromis sp. 'chilingali'. Lineage (NCBI taxonomy): Eukaryota > Metazoa > Chordata > Actinopteri > Cichliformes > Cichlidae > Rhamphochromis > Rhamphochromis sp. 'chilingali'. Next base: position 29,636,681 of record NC_137932.1, read on the forward strand.
AGCGTTTTCGTACAACTTCATATAAATCGCCGTAACTTTTGATAGAAGACTCAGACAAACATGTTTATGGCTTTATCTTATAGAACTCAATATCCCCGTGCTGGGCAAACAGAACAGGTTTTGCAGCCGTTTGAGCTAAGATTTTAAAATTATTCACATAATGAAAACCTATACTTTGTTTCAGGCGAGTTTCCCATTCAAATGCATGTAACAGTGAGAAACGCATTGTCTTGGCGAAATAAAGCGTTTTTGAACAACTTCATATAAATCGCTGTAACTTTTGATAGAAGACTCAGACAAACATGTTTATGGCTTTATCTTATAGAACTCAATATCCCCGTGCTGGGCAAACAGGTTTTGCAGCCGTTTGAGCTAAGATTTTAAAATTATTCACATAATGAAAACCTATACTTTGTCTCGGGCGAGTTTCCCATTCAAATGCATGTAACAGTGAGAAACGCATTGTCTTGGCGAAATAAAGCGTTTTCGTACAACTTCATATAAATCGCTGTAACTTTTGATAGAAGACTCAGACAAACATGTTTATGGCTTTATCTTATAGAACTCAATATCCCCGTGCTGGGCAAATATGTTTTGCAGCCGTTTGAACTAAGATTTTAAAATTATTCACATAATGAAAACCTATACTTTGTCTCGGGTGAGTTTCCCATTCAAATGCATGTAACAGTGAGAAACACACTGTCTTGGCGAAATAAAGCGTTTTTGTACAACTTCATATAAATCGCTGTAACTTTTGATAGAAGACTCAGACAAACATGTTTATGGCTTTATCTTATAGAACTCAATATCCCCGTGCTGGGCAAACAGAACAGGTTTTGCAGCCGTTTGAGCTAAGATTTTAAAATTATTCACATAATGAAAACCTATACTTTGTCTCGGGTGAGTTTCCCATTCAAATGCATGTAACAGTGAGAAACACACTGTCTTGGCGAAATAAAGCGTTTTTGTACAACTTCATATAAATCGCTGTAACTTTTGATAGAAGACTCAGACAAACATGTTTATGGCTTTATCTTATAGAACTCAATATCCCCGTGCTGGGCAAATATGTTTTGCAGCCGATTGAGCTAAGATTTTAAAATTATTCACATAATGAAAACCTATACTTTGTCTCGGGTGAGTTTCCCATTCAAATGCATGTAACAGTGAGAAACACACTGTCTTGGCGAAATAAAGCGTTTTTGTACAACTTCATATAAATCGCTGTAACTTTTGATAGAAGACTCAGACAAACATGTTTATGGCTTTATCTTATAGAACTCAATATCCCCGTGCTGGGCAAATATGTTTTGCAGCCGTTTGAGCTAAGATTTTAAAATTATTCACATAATGAAAACCTATACTTTGTCTCGGGTGAGTTTCCCATTCAAATGCATGTAACAGTGAGAAACACACTGTCTTGGCGAAATAAAGCGTTTTTGAACAACTTCATATAAATCGCTGTAACTTTTGATAGAAGACTCAGACAAACATGTTTATGGCTTTATCTTATAGAACTCAATATCCCCGTGCTGGGCAAACAGGTTTTGCAGCCGTTTGAGCTAAGATTTTAAAATTATTCACATAATGAAAACCTATACTTTGTTTCAGGCGAGTTTCCCATTCAAATGCATGTAACAGTGAGAAACACACTGTCTTGGCGAAATAAAGCGTTTTCGTACAACTTCATATAAATCGCCGTAACTTTTGATAGAAGACTCAGACAAACATGTTTATGGCTTTATCTTATAGAACTCAATATCCCCGTGCTGGGCAAACAGAACAGGTTTTGCAGCCGTTTGAGCTAAGATTTTAAAATTATTCACATAATGAAAACCTATACTTTGTCTCGGGTGAGTTTCCCATTCAAATGCATGTAACAGTGAGAAACGCATTGTCTTGGCGAAATAAAGCGTTTTTGAACAACTTCATATAAATCGCTGTAACTTTTGATAGAAGACTCAGACAAACATGTTTATGGCTTTATCTTATAGAACTCAATATCCCCGTGCTGGGCAAATATGTTTTGCAGCCGTTTGAGCTAAGATTTTAAAATTATTCACATAATGAAAACCTATACTTTGTCTCGGGTGAGTTTCCCATTCAAATGCATGTAACAGTGAGAAACACACTGTCTTGGCGAAATAAAGCGTTTTTGTACAACTTCATATAAATCGCTGTAACTTTTGATAGAAGACTCAGACAAACATGTTTATGGCTTTATCTTATAGAACTCAATATCCCCGTGCTGGGCAAACAGAACAGGTTTTGCAGCCGTTTGAGCTAAGATTTTAAAATTATTCACATAATGAAAACCTATACTTTGTTTCATGCGAGTTTCCCATTCAAATGCATGTAACAGTGAGAAACACACTGTCTTGGCAAAATAAAGCGTTTTCGTACAACTTCATATAAATCGCTGTAACTTTTGATAGAAGACTCAGACAAACATGTTTATGGCTTTATCTTATAGAACTCAATATCCCCGTGCTGGGCAAACAGGTTTTGCAGCCGTTTGAGCTAAGATTTTAAAATTATTCACATAATGAAAACCTATACTTTGTCTCGGGTGAGTTTCCCATTCAAATGCATGTAACAGTGAGAAACACACTGTCTTGGCGAAATAAAGCGTTTTTTTACAACTTCATATAAATCGCTGTAACTTTTGATAGAAGACTCAGACAAACATGTTTATGGCTTTATCTTATAGAACTCAATATCCCCGTGCTGGGCAAACAGGTTTTGCAGCCGTTTGAGCTAAGATTTTAAAATTATTCACATAATGAAAACCTATACTTTGTCTCGGGCGAGTTTCCCATTCAAATGCATGTAACAGTGAGAAACGCATTGTCTTGGCGAAATAAAGCGTTTTCGTACAACTTCATATAAATCGCTGTAACTTTTGATAGAAGACTCAGACAAACATGTTTATGGCTTTATCTTATAGAACTCAATATCCCCGTGCTGGGCAAATATGTTTTGCAGCCGTTTGAGCTAAGATTTTAAAATTATTCACATAATGAAAACCTATACTTTGTCTCGGGTGAGTTTCCCATTCAAATGCATGTAACAGTGAGAAACACACTGTCTTGGCGAAATAAAGCGTTTTTGTACAACTTCATATAAATCGCTGTAACTTTTGATAGAAGACTCAGACAAACATGTTTATGGCTTTATCTTATAGAACTCAATATCCCCGTGCTGGGCAAACAGAACAGGTTTTGCAGCCATTTGAGCTAAGATTTTAAAATTATTCACATAATGAAAACCTATACTTTGTTTCATGCGAGTTTCCCATTCAAATGCATGTAACAGTGAGAAACGCATTGTCTTGGCGAAATAAAGCGTTTTTGAACAACTTCATATAAATCGCTGTAACTTTTGATAGAAGACTCAGACAAACATGTTTATGGCTTTATCTTATAGAACTCAATATCCCCGTGCTGGGCAAACAGAACAGGTTTTGCAGCCGTTTGAGCTAAGATTTTAAAATTATTCACATAATGAAAACCTATACTTTGTCTCGGGTGAGTTTCCCATTCAAATGCATGTAACAGTGAGAAACGCATTGTCTTGGCGAAATAAAGCGTTTTTGAACAACTTCATATAAATCGCTGTAACTTTTGATAGAAGACTCAGACAAACATGTTTATGGCTTTATCTTATAGAACTCAATATCCCCGTGCTGGGCAAACAGGTTTTGCAGCCGTTTGAGCTAAGATTTTAAAATTATTCACATAATGAAAACCTATACTTTGTTTCAGGTGAGTTTCCCATTCAAATGCATGTAACAGTGAGAAACACACTGTCTTGGCGAAATAAAGCGTTTTTGTACAACTTCATATAAATCGCCGTAACTTTTGATAGAAGACTCAGACAAACATGTTTATGGCTTTATCTTATAGAACTCAATATCCCCGTGCTGGGCAAACAGAACAGGTTTTGCAGCCGTTTGAGCTAAGATTTTAAAATTATTCACATAATGAAAACCTATACTTTGTCTCGGGTGAGTTTCCCATTCAAATGCATGTAACAGTGAGAAACGCATTGTCTTGGCGAAATAAAGCGTTTTTGAACAACTTCATATAAATCGCTGTAACTTTTGATAGAAGACTCAGACAAACATGTTTATGGCTTTATCTTATAGAACTCAATATCCCCGTGCTGGGCAAATATGTTTTGCAGCCGTTTGAGCTAAGATTTTAAAATTATTCACATAATGAAAACCTATACTTTGTCTCGGGTGAGTTTCCCATTCAAATGCATGTAACAGTGAGAAACACACTGTCTTGGCGAAATAAAGCGTTTTTGTACAACTTCATATAAATCGCTGTAACTTTTGATAGAAGACTCAGACAAACATGTTTATGGCTTTATCTTATAGAACTCAATATCCCCGTGCTGGGCAAACAGAACAGGTTTTGCAGCCGTTTGAGCTAAGATTTTAAAATTATTCACATAATGAAAACCTATACTTTGTTTCATGCGAGTTTCCCATTCAAATGCATGTAACAGTGAGAAACACACTGTCTTGGCAAAATAAAGCGTTTTCGTACAACTTCATATAAATCGCTGTAACTTTTGATAGAAGACTCAGACAAACATGTTTATGGCTTTATCTTATAGAACTCAATATCCCCGTGCTGGGCAAACAGGTTTTGCAGCCGTTTGAGCTAAGATTTTAAAATTATTCACATAATGAAAACCTATACTTTGTCTCGGGTGAGTTTCCCATTCAAATGCATGTAACAGTGAGAAACACACTGTCTTGGCGAAATAAAGCGTTTTTGTACAACTTCATATAAATCGCTGTAACTTTTGATAGAAGACTCAGACAAACATGTTTATGGCTTTATCTTATAGAACTCAATATCCCCGTGCTGGGCAAACAGGTTTTGCAGCCGTTTGAGCTAAGATTTTAAAATTATTCACATAATGAAAACCTATACTTTGTCTCGGGCGAGTTTCCCATTCAAATGCATGTAACAGTGAGAAACGCATTGTCTTGGCGAAATAAAGCGTTTTCGTACAACTTCATATAAATCGCTGTAACTTTTGATAGAAGACTCAGACAAACATGTTTATGGCTTTATCTTATAGAACTCAATATCCCCGTGCTGGGCAAATATGTTTTGCAGCCGTTTGAGCTAAGATTTTAAAATTATTCACATAATGAAAACCTATACTTTGTCTTGGGTGAGTTTCCCATTCAAATGCATGTAACAGTGAGAAACACACTGTCTTGGCGAAATAAAGCGTTTTTGTACAACTTCATATAAATCGCTGTAACTTTTGATAGAAGACTCAGACAAACATGTTTATGGCTTTATCTTATAGAACTCAATATCCCCGTGCTGGGCAAACAGAACAGGTTTTGCAGCCATTTGAGCTAAGATTTTAAAATTATTCACATAATGAAAACCTATACTTTGTTTCATGCGAGTTTCCCATTCAAATGCATGTAACAGTGAGAAACACACTGTCTTGGCAAAATAAAGCGTTTTTGTACAACTTCATATAAATCGCTGTAACTTTTGATAGAAGACTCAGACAAACATGTTTATGGCTTTATCTTATAGAACTCAATATCCCCGTGCTGGGCAAATATGTTTTGCAGCCGATTGAGCTAAGATTTTAAAATTATTCACATAATGAAAACCTATACTTTGTTTCAGGCGAGTTTCCCATTCAAATGCATGTAACAGTGAGAAACACACTGTCTTGGCGAAATAAAGCGTTTTTGTACAACTTCATATAAATCGCTGTAACTTTTGATAGAAGACTCAGACAAACATGTTTATGGCTTTATCTTATAGAACTCAATATCCCCGTGCTGGGCAAACAGAACAGGTTTTGCAGCCGTTTGAGCTAAGATTTTAAAATTATTCACATAATGAAAACCTATACTTTGTCTCGGGTGAGTTTCCCATTCAAATGCATGTAACAGTGAGAAACGCATTGTCTTGGCGAAATAAAGCGTTTTTGAACAACTTCATATAAATCGCTGTAACTTTTGATAGAAGACTCAGACAAACATGTTTATGGCTTTATCTTATAGAACTCAATATCCCCGTGCTGGGCAAACAGGTTTTGCAGCCGTTTGAGCTAAGATTTTAAAATTATTCACATAATGAAAACCTATACTTTGTCTCGGGTGAGTTTCCCATTCAAATGCATGTAACAGTGAGAAACACACTGTCTTGGCGAAATAAAGCGTTTTTGTACAACTTCATATAAATCGCTGTAACTTTTGATAGAAGACTCAGACAAACATGTTTATGGCTTTATCTTATAGAACTCAATATCCCCGTGCTGGGCAAACAGGTTTTGCAGCCGTTTGAGCTAAGATTTTAAAATTATTCACATAATGAAAACCTATACTTTGTCTCGGGCGAGTTTCCCTTTCAAATGCATGTAACAGTGAGAAACGCATTGTCTTGGCGAAATAAAGCGTTTTCGTACAACTTCATATAAATCGCTGTAACTTTTGATAGAAGACTCAGACAAACATGTTTATGGCTTTATCTTATAGAACTCAATATCCCCGTGCTGGGCAAATATGTTTTGCAGCCGTTTGAGCTAAGATTTTAAAATTATTCACATAATGAAAACCTATACTTTGTCTCGGGTGAGTTTCCCATTCAAATGCATGTAACAGTGAGAAACACACTGTCTTGGCGAAATAAAGCGTTTTCGTACAACTTCATATAAATCGCTGTAACTTTTGATAGAAGACTCAGACAAACATGTTTATGGCTTTATCTTATAGAACTCAATATCCCCGTGCTGGGCAAACAGAACAGGTTTTGCAGCCGTTTGAGCTAAGATTTTAAAATTATTCACATAATGAAAACCTATACTTTGTCTCGGGTGAGTTTCCCATTCAAATGCATGTAACAGTGAGAAACGCATTGTCTTGGCGAAATAAAGCGTTTTTGAACAACTTCATATAAATCGCTGTAACTTTTGATAGAAGACTCAGACAAACATGTTTATGGCTTTATCTTATAGAACTCAATATCCCCGTGCTGGGCAAACAGGTTTTGCAGCCGTTTGAGCTAAGATTTTAAAATTATTCACATAATGAAAACCTATACTTTGTTTCAGGCGAGTTTCCCATTCAAATGCATGTAACAGTGAGAAACACACTGTCTTGGCGAAATAAAGCGTTTTCGTACAACTTCATATAAATCGCCGTAACTTTTGATAGAAGACTCAGACAAACATGTTTATGGCTTTATCTTATAGAACTCAATATCCCCGTGCTGGGCAAACAGAACAGGTTTTGCAGCCGTTTGAGCTAAGATTTTAAAATTATTCACATAATGAAAACCTATACTTTGTTTCAGGCGAGTTTCCCATTCAAATGCATGTAACAGTGAGAAACACACTGTCTTGGCGAAATAAAGCGTTTTTGTACAACTTCATATAAATCGCTGTAACTTTTGATAGAAGACTCAGACAAACATGTTTATGGCTTTATCTTATAGAACTCAATATCCCCGTGCTGGGCAAATATGTTTTGCAGCCGTTTGAGCTAAGATTTTAAAATTATTCACATAATGAAAACCTATACTTTGTCTCGGGTGAGTTTCCCATTCAAATGCATGTAACAGTGAGAAACACACTGTCTTGGCGAAATAAAGCGTTTTTGTACAACTTCATATAAATCGCTGTAACTTTTGATAGAAGACTCAGACAAACATGTTTATGGCTTTATCTTATAGAACTCAATATCCCCGTGCTGGGCAAACAGGTTTTGCAGCCGTTTGAGCTAAGATTTTAAAATTATTCACATAATGAAAACCTATACTTTGTCTCGGGCGAGTTTCCCATTCAAATGCATGTAACAGTGAGAAACGCATTGTCTTGGCGAAATAAAGCGTTTTCGTACAACTTCATATAAATCGCTGTAACTTTTGATAGAAGACTCAGACAAACATGTTTATGGCTTTATCTTATAGAACTCAATATCCCCGTGCTGGGCAAATATGTTTTGCAGCCGTTTGAGCTAAGATTTTAAAATTATTCACATAATGAAAACCTATACTTTGTCTCGGGTGAGTTTCCCATTCAAATGCATGTAACAGTGAGAAACACACTGTCTTGGCGAAATAAAGCGTTTTTGTACAACTTCATATAAATCGCTGTAACTTTTGATAGAAGACTCAGACAAACATGTTTATGGCTTTATCTTATAGAACTCAATATCCCCGTGCTGGGCAAACAGAACAGGTTTTGCAGCCATTTGAGCTAAGATTTTAAAATTATTCACATAATGAAAACCTATACTTTGTTTCATGCGAGTTTCCCATTCAAATGCATGTAACAGTGAGAAACACACTGTCTTGGCAAAATAAAGCGTTTTCGTACAACTTCATATAAATCGCTGTAACTTTTGATAGAAGACTCAGACAAACATGTTTATGGCTTTATCTTATAGAACTCAATATCCCCGTGCTGGGCAAATATGTTTTGCAGCCGATTGAGCTAAGATTTTAAAATTATTCACATAATGAAAACCTATACTTTGTTTCAGGCGAGTTTCCCATTCAAATGCATGTAACAGTGAGAAACACACTGTCTTGGCGAAATAAAGCGTTTTTGTACAACTTCATATAAATCGCTGTAACTTTTGATAGAAGACTCAGACAAACATGTTTATGGCTTTATCTTATAGAACTCAATATCCCCGTGCTGGGCAAACAGGTTTTGCAGCCGTTTGAGCTAAGATTTTAAAATTATTCACATAATGAAAACCTATACTTTGTCTCGGGTGAGTTTCCCATTCAAATGCATGTAACAGTGAGAAACGCATTGTCTTGGCGAAATAAAGCGTTTTTGAACAACTTCATATAAATCGCTGTAACTTTTGATAGAAGACTCAGACAAACATGTTTATGGCTTTATCTTATAGAACTCAATATCCCCGTGCTGGGCAAACAGGTTTTGCAGCCGTTTGAGCTAAGATTTTAAAATTATTCACATAATGAAAACCTATACTTTGTTTCAGGCGAGTTTCCCATTCAAATGCATGTAACAGTGAGAAACACACTGTCTTGGCGAAATAAAGCGTTTTCGTACAACTTCATATAAATCGCCGTAACTTTTGATAGAAGACTCAGACAAACATGTTTATGGCTTTATCTTATAGAACTCAATATCCCCGTGCTGGGCAAACAGAACAGGTTTTGCAGCCGTTTGAGCTAAGATTTTAAAATTATTCACATAATGAAAACCTATACTTTGTCTCGGGTGAGTTTCCCATTCAAATGCATGTAACAGTGAGAAACGCATTGTCTTGGCGAAATAAAGCGTTTTTGAACAACTTCATATAAATCGCTGTAACTTTTGATAGAAGACTCAGACAAACATGTTTATGGCTTTATCTTATAGAACTCAATATCCCCGTGCTGGGCAAATAGGTTTTGCAGCCGTTTGAGCTAAGATTTTAAAATTATTCACATAATGAAAACCTATACTTTGTCTCGGGTGAGTTTCCCATTCAAATGCATGTAACAGTGAGAAACACACTGTCTTGGCGAAATAAAGCGTTTTTGTACAACTTCATATAAATCGCTGTAACTTTTGATAGAAGACTCAGACAAACATGTTTATGGCTTTATCTTATAGAACTCAATATCCCCGTGCTGGGCAAACAGAACAGGTTTTGCAGCCGTTTGAGCTAAGATTTTAAAATTATTCACATAATGAAAACCTATACTTTGTTTCATGCGAGTTTCCCATTCAAATGCATGTAACAGTGAGAAACACACTGTCTTGGCAAAATAAAGCGTTTTCGTACAACTTCATATAAATCGCTGTAACTTTTGATAGAAGACTCAGACAAACATGTTTATGGCTTTATCTTATAGAACTCAATATCCCCGTGCTGGGCAAATATGTTTTGCAGCCGATTGAGCTAAGATTTTAAAATTATTCACATAATGAAAACCTATACTTTGTTTCAGGCGAGTTTCCCATTCAAATGCATGTAACAGTGAGAAACACACTGTCTTGGCGAAATAAAGCGTTTTTGTACAACTTCATATAAATCGCTGTAACTTTTGATAGAAGACTCAGACAAACATGTTTATGGCTTTATCTTATAGAACTCAATATCCCCGTGCTGGGCAAACAGGTTTTGCAGCCGTTTGAGCTAAGATTTTAAAATTATTCACATAATGAAAACCTATACTTTGTCTCGGGTGAGTTTCCCATTCAAATGCATGTAACAGTGAGAAACACACTGTCTTGGCGAAATAAAGCGTTTTTGTACAACTTCATATAAATCGCTGTAACTTTTGATAGAAGACTCAGACAAACATGTTTATGGCTTTATCTTATAGAACTCAATATCCCCGTGCTGGGCAAACAGAACAGGTTTTGCAGCCGTTTGAGCTAAGATTTTAAAATTATTCACATAATGAAAACCTATACTTTGTCTCGGGTGAGTTTCCCATTCAAATGCATGTAACAGTGAGAAACGCATTGTCTTGGCGAAATAAAGCGTTTTTGAACAACTTCATATAAATCGCTGTAACTTTTGATAGAAGACTCAGACAAACATGTTTATGGCTTTATCTTATAGAACTCAATATCCCCGTGCTGGGCAAACAGAACAGGTTTTGCAGCCGTTTGAGCTAAGATTTTAAAATTATTCACATAATGAAAACCTATACTTTGTCTCGGGTGAGTTTCCCATTCAAATGCATGTAACAGTGAGAAACGCATTGTCTTGGCGAAATAAAGCGTTTTTGAACAACTTCATATAAATCGCTGTAACTTTTGATAGAAGACTCAGACAAACATGTTTATGGCTTTATCTTATAGAACTCAATATCCCCGTGCTGGGCAAACAGGTTTTGCAGCCGTTTGAGCTAAGATTTTAAAATTATTCACATAATGAAAACCTATACTTTGTCTCGGGTGAGTTTCCCATTCAAATGCATGTAACAGTGAGAAACACACTGTCTTGGCGAAATAAAGCGTTTTTGTACAACTTCATATAAATCGCTGTAACTTTTGATAGAAGACTCAGACAAACATGTTTATGGCTTTATCTTATAGAACTCAATATCCCCGTGCTGGGCAAAAATGTTTTGCAGCCGATTGAGCTAAGATTTTAAAATTATTCACATAATGAAAACCTATACTTTGTCTCGGGTGAGTTTCCCATTCAAATGCATGTAACAGTGAGAAACACACTGTCTTGGCGAAATAAAGCGTTTTTGTACAACTTCATATAAATCGCTGTAACTTTTGATAGAAGACTCAGACAAACATGTTTATGGCTTTATCTTATAGAACTCAATATCCCCGTGCTGGGCAAACAGAACAGGTTTTGCAGCCGTTTGAGCTAAGATTTTAAAATTATTCACATAATGAAAACCTATACTTTGTCTCGGGTGAGTTTCCCATTCAAATGCATGTAACAGTGAGAAACGCATTGTCTTGGCGAAATAAAGCGTTTTTGAACAACTTCATATAAATCGCTGTAACTTTTGATAGAAGACTCAGACAAACATGTTTATGGCTTTATCTTATAGAACTCAATATCCCCGTGCTGGGCAAACAGGTTTTGCAGCCGTTTGAGCTAAGATTTTAAAATTATTCACATAATGAAAACCTATACTTTGTCTCGGGTGAGTTTCCCATTCAAATGCATGTAACAGTGAGAAACACACTGTCTTGGCGAAATAAAGCGTTTTTGTACAACTTCATATAAATCGCTGTAACTTTTGATAGAAGACTCAGACAAACATGTTTATGGCTTTATCTTATAGAACTCAATATCCCCGTGCTGGGCAAATATGTTTTGCAGCCGATTGAGCTAAGATTTTAAAATTATTCACATAATGAAAACCTATACTTTGTCTCGGGTGAGTTTCCCATTCAAATGCATGTAACAGTGAGAAACACACTGTCTTGGCGAAATAAAGCGTTTTTGTACAACTTCATATAAATCGCTGTAACTTTTGATAGAAGACTCAGACAAACATGTTTATGGCTTTATCTTATAGAACTCAATATCCCCGTGCTGGGCAAACAGAACAGGTTTTGCAGCCGTTTGAGCTAAGATTTTAAAATTATTCACATAATGAAAACCTATACTTTGTCTCGGGCGAGTTTCCCATTCAAATGCATGTAACAGTGAGAAACGCATTGTCTTGGCGAAATAAAGCGTTTTCGTACAACTTCATATAAATCGCTGTAACTTTTGATAGAAGACTCAGACAAACATGTTTATGGCTTTATCTTATAGAACTCAATATCCCCGTGCTGGGCAAATATGTTTTGCAGCCGTTTGAGCTAAGATTTTAAAATTATTCACATAATGAAAACCTATACTTTGTCTCGGGTGAGTTTCCCATTCAAATGCATGTAACAGTGAGAAACACACTGTCTTGGCGAAATAAAGCGTTTTTGTACAACTTCATATAAATCGCTGTAACTTTTGATAGAAGACTCAGACAAACATGTTTATGGCTTTATCTTATAGAACTCAATATCCCCGTGCTGGGCAAACAGAACAGGTTTTGCAGCCATTTGAGCTAAGATTTTAAAATTATTCACATAATGAAAACCTATACTTTGTTTCATGAGAGTTTCCCATTCAAATGCATGTAACAGTGAGAAACACACTGTCTTGGCAAAATAAAGCGTTTTCGTACAACTTCATATAAATCGCTGTAACTTTTGATAGAAGACTCAGACAAACATGTTTATGGCTTTATCTTATAGAACTCAATATCCCCGTGCTGGGCAAATATGTTTTGCAGCCGATTGAGCTAAGATTTTAAAATTATTCACATAATGAAAACCTATACTTTGTTTCAGGCGAGTTTCCCATTCAAATGCATGTAACAGTGAGAAACACACTGTCTTGGCGAAATAAAGCGTTTTTGTACAACTTCATATAAATCGCTGTAACTTTTGATAGAAGACTCAGACAAACATGTTTATGGCTTTATCTTATAGAACTCAATATCCCCGTGCTGGGCAAACAGGTTTTGCAGCCGTTTGAGCTAAGATTTTAAAATTATTCACATAATGAAAACCTATACTTTGTCTCGGGTGAGTTTCCCATTCAAATGCATGTAACAGTGAGAAACGCATTGTCTTGGCGAAATAAAGCGTTTTTGAACAACTTCATATAAATCGCTGTAACTTTTGATAGAAGACTCAGACAAACATGTTTATGGCTTTATCTTATAGAACTCAATATCCCCGTGCTGGGCAAACAGGTTTTGCAGCCGTTTGAGCTAAGATTTTAAAATTATTCACATAATGAAAACCTATACTTTGTCTCGGGTGAGTTTCCCATTCAAATGCATGTAACAGTGAGAAACACACTGTCTTGGCGAAATAAAGCGTTTTTGTACAACTTCATATAAATCGCTGTAACTTTTGATAGAAGACTCAGACAAACATGTTTATGGCTTTATCTTATAGAACTCAATATCCCCGTGCTGGGCAAAAATGTTTTGCAGCCGATTGAGCTAAGATTTTAAAATTATTCACATAATGAAAACCTATACTTTGTCTCGGGTGAGTTTCCCATTCAAATGCATGTAACAGTGAGAAACACACTGTCTTGGCGAAATAAAGCGTTTTTGTACAACTTCATATAAATCGCTGTAACTTTTGATAGAAGACTCAGACAAACATGTTTATGGCTTTATCTTATAGAACTCAATATCCCCGTGCTGGGCAAACAGAACAGGTTTTGCAGCCGTTTGAGCTAAGATTTTAAAATTATTCACATAATGAAAACCTATACTTTGTCTCGGGTGAGTTTCCCATTCAAATGCATGTAACAGTGAGAAACGCATTGTCTTGGCGAAATAAAGCGTTTTTGAACAACTTCATATAAATCGCTGTAACTTTTGATAGAAGACTCAGACAAACATGTTTATGGCTTTATCTTATAGAACTCAATATCCCCGTGCTGGGCAAACAGGTTTTGCAGCCGTTTGAGCTAAGATTTTAAAATTATTCACATAATGAAAACCTATACTTTGTCTCGGGTGAGTTTCCCATTCAAATGCATGTAACAGTGAGAAACACACTGTCTTGGCGAAATAAAGCGTTTTTGTACAACTTCATATAAATCGCTGTAACTTTTGATAGAAGACTCAGACAAACATGTTTATGGCTTTATCTTATAGAACTCAATATCCCCGTGCTGGGCAAATATGTTTTGCAGCCGATTGAGCTAAGATTTTAAAATTATTCACATAATGAAAACCTATACTTTGTCTCGGGTGAGTTTCCCATTCAAATGCATGTAACAGTGAGAAACACACTGTCTTGGCGAAATAAAGCGTTTTTGTACAACTTCATATAAATCGCTGTAACTTTTGATAGAAGACTCAGACAAACATGTTTATGGCTTTATCTTATAGAACTCAATATCCCCGTGCTGGGCAAACAGAACAGGTTTTGCAGCCGTTTGAGCTAAGATTTTAAAATTATTCACATAATGAAAACCTATACTTTGTCTCGGGTGAGTTTCCCATTCAAATGCATGTAACAGTGAGAAACACATTGTCTTGGCGAAATAAAGCGTTTTTGAACAACTTCATATAAATCGCTGTAACTTTTGATAGAAGACTCAGACAAACATGTTTATGGCTTTATCTTATAGAACTCAATATCCCCGTGCTGGGCAAACAGGTTTTGCAGCCGTTTGAGCTAAGATTTTAAAATTATTCACATAATGAAAACCTATACTTTGTTTCAGGCGAGTTTCCCATTCAAATGCATGTAACAGTGAGAAACACACTGTCTTGGCGAAATAAAGCGTTTTCGTACAACTTCATATAAATCGCCGTAACTTTTGATAGAAGACTCAGACAAACATGTTTATGGCTTTATCTTATAGAACTCAATATCCCCGTGCTGGGCAAACAGAACAGGTTTTGCAGCCGTTTGAGCTAAGATTTTAAAATTATTCACATAATGAAAACCTATACTTTGTCTCGGGTGAGTTTCCCATTCAAATGCATGTAACAGTGAGAAACGCATTGTCTTGGCGAAATAAAGCGTTTTTGAACAACTTCATATAAATCGCTGTAACTTTTGATAGAAGACTCAGACAAACATGTTTATGGCTTTATCTTATAGAACTCAATATCCCCGTGCTGGGCAAATATGTTTTGCAGCCGTTTGAGCTAAGATTTTAAAATTATTCACATAATGAAAACCTATACTTTGTCTCGGGTGAGTTTCCCATTCAAATGCATGTAACAGTGAGAAACACACTGTCTTGGCGAAATAAAGCGTTTTTGTACAACTTCATATAAATCGCTGTAACTTTTGATAGAAGACTCAGACAAACATGTTTATGGCTTTATCTTATAGAACTCAATATCCCCGTGCTGGGCAAACAGAACAGGTTTTGCAGCCGTTTGAGCTAAGATTTTAAAATTATTCACATAATGAAAACCTATACTTTGTTTCAGGCGAGTTTCCCATTCAAATGCATGTAACAGTGAGAAACACACTGTCTTGGCGAAATAAAGCGTTTTTGTACAACTTCATATAAATCGCTGTAACTTTTGATAGAAGACTCAGACAAACATGTTTATGGCTTTATCTTATAGAACTCAATATCCCCGTGCTGGGCAAACAGGTTTTGCAGCCGTTTGAGCTAAGATTTTAAAATTATTCACATAATGAAAACCTATACTTTGTCTCGGGTGAGTTTCCCATTCAAATGCATGTAACAGTGAGAAACACACTGTCTTGGCGAAATAAAGCGTTTTTGTACAACTTCATATAAATCGCTGTAACTTTTGATAGAAGACTCAGACAAACATGTTTATGGCTTTATCTTATAGAACTCAATATCCCCGTGCTGGGCAAACAGAACAGGTTTTGCAGCCGTTTGAGCTAAGATTTTAAAATTATTCACATAATGAAAACCTATACTTTGTCTCGGGTGAGTTTCCCATTCAAATGCATGTAACAGTGAGAAACGCATTGTCTTGGCGAAATAAAGCGTTTTTGAACAACTTCATATAAATCGCTGTAACTTTTGATAGAAGACTCAGACAAACATGTTTATGGCTTTATCTTATAGAACTCAATATCCCCGTGCTGGGCAAACAGAACAGGTTTTGCAGCCGTTTGAGCTAAGATTTTAAAATTATTCACATAATGAAAACCTATACTTTGTTTCATGCGAGTTTCCCATTCAAATGCATGTAACAGTGAGAAACACACTGTCTTGGCGAAATAAAGCGTTTTTGTACAACTTCATATAAATCGCTGTAACTTTTGATAGAAGACTCAGACAAACATGTTTATGGCTTTATCTTATAGAACTCAATATCCCCGTGCTGGGCAAACAGGTTTTGCAGCCGTTTGAGCTAAGATTTTAAAATTATTCACATAATGAAAACCTATACTTTGTCTCGGGTGAGTTTCCCATTCAAATGCATGTAACAGTGAGAAACGCATTGTCTTGGCGAAATAAAGCGTTTTTGAACAACTTCATATAAATCGCTGTAACTTTTGATAGAAGACTCAGACAAACATGTTTATGGCTTTATCTTATAGAACTCAATATCCCCGTGCTGGGCAAACAGGTTTTGCAGCCGTTTGAGCTAAGATTTTAAAATTATTCACATAATGAAAACCTATACTTTGTCTCGGGTGAGTTTCCCATTCAAATGCATGTAACAGTGAGAAACACACTGTCTTGGCGAAATAAAGCGTTTTTGTACAACTTCATATAAATCGCTGTAACTTTTGATAGAAGACTCAGACAAACATGTTTATGGCTTTATCTTATAGAACTCAATATCCCCGTGCTGGGCAAAAATGTTTTGCAGCCGATTGAGCTAAGATTTTAAAATTATTCACATAATGAAAACCTATACTTTGTCTCGGGTGAGTTTCCCATTCAAATGCATGTAACAGTGAGAAACACACTGTCTTGGCGAAATAAAGCGTTTTTGTACAACTTCATATAAATCGCTGTAACTTTTGATAGAAGACTCAGACAAACATGTTTATGGCTTTATCTTATAGAACTCAATATCCCCGTGCTGGGCAAACAGAACAGGTTTTGCAGCCGTTTGAGCTAAGATTTTAAAATTATTCACATAATGAAAACCTATACTTTGTTTCATGCGAGTTTCCCATTCAAATGCATGTAACAGTGAGAAACACACTGTCTTGGCAAAATAAAGCGTTTTCGTACAACTTCATATAAATCGCTGTAACTTTTGATAGAAGACTCAGACAAACATGTTTATGGCTTTATCTTATAGAACTCAATATCCCCGTGCTGGGCAAATATGTTTTGCAGCCGATTGAGCTAAGATTTTAAAATTATTCACATAATGAAAACCTATACTTTGTTTCAGGCGAGTTTCCCATTCAAATGCATGTAACAGTGAGAAACACACTGTCTTGGCGAAATAAAGCGTTTTTGTACAACTTCATATAAATCGCTGTAACTTTTGATAGAAGACTCAGACAAACATGTTTATGGCTTTATCTTATAGAACTCAATATCCCCGTGCTGGGCAAACAGGTTTTGCAGCCGTTTGAGCTAAGATTTTAAAATTATTCACATAATGAAAACCTATACTTTGTCTCGGGTGAGTTTCCCATTCAAATGCATGTAACAGTGAGAAACACACTGTCTTGGCGAAATAAAGCGTTTTTGTACAACTTCATATAAATCGCTGTAACTTTTGATAGAAGACTCAGACAAACATGTTTATGGCTTTATCTTATAGAACTCAATATCCCCGTGCTGGGCAAACAGAACAGGTTTTGCAGCCGTTTGAGCTAAGATTTTAAAATTATTCACATAATGAAAACCTATACTTTGTCTCGGGTGAGTTTCCCATTCAAATGCATGTAACAGTGAGAAACGCATTGTCTTGGCGAAATAAAGCGTTTTTGAACAACTTCATATAAATCGCTGTAACTTTTGATAGAAGACTCAGACAAACATGTTTATGGCTTTATCTTATAGAACTCAATATCCCCGTGCTGGGCAAAAATGTTTTGCAGCCGATTGAGCTAAGATTTTAAAATTATTCACATAATGAAAACCTATACTTTGTCTCGGGTGAGTTTCCCATTCAAATGCATGTAACAGTGAGAAACACACTGTCTTGGCGAAATAAAGCGTTTTTGTACAACTTCATATAAATCGCTGTAACTTTTGATAGAAGACTCAGACAAACATGTTTATGGCTTTATCTTATAGAACTCAATATCCCCGTGCTGGGCAAACAGAACAGGTTTTGCAGCCGTTTGAGCTAAGATTTTAAAATTATTCACATAATGAAAACCTATACTTTGTCTCGGGTGAGTTTCCCATTCAAATGCATGTAACAGTGAGAAACGCATTGTCTTGGCGAAATAAAGCGTTTTTGAACAACTTCATATAAATCGCTGTAACTTTTGATAGAAGACTCAGACAAACATGTTTATGGCTTTATCTTATAGAACTCAATATCCCCGTGCTGGGCAAACAGGTTTTGCAGCCGTTTGAGCTAAGATTTTAAAATTATTCACATAATGAAAACCTATACTTTGTCTCGGGTGAGTTTCCCATTCAAATGCATGTAACAGTGAGAAACACACTGTCTTGGCGAAATAAAGCGTTTTTGTACAACTTCATATAAATCGCTGTAACTTTTGATAGAAGACTCAGACAAACATGTTTATGGCTTTATCTTATAGAACTCAATATCCCCGTGCTGGGCAAACAGAACAGGTTTTGCAGCCGTTTGAGCTAAGATTTTAAAATTATTCACATAATGAAAACCTATACTTTGTTTCATGCGAGTTTCCCATTCAAATGCATGTAACAGTGAGAAACACACTGTCTTGGCAAAATAAAGCGTTTTCGTACAACTTCATATAAATCGCTGTAACTTTTGATAGAAGACTCAGACAAACATGTTTATGGCTTTATCTTATAGAACTCAATATCCCCGTGCTGGGCAAATATGTTTTGCAGCCGATTGAGCTAAGATTTTAAAATTATTCACATAATGAAAACCTATACTTTGTTTCAGGCGAGTTTCCCATTCAAATGCATGTAACAGTGAGAAACACACTGTCTTGGCGAAATAAAGCGTTTTTGAACAACTTCATATAAATCGCTGTAACTTTTGATAGAAGACTCAGACAAACATGTTTATGGCTTTATCTTATAGAACTCAATATCCCCGTGCTGGGCAAACAGAACAGGTTTTGCAGCCGTTTGAGCTAAGATTTTAAAATTATTCACATAATGAAAACCTATACTTTGTTTCATGCGAGTTTCCCATTCAAATGCATGTAACAGTGAGAAACACACTGTCTTGGCGAAATAAAGCGTTTTTGTACAACTTCATATAAATCGCTGTAACTTTTGATAGAAGACTCAGACAAACATGTTTATGGCTTTATCTTATAGAACTCAATATCCCCGTGCTGGGCAAACAGGTTTTGCAGCCGTTTGAGCTAAGATTTTAAAATTATTCACATAATGAAAACCTATACTTTGTCTCGGGTGAGTTTCCCATTCAAATGCATGTAACAGTGAGAAACGCATTGTCTTGGCGAAATAAAGCGTTTTTGAACAACTTCATATAAATCGCTGTAACTTTTGATAGAAGACTCAGACAAACATGTTTATGGCTTTATCTTATAGAACTCAATATCCCCGTGCTGGGCAAACAGGTTTTGCAGCCGTTTGAGCTAAGATTTTAAAATTATTCACATAATGAAAACCTATACTTTGTCTCGGGTGAGTTTCCCATTCAAATGCATGTAACAGTGAGAAACACACTGTCTTGGCGAAATAAAGCGTTTTTGTACAACTTCATATAAATCGCTGTAACTTTTGATAGAAGACTCAGACAAACATGTTTATGGCTTTATCTTATAGAACTCAATATCCCCGTGCTGGGCAAAAATGTTTTGCAGCCGATTGAGCTAAGATTTTAAAATTATTCACATAATGAAAACCTATACTTTGTCTCGGGTGAGTTTCCCATTCAAATGCATGTAACAGTGAGAAACACACTGTCTTGGCGAAATAAAGCGTTTTTGTACAACTTCATATAAATCGCTGTAACTTTTGATAGAAGACTCAGACAAACATGTTTATGGCTTTATCTTATAGAACTCAATATCCCCGTGCTGGGCAAACAGAACAGGTTTTGCAGCCGTTTGAGCTAAGATTTTAAAATTATTCACATAATGAAAACCTATACTTTGTCTCGGGTGAGTTTCCCATTCAAATGCATGTAACAGTGAGAAACGCATTGTCTTGGCGAAATAAAGCGTTTTTGAACAACTTCATATAAATCGCTGTAACTTTTGATAGAAGACTCAGACAAACATGTTTATGGCTTTATCTTATAGAACTCAATATCCCCGTGCTGGGCAAACAGGTTTTGCAGCCGTTTGAGCTAAGATTTTAAAATTATTCACATAATGAAAACCTATACTTTGTCTCGGGTGAGTTTCCCATTCAAATGCATGTAACAGTGAGAAACACACTGTCTTGGCGAAATAAAGCGTTTTTGTACAACTTCATATAAATCGCTGTAACTTTTGATAGAAGACTCAGACAAACATGTTTATGGCTTTATCTTATAGAACTCAATATCCCCGTGCTGGGCAAATATGTTTTGCAGCCGATTGAGCTAAGATTTTAAAATTATTCACATAATGAAAACCTATACTTTGTCTCGGGTGAGTTTCCCATTCAAATGCATGTAACAGTGAGAAACACACTGTCTTGGCGAAATAAAGCGTTTTTGTACAACTTCATATAAATCGCTGTAACTTTTGATAGAAGACTCAGACAAACATGTTTATGGCTTTATCTTATAGAACTCAATATCCCCGTGCTGGGCAAACAGAACAGGTTTTGCAGCCGTTTGAGCTAAGATTTTAAAATTATTCACATAATGAAAACCTATACTTTGTCTCGGGTGAGTTTCCCATTCAAATGCATGTAACAGTGAGAAACACATTGTCTTGGCGAAATAAAGCGTTTTTGAACAACTTCATATAAATAGCTGTAACTTTTGATAGAAGACTCAGACAAACATGTTTATGGCTTTATCTTATAGAACTCAATATCCCCGTGCTGGGCAAACAGGTTTTGCAGCCGTTTGAGCTAAGATTTTAAAATTATTCACATAATGAAAACCTATACTTTGTTTCAGGCGAGTTTCCCATTCAAATGCATGTAACAGTGAGAAACACACTGTCTTGGCGAAATAAAGCGTTTTCGTACAACTTCATATAAATCGCCGTAACTTTTGATAGAAGACTCAGACAAACATGTTTATGGCTTTATCTTATAGAACTCAATATCCCCGTGCTGGGCAAACAGAACAGGTTTTGCAGCCGTTTGAGCTAAGATTTTAAAATTATTCACATAATGAAAACCTATACTTTGTCTCGGGTGAGTTTCCCATTCAAATGCATGTAACAGTGAGAAACGCATTGTCTTGGCGAAATAAAGCGTTTTTGAACAACTTCATATAAATCGCTGTAACTTTTGATAGAAGACTCAGACAAACATGTTTATGGCTTTATCTTATAGAACTCAATATCCCCGTGCTGGGCAAATATGTTTTGCAGCCGTTTGAGCTAAGATTTTAAAATTATTCACATAATGAAAACCTATACTTTGTCTCGGGTGAGTTTCCCATTCAAATGCATGTAACAGTGAGAAACACACTGTCTTGGCGAAATAAAGCGTTTTTGTACAACTTCATATAAATCGCTGTAACTTTTGATAGAAGACTCAGACAAACATGTTTATGGCTTTATCTTATAGAACTCAATATCCCCGTGCTGGGCAAACAGAACAGGTTTTGCAGCCGTTTGAGCTAAGATTTTAAAATTATTCACATAATGAAAACCTATACTTTGTTTCATGCGAGTTTCCCATTCAAATGCATGTAACAGTGAGAAACGCATTGTCTTGGCAAAATAAAGCGTTTTCGTACAACTTCATATAAATCGCTGTAACTTTTGATAGAAGACTCAGACAAACATGTTTATGGCTTTATCTTATAGAACTCAATATCCCCGTGCTGGGCAAACAGGTTTTGCAGCCGTTTGAGCTAAGATTTTAAAATTATTCACATAATGAAAACCTATACTTTGTCTCGGGTGAGTTTCCCATTCAAATGCATGTAACAGTGAGAAACACACTGTCTTGGCGAATTAAAGCGTTTTTGTACAACTTCATATAAATCGCTGTAACTTTTGATAGAAGACTCAGACAAACATGTTTATGGCTTTATCTTATAGAACTCAATATCCCCGTGCTGGGCAAACAGGTTTTGCAGCCGTTTGAGCTAAGATTTTAAAATTATTCACATAATGAAAACCTATACTTTGTCTCGGGCGAGTTTCCCATTCAAATGCATGTAACAGTGAGAAACGCATTGTCTTGGCGAAATAAAGCGTTTTCGTACAACTTCATATAAATCGCTGTAACTTTTGATAGAAGACTCAGACAAACATGTTTATGGCTTTATCTTATAGAACTCAATATCCCCGTGCTGGGCAAATATGTTTTGCAGCCGTTTGAGCTAAGATTTTAAAATTATTCACATAATGAAAACCTATACTTTGTCTCGGGTGAGTTTCCCATTCAAATGCATGTAACAGTGAGAAACACACTGTCTTGGCGAAATAAAGCGTTTTTGTACAACTTCATATAAATCGCTGTAACTTTTGATAGAAGACTCAGACAAACATGTTTATGGCTTTATCTTATAGAACTCAATATCCCCGTGCTGGGCAAACAGAACAGGTTTTGCAGCCGTTTGAGCTAAGATTTTAAAATTATTCACATAATGAAAACCTATACTTTGTCTCGGGTGAGTTTCCCATTCAAATGCATGTAACAGTGAGAAACGCATTGTCTTGGCGAAATAAAGCGTTTTTGAACAACTTCATATAAATCGCTGTAACTTTTGATAGAAGACTCAGACAAACATGTTTATGGCTTTATCTTATAGAACTCAATATCCCCGTGCTGGGCAAACAGGTTTTGCAGCCGTTTGAGCTAAGATTTTAAAATTATTCACATAATGAAAACCTATACTTTGTCTCGGGTGAGTTTCCCATTCAAATGCATGTAACAGTGAGAAACACACTGTCTTGGCGAAATAAAGCGTTTTTGTACAACTTCATATAAATCGCTGTAACTTTTGATAGAAGACTCAGACAAACATGTTTATGGCTTTATCTTATAGAACTCAATATCCCTGTGCTGGGCAAACAGGTTTTGCAGCCGTTTGAGCTAAGATTTTAAAATTATTCACATAATGAAAACCTATACTTTGTTTCAGGCGAGTTTCCCATTCAAATGCATGTAACAGTGAGAAACACACTGTCTTGGCGAAATAAAGCGTTTTCGTACAACTTCATATAAATCGCCGTAACTTTTGATAGAAGACTCAGACAAACATGTTTATGGCTTTATCTTATAGAACTCAATATCCCCGTGCTGGGCAAACAGAACAGGTTTTGCAGCCGTTTGAGCTAAGATTTTAAAATTATTCACATAATGAAAACCTATACTTTGTCTCGGGCGAGTTTCCCATTCAAATGCATGTAACAGTGAGAAACGCATTGTCTTGGCGAAATAAAGCGTTTTCGTACAACTTCATATAAATCGCTGTAACTTTTGATAGAAGACTCAGACAAACATGTTTATGGCTTTATCTTATAGAACTCAATATCCCCGTGCTGGGCAAATATGTTTTGCAGCCGTTTGAGCTAAGATTTTAAAATTATTCACATAATGAAAACCTATACTTTGTCTCGGGTGAGTTTCCCATTCAAATGCATGTAACAGTGAGAAACACACTGTCTTGGCGAAATAAAGCGTTTTTGTACAACTTCATATAAATCGCTGTAACTTTTGATAGAAGACTCAGACAAACATGTTTATGGCTTTATCTTATAGAACTCAATATCCCCGTGCTGGGCAAACAGAACAGGTTTTGCAGCCGTTTGAGCTAAGATTTTAAAATTATTCACATAATGAAAACCTATACTTTGTCTCGGGTGAGTTTCCCATTCAAATGCATGTAACAGTGAGAAACGCATTGTCTTGGCGAAATAAAGCGTTTTTGAACAACTTCATATAAATCGCTGTAACTTTTGATAGAAGACTCAGACAAACATGTTTATGGCTTTATCTTATAGAACTCAATATCCCCGTGCTGGGCAAACAGGTTTTGCAGCCGTTTGAGCTAAGATTTTAAAATTATTCACATAATGAAAACCTATACTTTGTCTCGGGTGAGTTTCCCATTCAAATGCATGTAACAGTGAGAAACACACTGTCTTGGCGAAATAAAGCGTTTTTGTACAACTTCATATAAATCGCTGTAACTTTTGATAGAAGACTCAGACAAACATGTTTATGGCTTTATCTTATAGAACTCAATATCCCCGTGCTGGGCAAACAGGTTTTGCAGCCGTTTGAGCTAAGATTTTAAAATTATTCACATAATGAAAACCTATACTTTGTTTCAGGCGAGTTTCCCATTCAAATGCATGTAACAGTGAGAAACACACTGTCTTGGCGAAATAAAGCGTTTTCGTACAACTTCATATAAATCGCCGTAACTTTTGATAGAAGACTCAGACAAACATGTTTATGGCTTTATCTTATAGAACTCAATATCCCCGTGCTGGGCAAACAGAACAGGTTTTGCAGCCGTTTGAGCTAAGATTTTAAAATTATTCACATAATGAAAACCTATACTTTGTTTCAGGCGAGTTTCCCATTCAAATGCATGTAACAGTGAGAAACACACTGTCTTGGCGAAATAAAGCGTTTTTGTACAACTTCATATAAATCGCTGTAACTTTTGATAGAAGACTCAGACAAACATGTTTATGGCTTTATCTTATAGAACTCAATATCCCCGTGCTGGGCAAATATGTTTTGCAGCCGTTTGAGCTAAGATTTTAAAATTATTCACATAATGAAAACCTATACTTTGTCTCGGGTGAGTTTCCCATTCAAATGCATGTAACAGTGAGAAACGCATTGTCTTGGCGAAATAAAGCGTTTTTGTACAACTTCATATAAATCGCTGTAACTTTTGATAGAAGACTCAGACAAACATGTTTATGGCTTTATCTTATAGAACTCAATATCCCCGTGCTGGGCAAACAGAACAGGTTTTGCAGCCATTTGAGCTAAGATTTTAAAATTATTCACATAATGAAAACCTATACTTTGTTTCATGCGAGTTTCCCATTCAAATGCATGTAACAGTGAGAAACACACTGTCTTGGCAAAATAAAGCGTTTTCGTACAACTTCATATAAATCGCTGTAACTTTTGATAGAAGACTCAGACAAACATGTTTATGGCTTTATCTTATAGAACTCAATATCCCCGTGCTGGGCAAATATGTTTTGCAGCCGATTGAGCTAAGATTTTAAAATTATTCACATAATGAAAACCTATACTTTGTTTCAGGCGAGTTTCCCATTCAAATGCATGTAACAGTGAGAAACACACTGTCTTGGCGAAATAAAGCGTTTTTGTACAACTTCATATAAATCGCTGTAACTTTTGATAGAAGACTCAGACAAACATGTTTATGGCTTTATCTTATAGAACTCAATATCCCCGTGCTGGGCAAATATGTTTTGCAGCCGTTTGAGCTAAAATTTTAAAATTATTCACATAATGAAAACCTATACTTTGTCTCGGGTGAGTTTCCCATTCAAATGCATGTAACAGTGAGAAACACACTGTCTTGGCGAAATAAAGCGTTTTTGTACAACTTCATATAAATCGCTGTAACTTTTGATAGAAGACTCAGACAAACATGTTTATGGCTTTATCTTATAGAACTCAATATCCCCGTGCTGGGCAAACAGAACAGGTTTTGCAGCCGTTTGAGCTAAGATTTTAAAATTATTCACATAATGAAAACCTATACTTTGTCTCGGGTGAGTTTCCCATTCAAATGCATGTAACAGTGAGAAACGCATTGTCTTGGCGAAATAAAGCGTTTTTGAACAACTTCATATAAATCGCTGTAACTTTTGATAGAAGACTCAGACAAACATGTTTATGGCTTTATCTTATAGAACTCAATATCCCCGTGCTGGGCAAATATGTTTTGCAGCCGTTTGAGCTAAGATTTTAAAATTATTCACATAATGAAAACCTATACTTTGTCTCGGGCGAGTTTCCCATTCAAATGCATGTAACAGTGAGAAACGCATTGTCTTGGCGAAATAAAGCGTTTTCGTACAACTTCATATAAATCGCTGTAACTTTTGATAGAAGACTCAGACAAACATGTTTATGGCTTTATCTTATAGAACTCAATATCCCCGTGCTGGGCAAATATGTTTTGCAGCCGTTTGAGCTAAGATTTTAAAATTATTCACATAATGAAAACCTATACTTTGTCTCGGGTGAGTTTCCCATTCAAATGCATGTAACAGTGAGAAACACACTGTCTTGGCGAAATAAGGCGTTTTTGTACAACTTCATATAAATCGCTGTAACTTTTGATAGAAGACTCAGACAAACATGTTTATGGCTTTATCTTATAGAACTCAATATCCCCGTGCTGGGCAAACAGAACAGGTTTTGCAGCCGTTTGAGCTAAGATTTTAAAATTATTCACATAATGAAAACCTATACTTTGTCTCGGGTGAGTTTCCCATTCAAATGCATGTAACAGTGAGAAACGCATTGTCTTGGCGAAATAAAGCGTTTTTGAACAACTTCATATAAATCGCTGTAACTTTTGATAGAAGACTCAGACAAACATGTTTATGGCTTTATCTTATAGAACTCAATATCCCCGTGCTGGGCAAATATGTTTTGCAGCCGTTTGAGCTAAGATTTTAAAATTATTCACATAATGAAAACCTATACTTTGTCTCGGGCGAGTTTCCCATTCAAATGCATGTAACAGTGAGAAACGCATTGTCTTGGCGAAATAAAGCGTTTTCGTACAACTTCATATAAATCGCTGTAACTTTTGATAGAAGACTCAGACAAACATGTTTATGGCTTTATCTTATAGAACTCAATATCCCCGTGCTGGGCAAACAGAACAGGTTTTGCAGCCATTTGAGCTAAGATTTTAAAATTATTCACATAATGAAAACCTATACTTTGTTTCATGCGAGTTTCCCATTCAAATGCATGTAACAGTGAGAAACACACTGTCTTGGCAAAATAAAGCGTTTTTGTACAACTTCATATAAATCGCTGTAACTTTTGATAGAAGACTCAGACAAACATGTTTATGGCTTTATCTTATAGAACTCAATATCCCCGTGCTGGGCAAATATGTTTTGCAGCCGATTGAGCTAAGATTTTAAAATTATTCACATAATGAAAACCTATACTTTGTTTCAGGCGAGTTTCCCATTCAAATGCATGTAACAGTGAGAAACACACTGTCTTGGCGAAATAAAGCGTTTTTGTACAACTTCATATAAATCGCTGTAACTTTTGATAGAAGACTCAGACAAACATGTTTATGGCTTTATCTTATAGAACTCAATATCCCCGTGCTGGGCAAACAGGTTTTGCAGCCGTTTGAGCTAAGATTTTAAAATTATTCACATAATGAAAACCTATACTTTGTCTCGGGTGAGTTTCCCATTCAAATGCATGTAACAGTGAGAAACACACTGTCTTGGCGAAATAAAGCGTTTTTGTACAACTTCATATAAATCGCTGTAACTTTTGATAGAAGACTCAGACAAACATGTTTATGGCTTTATCTTATAGAACTCAATATCCCCGTGCTGGGCAAACAGAACAGGTTTTGCAGCCGTTTGAGCTAAGATTTTAAAATTATTCACATAATGAAAACCTATACTTTGTCTCGGGTGAGTTTCCCATTCAAATGCATGTAACAGTGAGAAACGCATTGTCTTGGCGAAATAAAGCGTTTTTGAACAACTTCATATAAATCGCTGTAACTTTTGATAGAAGACTCAGACAAACATGTTTATGGCTTTATCTTATAGAACTCAATATCCCCGTGCTGGGCAAACAGGTTTTGCAGCCGTTTGAGCTAAGATTTTAAAATTATTCACATAATGAAAACCTATACTTTGTCTCGGGTGAGTTTCCCATTCAAATGCATGTAACAGTGAGAAACACACTGTCTTGGCGAAATAAAGCGTTTTTGTACAACTTCATATAAATCGCTGTAACTTTTGATAGAAGACTCAGACAAACATGTTTATGGCTTTATCTTATAGAACTCAATATCCCCGTGCTGGGCAAACAGGTTTTGCAGCCGTTTGAGCTAAGATTTTAAAATTATTCACATAATGAAAACCTATACTTTGTCTCGGGCGAGTTTCCCATTCAAATGCATGTAACAGTGAGAAACGCATTGTCTTGGCGAAATAAAGCGTTTTCGTACAACTTCATATAAATCGCTGTAACTTTTGATAGAAGACTCAGACAAACATGTTTATGGCTTTATCTTATAGAACTCAATATCCCCGTGCTGGGCAAATATGTTTTGCAGCCGTTTGAGCTAAGATTTTAAAATTATTCACATAATGAAAACCTATACTTTGTCTCGGGTGAGTTTCCCATTCAAATGCATGTAACAGTGAGAAACACACTGTCTTGGCGAAATAAAGCGTTTTTGTACAACTTCATATAAATCGCTGTAACTTTTGATAGAAGACTCAGACAAACATGTTTATGGCTTTATCTTATAGAACTCAATATCCCCGTGCTGGGCAAACAGAACAGGTTTTGCAGCCGTTTGAGCTAAGATTTTAAAATTATTCACATAATGAAAACCTATACTTTGTCTCGGGTGAGTTTCCCATTCAAATGCATGTAACAGTGAGAAACGCATTGTCTTGGCGAAATAAAGCGTTTTTGAACAACTTCATATAAATCGCTGTAACTTTTGATAGAAGACTCAGACAAACATGTTTATGGCTTTATCTTATAGAACTCAATATCCCCGTGCTGGGCAAACAGGTTTTGCAGCCGTTTGAGCTAAGATTTTAAAATTATTCACATAATGAAAACCTATACTTTGTCTCGGGTGAGTTTCCCATTCAAATGCATGTAACAGTGAGAAACACACTGTCTTGGCGAAATAAAGCGTTTTTGTACAACTTCATATAAATCGCTGTAACTTTTGATAGAAGACTCAGACAAACATGTTTATGGCTTTATCTTATAGAACTCAATATCCCCGTGCTGGGCAAACAGAACAGGTTTTGCAGCCGTTTGAGCTAAGATTTTAAAATTATTCACATAATGAAAACCTATACTTTGTTTCATGCGAGTTTCCCATTCAAATGCATGTAACAGTGAGAAACACACTGTCTTGGCAAAATAAAGCGTTTTCGTACAACTTCATATAAATCGCTGTAACTTTTGATAGAAGACTCAGACAAACATGTTTATGGCTTTATCTTATAGAACTCAATATCCCCGTGCTGGGCAAACAGGTTTTGCAGCCGTTTGAGCTAAGATTTTAAAATTATTCACATAATGAAAACCTATACTTTGTCTCGGGTGAGTTTCCCATTCAAATGCATGTAACAGTGAGAAACACACTGTCTTGGCGAAATAAAGCGTTTTTGTACAACTTCATATAAATCGCTGTAACTTTTGATAGAAGACTCAGACAAACATGTTTATGGCTTTATCTTATAGAACTCAATATCCCCGTGCTGGGCAAACAGGTTTTGCAGCCGTTTGAGCTAAGATTTTAAAATTATTCACATAATGAAAACCTATACTTTGTCTCGGGCGAGTTTCCCATTCAAATGCATGTAACAGTGAGAAACGCATTGTCTTGGCGAAATAAAGCGTTTTCGTACAACTTCATATAAATCGCTGTAACTTTTGATAGAAGACTCAGACAAACATGTTTATGGCTTTATCTTATAGAACTCAATATCCCCGTGCTGGGCAAATATGTTTTGCAGCCGTTTGAGCTAAGATTTTAAAATTATTCACATAATGAAAACCTATACTTTGTCTCGGGTGAGTTTCCCATTCAAATGCATGTAACAGTGAGAAACACACTGTCTTGGCGAAATAAAGCGTTTTTGTACAACTTCATATAAATCGCTGTAACTTTTGATAGAAGACTCAGACAAACATGTTTATGGCTTTATCTTATAGAACTCAATATCCCCGTGCTGGGCAAACAGAACAGGTTTTGCAGCCATTTGAGCTAAGATTTTAAAATTATTCACATAATGAAAACCTATACTTTGTTTCATGCGAGTTTCCCATTCAAATGCATGTAACAGTGAGAAACACACTGTCTTGGCAAAATAAAGCGTTTTCGTACAACTTCATATAAATCGCTGTAACTTTTGATAGAAGACTCAGACAAACATGTTTATGGCTTTATCTTATAGAACTCAATATCCCCGTGCTGGGCAAATATGTTTTGCAGCCGATTGAGCTAAGATTTTAAAATTATTCACATAATGAAAACCTATACTTTGTTTCAGGCGAGTTTCCCATTCAAATGCATGTAACAGTGAGAAACACACTGTCTTGGCGAAATAAAGCGTTTTCGTACAACTTCATATAAATCGCCGTAACTTTTGATAGAAGACTCAGACAAACATGTTTATGGCTTTATCTTATAGAACTCAATATCCCCGTGCTGGGCAAACAGAACAGGTTTTGCAGCCGTTTGAGCTAAGATTTTAAAATTATTCACATAATGAAAACCTATACTTTGTTTCAGGCGAGTTTCCCATTCAAATGCATGTAACAGTGAGAAACACACTGTCTTGGCGAAATAAAGCGTTTTTGTACAACTTCATATAAATCGCTGTAACTTTTGATAGAAGACTCAGACAAACATGTTTATGGCTTTATCTTATAGAACTCAATATCCCCGTGCTGGGCAAATATGTTTTGCAGCCGTTTGAGCTAAGATTTTAAAATTATTCACATAATGAAAACCTATACTTTGTCTCGGGTGAGTTTCCCATTCAAATGCATGTAACAGTGAGAAACACACTGTCTTGGCGAAATAAAGCGTTTTTGTACAACTTCATATAAATCGCTGTAACTTTTGATAGAAGACTCAGACAAACATGTTTATGGCTTTATCTTATAGAACTCAATATCCCCGTGCTGGGCAAACAGAACAGGTTTTGCAGCCGATTGAGCTAAGATTTTAAAATTATTCACATAATGAAAACCTATACTTTGTTTCAGGCGAGTTTCCCATTCAAATGCATGTAACAGTGAGAAACACACTGTCTTGGCGAAATAAAGCGTTTTTGTACAACTTCATATAAATCGCTGTAACTTTTGATAGAAGACTCAGACAAACATGTTTATGGCTTTATCTTATAGAACTCAATATCCCCGTGCTGGGCAAACAGGTTTTGCAGCCGTTTGAGCTAAGATTTTAAAATTATTCACATAATGAAAACCTATACTTTGTCTCGGGCGAGTTTCCCATTCAAATGCATGTAACAGTGAGAAACGCATTGTCTTGGCGAAATAAAGCGTTTTCGTACAACTTCATATAAATCGCTGTAACTTTTGATAGAAGACTCAGACAAACATGTTTATGGCTTTATCTTATAGAACTCAATATCCCCGTGCTGGGCAAATATGTTTTGCAGCCGTTTGAGCTAAGATTTTAAAATTATTCACATAATGAAAACCTATACTTTGTCTCGGGTGAGTTTCCCATTCAAATGCATGTAACAGTGAGAAACACACTGTCTTGGCGAAATAAAGCGTTTTTGTACAACTTCATATAAATCGCTGTAACTTTTGATAGAAGACTCAGACAAACATGTTTATGGCTTTATCTTATAGAACTCAATATCCCCGTGCTGGGCAAACAGAACAGGTTTTGCAGCCGTTTGAGCTAAGATTTTAAAATTATTCACATAATGAAAACCTATACTTTGTCTCGGGTGAGTTTCCCATTCAAATGCATGTAACAGTGAGAAACGCATTGTCTTGGCGAAATAAAGCGTTTTTGAACAACTTCATATAAATCGCCGTAACTTTTGATAGAAGACTCAGACAAACATGTTTATGGCTTTATCTTATAGAACTCAATATCCCCGTGCTGGGCAAACAGGTTTTGCAGCCGTTTGAGCTAAGATTTTAAAATTATTCACATAATGAAAACCTATACTTTGTCTCGGGTGAGTTTCCCATTCAAATGCATGTAACAGTGAGAAACACACTGTCTTGGCGAAATAAAGCGTTTTTGTACAACTTCATATAAATCGCTGTAACTTTTGATAGAAGACTCAGACAAACATGTTTATGGCTTTATCTTATAGAACTCAATATCCCCGTGCTGGGCAAACAGAACAGGTTTTGCAGCCGTTTGAGCTAAGATTTTAAAATTATTCACATAATGAAAACCTATACTTTGTTTCATGCGAGTTTCCCATTCAAATGCATGTAACAGTGAGAAACACACTGTCTTGGCAAAATAAAGCGTTTTCGTACAACTTCATATAAATCGCTGTAACTTTTGATAGAAGACTCAGACAAACATGTTTATGGCTTTATCTTATAGAACTCAATATCCCCGTGCTGGGCAAACAGGTTTTGCAGCCGTTTGAGCTAAGATTTTAAAATTATTCACATAATGAAAACCTATACTTTGTCTCGGGTGAGTTTCCCATTCAAATGCATGTAACAGTGAGAAACACACTGTCTTGGCGAAATAAAGCGTTTTTGTACAACTTCATATAAATCGCTGTAACTTTTGATAGAAGACTCAGACAAACATGTTTATGGCTTTATCTTATAGAACTCAATATCCCCGTGCTGGGCAAACAGGTTTTGCAGCCGTTTGAGCTAAGATTTTAAAATTATTCACATAATGAAAACCTATACTTTGTCTCGGGCGAGTTTCCCATTCAAATGCATGTAACAGTGAGAAACGCATTGTCTTGGCGAAATAAAGCGTTTTCGTACAACTTCATATAAATCGCTGTAACTTTTGATAGAAGACTCAGACAAACATGTTTATGGCTTTATCTTATAGAACTCAATATCCCCGTGCTGGGCAAATATGTTTTGCAGCCGTTTGAGCTAAGATTTTAAAATTATTCACATAATGAAAACCTATACTTTGTCTCGGGTGAGTTTCCCATTCAAATGCATGTAACAGTGAGAAACACACTGTCTTGGCGAAATAAAGCGTTTTTGTACAACTTCATATAAATCGCTGTAACTTTTGATAGAAGACTCAGACAAACATGTTTATGGCTTTATCTTATAGAACTCAATATCCCCGTGCTGGGCAAACAGAACAGGTTTTGCAGCCATTTGAGCTAAGATTTTAAAATTATTCACATAATGAAAACCTATACTTTGTTTCATGCGAGTTTCCCATTCAAATGCATGTAACAGTGAGAAACACACTGTCTTGGCAAAATAAAGCGTTTTCGTACAACTTCATATAAATCGCTGTAACTTTTGATAGAAGACTCAGACAAACATGTTTATGGCTTTATCTTATAGAACTCAATATCCCCGTGCTGGGCAAATATGTTTTGCAGCCGATTGAGCTAAGATTTTAAAATTATTCACATAATGAAAACCTATACTTTGTTTCAGGCGAGTTTCCCATTCAAATGCATGTAACAGTGAGAAACACACTGTCTTGGCGAAATAAAGCGTTTTTGTACAACTTCATATAAATCGCTGTAACTTTTGATAGAAGACTCAGACAAACATGTTTATGGCTTTATCTTATAGAACTCAATATCCCCGTGCTGGGCAAACAGGTTTTGCAGCCGTTTGAGCTAAGATTTTAAAATTATTCACATAATGAAAACCTATACTTTGTCTCGGGTGAGTTTCCCATTCAAATGCATGTAACAGTGAGAAACACACTGTCTTGGCGAAATAAAGCGTTTTTGTACAACTTCATATAAATCGCTGTAACTTTTGATAGAAGACTCAGACAAACATGTTTATGGCTTTATCTTATAGAACTCAATATCCCCGTGCTGGGCAAACAGAACAGGTTTTGCAGCCGTTTGAGCTAAGATTTTAAAATTATTCACATAATGAAAACCTATACTTTGTCTCGGGTGAGTTTCCCATTCAAATGCATGTAACAGTGAGAAACGCATTGTCTTGGCGAAATAAAGCGTTTTTGAACAACTTCATATAAATCGCTGTAACTTTTGATAGAAGACTCAGACAAACATGTTTATGGCTTTATCTTATAGAACTCAATATCCCCGTGCTGGGCAAACAGGTTTTGCAGCCGTTTGAGCTAAGATTTTAAAATTATTCACATAATGAAAACCTATACTTTGTCTCGGGTGAGTTTCCCATTCAAATGCATGTAACAGTGAGAAACACACTGTCTTGGCGAAATAAAGCGTTTTTGTACAACTTCATATAAATCGCTGTAACTTTTGATAGAAGACTCAGACAAACATGTTTATGGCTTTATCTTATAGAACTCAATATCCCCGTGCTGGGCAAACAGAACAGGTTTTGCAGCCGTTTGAGCTAAGATTTTAAAATTATTCACATAATGAAAACCTATACTTTGTTTCATGCGAGTTTCCCATTCAAATGCATGTAACAGTGAGAAACACACTGTCTTGGCAAAATAAAGCGTTTTCGTACAACTTCATATAAATCGCTGTAACTTTTGATAGAAGACTCAGACAAACATGTTTATGGCTTTATCTTATAGAACTCAATATCCCCGTGCTGGGCAAACAGGTTTTGCAGCCGTTTGAGCTAAGATTTTAAAATTATTCACATAATGAAAACCTATACTTTGTCTCGGGTGAGTTTCCCATTCAAATGCATGTAACAGTGAGAAACACACTGTCTTGGCGAAATAAAGCGTTTTTGTACAACTTCATATAAATCGCTGTAACTTTTGATAGAAGACTCAGACAAACATGTTTATGGCTTTATCTTATAGAACTCAATATCCCCGTGCTGGGCAAACAGAACAGGTTTTGCAGCCGTTTGAGCTAAGATTTTAAAATTATTCACATAATGAAAACCTATACTTTGTCTCGGGTGAGTTTCCCATTCAAATGCATGTAACAGTGAGAAACGCATTGTCTTGGCGAAATAAAGCGTTTTTGAACAACTTCATATAAATCGCTGTAACTTTTGATAGAAGACTCAGACAAACATGTTTATGGCTTTATCTTATAGAACTCAATATCCCCGTGCTGGGCAAACAGGTTTTGCAGCCGTTTGAGCTAAGATTTTAAAATTATTCACATAATGAAAACCTATACTTTGTCTCGGGTGAGTTTCCCATTCAAATGCATGTAACAGTGAGAAACACACTGTCTTGGCGAAATAAAGCGTTTTTGTACAACTTCATATAAATCGCTGTAACTTTTGATAGAAGACTCAGACAAACATGTTTATGGCTTTATCTTATAGAACTCAATATCCCCGTGCTGGGCAAACAGAACAGGTTTTGCAGCCGTTTGAGCTAAGATTTTAAAATTATTCACATAATGAAAACCTATACTTTGTTTCATGCGAGTTTCCCATTCAAATGCATGTAACAGTGAGAAACACACTGTCTTGGCAAAATAAAGCGTTTTCGTACAACTTCATATAAATCGCTGTAACTTTTGATAGAAGACTCAGACAAACATGTTTATGGCTTTATCTTATAGAACTCAATATCCCCGTGCTGGGCAAACAGGTTTTGCAGCCGTTTGAGCTAAGATTTTAAAATTATTCACATAATGAAAACCTATACTTTGTTTCATGCGAGTTTCCCATTCAAATGCATGTAACAGTGAGAAACACACTGTCTTGGCAAAATAAAGCGTTTTCGTACAACTTCATATAAATCGCTGTAACTTTTGATAGAAGACTCAGACAAACATGTTTATGGCTTTATCTTATAGAACTCAATATCCCCGTGCTGGGCAAACAGGTTTTGCAGCCGTTTGAGCTAAGATTTTAAAATTATTCACATAATGAAAACCTATACTTTGTCTCGGGCGAGTTTCCCATTCAAATGCATGTAACAGTGAGAAACGCATTGTCTTGGCGAAATAAAGCGTTTTCGTACAACTTCATATAAATCGCTGTAACTTTTGATAGAAGACTCAGACAAACATGTTTATGGCTTTATCTTATAGAACTCAATATCCCCGTGCTGGGCAAATATGTTTTGCAGCCGTTTGAGCTAAGATTTTAAAATTATTCACATAATGAAAACCTATACTTTGTCTCGGGTGAGTTTCCCATTCAAATGCATGTAACAGTGAGAAACACACTGTCTTGGCGAAATAAAGCGTTTTTGTACAACTTCATATAAATCGCTGTAACTTTTGATAGAAGACTCAGACAAACATGTTTATGGCTTTATCTTATAGAACTCAATATCCCCGTGCTGGGCAAACAGAACAGGTTTTGCAGCCATTTGAGCTAAGATTTTAAAATTATTCACATAATGAAAACCTATACTTTGTTTCATGCGAGTTTCCCATTCAAATGCATGTAACAGTGAGAAACACACTGTCTTGGCAAAATAAAGCGTTTTCGTACAACTTCATATAAATCGCTGTAACTTTTGATAGAAGACTCAGACAAACATGTTTATGGCTTTATCTTATAGAACTCAATATCCCCGTGCTGGGCAAATATGTTTTGCAGCCGATTGAGCTAAGATTTTAAAATTATTCACATAATGAAAACCTATACTTTGTTTCAGGCGAGTTTCCCATTCAAATGCATGTAACAGTGAGAAACACACTGTCTTGGCGAAATAAAGCGTTTTTGTACAACTTCATATAAATCGCTGTAACTTTTGATAGAAGACTCAGACAAACATGTTTATGGCTTTATCTTATAGAACTCAATATCCCCGTGCTGGGCAAACAGGTTTTGCAGCCGTTTGAGCTAAGATTTTAAAATTATTCACATAATGAAAACCTATACTTTGTCTCGGGTGAGTTTCCCATTCAAATGCATGTAACAGTGAGAAACACACTGTCTTGGCGAAATAAAGCGTTTTTGTACAACTTCATATAAATCGCTGTAACTTTTGATAGAAGACTCAGACAAACATGTTTATGGCTTTATCTTATAGAACTCAATATCCCCGTGCTGGGCAAACAGAACAGGTTTTGCAGCCGTTTGAGCTAAGATTTTAAAATTATTCACATAATGAAAACCTATACTTTGTCTCGGGTGAGTTTCCCATTCAAATGCATGTAACAGTGAGAAACGCATTGTCTTGGCGAAATAAAGCGTTTTTGAACAACTTCATATAAATCGCTGTAACTTTTGATAGAAGACTCAGACAAACATGTTTATGGCTTTATCTTATAGAACTCAATATCCCCGTGCTGGGCAAACAGGTTTTGCAGCCGTTTGAGCTAAGATTTTAAAATTATTCACATAATGAAAACCTATACTTTGTCTCGGGTGAGTTTCCCATTCAAATGCATGTAACAGTGAGAAACACACTGTCTTGGCGAAATAAAGCGTTTTTGTACAACTTCATATAAATCGCTGTAACTTTTGATAGAAGACTCAGACAAACATGTTTATGGCTTTATCTTATAGAACTCAATATCCCCGTGCTGGGCAAACAGGTTTTGCAGCCGTTTGAGCTAAGATTTTAAAATTATTCACATAATGAAAACCTATACTTTGTCTCGGGCGAGTTTCCCATTCAAATGCATGTAACAGTGAGAAACGCATTGTCTTGGCGAAATAAAGCGTTTTCGTACAACTTCATATAAATCGCTGTAACTTTTGATAGAAGACTCAGACAAACATGTTTATGGCTTTATCTTATAGAACTCAATATCCCCGTGCTGGGCAAATATGTTTTGCAGCCGTTTGAGCTAAGATTTTAAAATTATTCACATAATGAAAACCTATACTTTGTCTCGGGTGAGTTTCCCATTCAAATGCATGTAACAGTGAGAAACACACTGTCTTGGCGAAATAAAGCGTTTTTGTACAACTTCATATAAATCGCTGTAACTTTTGATAGAAGACTCAGACAAACATGTTTATGGCTTTATCTTATAGAACTCAATATCCCCGTGCTGGGCAAACAGAACAGGTTTTGCAGCCGTTTGAGCTAAGATTTTAAAATTATTCACATAATGAAAACCTATACTTTGTCTCGGGTGAGTTTCCCATTCAAATGCATGTAACAGTGAGAAACGCATTGTCTTGGCGAAATAAAGCGTTTTTGAACAACTTCATATAAATCGCTGTAACTTTTGATAGAAGACTCAGACAAACATGTTTATGGCTTTATCTTATAGAACTCAATATCCCCGTGCTGGGCAAACAGGTTTTGCAGCCGTTTGAGCTAAGATTTTAAAATTATTCACATAATGAAAACCTATACTTTGTCTCGGGTGAGTTTCCCATTCAAATGCATGTAACAGTGAGAAACACACTGTCTTGGCGAAATAAAGCGTTTTTGTACAACTTCATATAAATCGCTGTAACTTTTGATAGAAGACTCAGACAAACATGTTTATGGCTTTATCTTATAGAACTCAATATCCCCGTGCTGGGCAAACAGGTTTTGCAGCCGTTTGAGCTAAGATTTTAAAATTATTCACATAATGAAAACCTATACTTTGTCTCGGGCGAGTTTCCCATTCAAATGCATGTAACAGTGAGAAACGCATTGTCTTGGCGAAATAAAGCGTTTTCGTACAACTTCATATAAATCGCTGTAACTTTTGATAGAAGACTCAGACAAACATGTTTATGGCTTTATCTTATAGAACTCAATATCCCCGTGCTGGGCAAATATGTTTTGCAGCCGTTTGAGCTAAGATTTTAAAATTATTCACATAATGAAAACCTATACTTTGTCTCGGGTGAGTTTCCCATTCAAATGCATGTAACAGTGAGAAACACACTGTCTTGGCGAAATAAAGCGTTTTTGTACAACTTCATATAAATCGCTGTAACTTTTGATAGAAGACTCAGACAAACATGTTTATGGCTTTATCTTATAGAACTCAATATCCCCGTGCTGGGCAAACAGAACAGGTTTTGCAGCCGTTTGAGCTAAGATTTTAAAATTATTCACATAATGAAAACCTATACTTTGTTTCATGCGAGTTTCCCATTCAAATGCATGTAACAGTGAGAAACACACTGTCTTGGCAAAATAAAGCGTTTTCGTACAACTTCATATAAATCGCTGTAACTTTTGATAGAAGACTCAGACAAACATGTTTATGGCTTTATCTTATAGAACTCAATATCCCCGTGCTGGGCAAACAGGTTTTGCAGCCGTTTGAGCTAAGATTTTAAAATTATTCACATAATGAAAACCTATACTTTGTTTCATGCGAGTTTCCCATTCAAATGCATGTAACAGTGAGAAACACACTGTCTTGGCAAAATAAAGCGTTTTCGTACAACTTCATATAAATCGCTGTAACTTTTGATAGAAGACTCAGACAAACATGTTTATGGCTTTATCTTATAGAACTCAATATCCCCGTGCTGGGCAAACAGGTTTTGCAGCCGTTTGAGCTAAGATTTTAAAATTATTCACATAATGAAAACCTATACTTTGTCTCGGGCGAGTTTCCCATTCAAATGCATGTAACAGTGAGAAACGCATTGTCTTGGCGAAATAAAGCGTTTTCGTACAACTTCATATAAATCGCTGTAACTTTTGATAGAAGACTCAGACAAACATGTTTATGGCTTTATCTTATAGAACTCAATATCCCCGTGCTGGGCAAATATGTTTTGCAGCCGTTTGAGCTAAGATTTTAAAATTATTCACATAATGAAAACCTATACTTTGTCTCGGGTGAGTTTCCCATTCAAATGCATGTAACAGTGAGAAACACACTGTCTTGGCGAAATAAAGCGTTTTTGTACAACTTCATATAAATCGCTGTAACTTTTGATAGAAGACTCAGACAAACATGTTTATGGCTTTATCTTATAGAACTCAATATCCCCGTGCTGGGCAAACAGGTTTTGCAGCCGTTTGAGCTAAGATTTTAAAATTATTCACATAATGAAAACCTATACTTTGTTTCATGCGAGTTTCCCATTCAAATGCATGTAACAGTGAGAAACACACTGTCTTGGCAAAATAAAGCGTTTTCGTACAACTTCATATAAATCGCTGTAACTTTTGATAGAAGACTCAGACAAACATGTTTATGGCTTTATCTTATAGAACTCAATATCCCCGTGCTGGGCAAACAGGTTTTGCAGCCGTTTGAGCTAAGATTTTAAAATTATTCACATAATGAAAACCTATACTTTGTTTCATGCGAGTTTCCCATTCAAATGCATGTAACAGTGAGAAACACACTGTCTTGGCAAAATAAAGCGTTTTCGTACAACTTCATATAAATCGCTGTAAATTTTGATAGAAGACTCAGACAAACATGTTTATGGCTTTATCTTATAGAACTCAATATCCCCGTGCTGGGCAAACAGAACAGGTTTTGCAGCCGTTTGAGCTAAGATTTTAAAATTATTCACATAATGAAAACCTATACTTTGTCTCGGGTGAGTTTCCCATTCAAATGCATGTAACAGTGAGAAACGCATTGTCTTGGCGAAATAAAGCGTTTTTGAACAACTTCATATAAATCGCTGTAACTTTTGATAGAAGACTCAGACAAACATGTTTATGGCTTTATCTTATAGAACTCAATATCCCCGTGCTGGGCAAACAGGTTTTGCAGCCGTTTGAGCTAAGATTTTAAAATTATTCACATAATGAAAACCTATACTTTGTTTCAGGCGAGTTTCCCATTCAAATGCATGTAACAGTGAGAAACACACTGTCTTGGCGAAATAAAGCGTTTTCGTACAACTTCATATAAATCGCCGTAACTTTTGATAGAAGACTCAGACAAACATGTTTATGGCTTTATCTTATAGAACTCAATATCCCCGTGCTGGGCAAACAGAACAGGTTTTGCAGCCGTTTGAGCTAAGATTTTAAAATTATTCACATAATGAAAACCTATACTTTGTCTCGGGTGAGTTTCCCATTCAAATGCATGTAACAGTGAGAAACGCATTGTCTTGGCGAAATAAAGCGTTTTTGAACAACTTCATATAAATCGCTGTAACTTTTGATAGAAGACTCAGACAAACATGTTTATGGCTTTATCTTATAGAACTCAATATCCCCGTGCTGGGCAAATATGTTTTGCAGCCGTTTGAGCTAAGATTTTAAAATTATTCACATAATGAAAACCTATACTTTGTCTCGGGTGAGTTTCCCATTCAAATGCATGTAACAGTGAGAAACACACTGTCTTGGCGAAATAAAGCGTTTTTGTACAACTTCATATAAATCGCTGTAACTTTTGATAGAAGACTCAGACAAACATGTTTATGGCTTTATCTTATAGAACTCAATATCCCCGTGCTGGGCAAATATGTTTTGCAGCCGTTTGAGCTAAGATTTTAAAATTATTCACATAATGAAAACCTATACTTTGTCTCGGGTGAGTTTCCCATTCAAATGCATGTAACAGTGAGAAACACACTGTCTTGGCGAAATAAAGCGTTTTTGTACAACTTCATATAAATCGCTGTAACTTTTGATAGAAGACTCAGACAAACATGTTTATGGCTTTATCTTATAGAACTCAATATCCCCGTGCTGGGCAAACAGGTTTTGCAGCCGTTTGAGCTAAGATTTTAAAATTATTCACATAATGAAAACCTATACTTTGTTTCATGCGAGTTTCCCATTCAAATGCATGTAACAGTGAGAAACACACTGTCTTGGCAAAATAAAGCGTTTTCGTACAACTTCATATAAATCGCTGTAAATTTTGATAGAAGACTCAGACAAACATGTTTATGGCTTTATCTTATAGAACTCAATATCCCCGTGCTGGGCAAACAGAACAGGTTTTGCAGCCGTTTGAGCTAAGATTTTAAAATTATTCACATAATGAAAACCTATACTTTGTCTCGGGTGAGTTTCCCATTCAAATGCATGTAACAGTGAGAAACGCATTGTCTTGGCGAAATAAAGCGTTTTTGAACAACTTCATATAAATCGCTGTAACTTTTGATAGAAGACTCAGACAAACATGTTTATGGCTTTATCTTATAGAACTCAATATCCCCGTGCTGGGCAAACAGGTTTTGCAGCCGTTTGAGCTAAGATTTTAAAATTATTCACATAATGAAAACCTATACTTTGTTTCAGGCGAGTTTCCCATTCAAATGCATGTAACAGTGAGAAACACACTGTCTTGGCGAAATAAAGCGTTTTCGTACAACTTCATATAAATCGCCGTAACTTTTGATAGAAGACTCAGACAAACATGTTTATGGCTTTATCTTATAGAACTCAATATCCCCGTGCTGGGCAAACAGAACAGGTTTTGCAGCCGTTTGAGCTAAGATTTTAAAATTATTCACATAATGAA
Source organism: Rhamphochromis sp. 'chilingali' (assembly GCF_963969265.1). Classification (NCBI taxonomy): domain Eukaryota; kingdom Metazoa; phylum Chordata; class Actinopteri; order Cichliformes; family Cichlidae; genus Rhamphochromis; species Rhamphochromis sp. 'chilingali'. The sequence continues at coordinate 29,679,110 of NC_137932.1, forward strand.
AACCTATACTTTGTCTCGGGTGAGTTTCCCATTCAAATGCATGTAACAGTGAGAAACGCATTGTCTTGGCGAAATAAAGCGTTTTTGAACAACTTCATATAAATCGCTGTAACTTTTGATAGAAGACTCAGACAAACATGTTTATGGCTTTATCTTATAGAACTCAATATCCCCGTGCTGGGCAAATATGTTTTGCAGCCGTTTGAGCTAAGATTTTAAAATTATTCACATAATGAAAACCTATACTTTGTCTCGGGTGAGTTTCCCATTCAAATGCATGTAACAGTGAGAAACACACTGTCTTGGCGAAATAAAGCGTTTTTGTACAACTTCATATAAATCGCTGTAACTTTTGATAGAAGACTCAGACAAACATGTTTATGGCTTTATCTTATAGAACTCAATATCCCCGTGCTGGGCAAATATGTTTTGCAGCCGTTTGAGCTAAGATTTTAAAATTATTCACATAATGAAAACCTATACTTTGTCTCGGGTGAGTTTCCCATTCAAATGCATGTAACAGTGAGAAACACACTGTCTTGGCGAAATAAAGCGTTTTTGTACAACTTCATATAAATCGCTGTAACTTTTGATAGAAGACTCAGACAAACATGTTTATGGCTTTATCTTATAGAACTCAATATCCCCGTGCTGGGCAAACAGAACAGGTTTTGCAGCCATTTGAGCTAAGATTTTAAAATTATTCACATAATGAAAACCTATACTTTGTTTCAGGCGAGTTTCCCATTCAAATGCATGTAACAGTGAGAAACACACTGTCTTGGCGAAATAAAGCGTTTTTGTACAACTTCATATAAATCGCTGTAACTTTTGATAGAAGACTCAGACAAACATGTTTATGGCTTTATCTTATAGAACTCAATATCCCCGTGCTGGGCAAACAGGTTTTGCAGCCGTTTGAGCTAAGATTTTAAAATTATTCACATAATGAAAACCTATACTTTGTCTCGGGTGAGTTTCCCATTCAAATGCATGTAACACTGAGAAACACACTGTCTTGGCGAAATAAAGCGTTTTTGTACAACTTCATATAAATCGCTGTAACTTTTGATAGAAGACTCAGACAAACATGTTTATGGCTTTATCTTATAGAACTCAATATCCCCGTGCTGGGCAAACAGGTTTTGCAGCCGTTTGAGCTAAGATTTTAAAATTATTCACATAATGAAAACCTATACTTTGTCTCGGGCGAGTTTCCCATTCAAATGCATGTAACAGTGAGAAACGCATTGTCTTGGCGAAATAAAGCGTTTTCGTACAACTTCATATAAATCGCTGTAACTTTTGATAGAAGACTCAGACAAACATGTTTATGGCTTTATCTTATAGAACTCAATATCCCCGTGCTGGGCAAATATGTTTTGCAGCCGTTTGAGCTAAGATTTTAAAATTATTCACATAATGAAAACCTATACTTTGTCTCGGGTGAGTTTCCCATTCAAATGCATGTAACAGTGAGAAACACACTGTCTTGGCGAAATAAAGCGTTTTTGTACAACTTCATATAAATCGCTGTAACTTTTGATAGAAGACTCAGACAAACATGTTTATGGCTTTATCTTATAGAACTCAATATCCCCGTGCTGGGCAAACAGAACAGGTTTTGCAGCCGTTTGAGCTAAGATTTTAAAATTATTCACATAATGAAAACCTATACTTTGTTTCATGCGAGTTTCCCATTCAAATGCATGTAACAGTGAGAAACACACTGTCTTGGCAAAATAAAGCGTTTTCGTACAACTTCATATAAATCGCTGTAACTTTTGATAGAAGACTCAGACAAACATGTTTATGGCTTTATCTTATAGAACTCAATATCCCCGTGCTGGGCAAACAGGTTTTGCAGCCGTTTGAGCTAAGATTTTAAAATTATTCACATAATGAAAACCTATACTTTGTCTCGGGCGAGTTTCCCATTCAAATGCATGTAACAGTGAGAAACGCATTGTCTTGGCGAAATAAAGCGTTTTCGTACAACTTCATATAAATCGCTGTAACTTTTGATAGAAGACTCAGACAAACATGTTTATGGCTTTATCTTATAGAACTCAATATCCCCGTGCTGGGCAAATATGTTTTGCAGCCGTTTGAGCTAAGATTTTAAAATTATTCACATAATGAAAACCTATACTTTGTCTCGGGTGAGTTTCCCATTCAAATGCATGTAACAGTGAGAAACACACTGTCTTGGCGAAATAAAGCGTTTTTGTACAACTTCATATAAATCGCTGTAACTTTTGATAGAAGACTCAGACAAACATGTTTATGGCTTTATCTTATAGAACTCAATATCCCCGTGCTGGGCAAACAGAACAGGTTTTGCAGCCGTTTGAGCTAAGATTTTAAAATTATTCACATAATGAAAACCTATACTTTGTCTCGGGTGAGTTTCCCATTCAAATGCATGTAACAGTGAGAAACGCATTGTCTTGGCGAAATAAAGCGTTTTTGAACAACTTCATATAAATCGCTGTAACTTTTGATAGAAGACTCAGACAAACATGTTTATGGCTTTATCTTATAGAACTCAATATCCCCGTGCTGGGCAAACAGGTTTTGCAGCCGTTTGAGCTAAGATTTTAAAATTATTCACATAATGAAAACCTATACTTTGTCTCGGGTGAGTTTCCCATTCAAATGCATGTAACAGTGAGAAACACACTGTCTTGGCGAAATAAAGCGTTTTTGTACAACTTCATATAAATCGCTGTAACTTTTGATAGAAGACTCAGACAAACATGTTTATGGCTTTATCTTATAGAACTCAATATCCCCGTGCTGGGCAAACAGAACAGGTTTTGCAGCCGTTTGAGCTAAGATTTTAAAATTATTCACATAATGAAAACCTATACTTTGTTTCATGCGAGTTTCCCATTTAAATGCATGTAACAGTGAGAAACGCATTGTCTTGGCGAAATAAAGCGTTTTTGAACAACTTCATATAAATCGCTGTAACTTTTGATAGAAGACTCAGACAAACATGTTTATGGCTTTATCTTATAGAACTCAATATCCCCGTGCTGGGCAAACAGGTTTTGCAGCCGTTTGAGCTAAGATTTTAAAATTATTCACATAATGAAAACCTATACTTTGTCTCGGGTGAGTTTCCCATTCAAATGCATGTAACAGTGAGAAACACACTGTCTTGGCGAAATAAAGCGTTTTTGTACAACTTCATATAAATCGCTGTAACTTTTGATAGAAGACTCAGACAAACATGTTTATGGCTTTATCTTATAGAACTCAATATCCCCGTGCTGGGCAAACAGGTTTTGCAGCCGTTTGAGCTAAGATTTTAAAATTATTCACATAATGAAAACCTATACTTTGTCTCGGGCGAGTTTCCCATTCAAATGCATGTAACAGTGAGAAACGCATTGTCTTGGCGAAATAAAGCGTTTTTGTACAACTTCATATAAATCGCTGTAACTTTTGATAGAAGACTCAGACAAACATGTTTATGGCTTTATCTTATAGAACTCAATATCCCCGTGCTGGGCAAACAGAACAGGTTTTGCAGCCGTTTGAGCTAAGATTTTAAAATTATTCACATAATGAAAACCTATACTTTGTCTCGGGTGAGTTTCCCATTCAAATGCATGTAACAGTGAGAAACACACTGTCTTGGCGAAATAAAGCGTTTTTGTACAACTTCATATAAATCGCTGTAACTTTTGATAGAAGACTCAGACAAACATGTTTATGGCTTTATCTTATAGAACTCAATATCCCCGTGCTGGGCAAAGAGGTTTTGCAGCCGTTTGAGCTAAGATTTTAAAATTATTCACATAATGAAAACCTATACTTTGTTTCAGGCGAGTTTCCCATTCAAATGCATGTAACAGTGAGAAACACACTGTCTTGGCGAAATAAAGCGTTTTCGTACAACTTCATATAAATCGCCGTAACTTTTGATAGAAGACTCAGACAAACATGTTTATGGCTTTATCTTATAGAACTCAATATCCCCGTGCTGGGCAAATAGAACAGGTTTTGCAGCCGTTTGAGCTAAGATTTTAAAATTATTCACATAATGAAAACCTATACTTTGTTTCAGGCGAGTTTCCCATTCAAATGCATGTAACAGTGAGAAACACACTGTCTTGGCGAAATAAAGCGTTTTTGTACAACTTCATATAAATCGCTGTAACTTTTGATAGAAGACTCAGACAAACATGTTTATGGCTTTATCTTATAGAACTCAATATCCCCGTGCTGGGCAAACAGAACAGGTTTTGCAGCCGTTTGAGCTAAGATTTTAAAATTATTCACATAATGAAAACCTATACTTTGTTTCATGCGAGTTTCCCATTCAAATGCATGTAACAGTGAGAAACGCATTGTCTTGGCGAAATAAAGCGTTTTTGTACAACTTCATATAAATCGCTGTAACTTTTGATAGAAGACTCAGACAAACATGTTTATGGCTTTATCTTATAGAACTCAATATCCCCGTGCTGGGCAAACAGAACAGGTTTTGCAGCCGTTTGAGCTAAGATTTTAAAATTATTCACATAATGAAAACCTATACTTTGTCTCGGGTGAGTTTCCCATTCAAATGCATGTAACAGTGAGAAACGCATTGTCTTGGCGAAATAAAGCGTTTTTGAACAACTTCATATAAATAGCTGTAACTTTTGATAGAAGACTCAGACAAACATGTTTATGGCTTTATCTTATAGAACTCAATATCCCCGTGCTGGGCAAACAGGTTTTGCAGCCGTTTGAGCTAAGATTTTAAAATTATTCACATAATGAAAACCTATACTTTGTCTCGGGTGAGTTTCCCATTCAAATGCATGTAACAGTGAGAAACACACTGTCTTGGCGAAATAAAGCGTTTTTGTACAACTTCATATAAATCGCTGTAACTTTTGATAGAAGACTCAGACAAACATGTTTATGGCTTTATCTTATAGAACTCAATATCCCCGTGCTGGGCAAAGAGGTTTTGCAGCCGTTTGAGCTAAGATTTTAAAATTATTCACATAATGAAAACCTATACTTTGTTTCAGGCGAGTTTCCCATTCAAATGCATGTAACAGTGAGAAACACACTGTCTTGGCGAAATAAAGCGTTTTCGTACAACTTCATATAAATCGCCGTAACTTTTGATAGAAGACTCAGACAAACATGTTTATGGCTTTATCTTATAGAACTCAATATCCCCGTGCTGGGCAAACAGAACAGGTTTTGCAGCCGTTTGAGCTAAGATTTTAAAATTATTCACATAATGAAAACCTATACTTTGTTTCAGGCGAGTTTCCCATTCAAATGCATGTAACAGTGAGAAACACACTGTCTTGGCGAAATAAAGCATTTTTGTACAACTTCATATAAATCGCTGTAACTTTTGATAGAAGACTCAGACAAACATGTTTATGGCTTTATCTTATAGAACTCAATATCCCCGTGCTGGGCAAATATGTTTTGCAGCCGTTTGAGCTAAGATTTTAAAATTATTCACATAATGAAAACCTATACTTTGTCTCGGGTGAGTTTCCCATTCAAATGCATGTAACAGTGAGAAACACACTGTCTTGGCGAAATAAAGCGTTTTTGTACAACTTCATATAAATCGCTGTAACTTTTGATAGAAGACTCAGACAAACATGTTTATGGCTTTATCTTATAGAACTCAATATCCCCGTGCTGGGCAAACAGAACAGGTTTTGCAGCCATTTGAGCTAAGATTTTAAAATTATTCACATAATGAAAACCTATACTTTGTTTCATGCGAGTTTCCCATTCAAATGCATGTAACAGTGAGAAACACACTGTCTTGGCAAAATAAAGCGTTTTCGTACAACTTCATATAAATCGCTGTAACTTTTGATAGAAGACTCAGACAAACATGTTTATGGCTTTATCTTATAGAACTCAATATCCCCGTGCTGGGCAAATATGTTTTGCAGCCGATTGAGCTAAGATTTTAAAATTATTCACATAATGAAAACCTATACTTTGTTTCAGGCGAGTTTCCCATTCAAATGCATGTAACAGTGAGAAACACACTGTCTTGGCGAAATAAAGCGTTTTTGTACAACTTCATATAAATCGCTGTAACTTTTGATAGAAGACTCAGACAAACATGTTTATGGCTTTATCTTATAGAACTCAATATCCCCGTGCTGGGCAAACAGGTTTTGCAGCCGTTTGAGCTAAGATTTTAAAATTATTCACATAATGAAAACCTATACTTTGTCTCGGGTGAGTTTCCCATTCAAATGCATGTAACAGTGAGAAACGCATTGTCTTGGCGAAATAAAGCGTTTTTGAACAACTTCATATAAATCGCTGTAACTTTTGATAGAAGACTCAGACAAACATGTTTATGGCTTTATCTTATAGAACTCAATATCCCCGTGCTGGGCAAACAGGTGTTGCAGCCGTTTGAGCTAAGATTTTAAAATTATTCACATAATGAAGACCTATACTTTGTTTCAGGCGAGTTTCCCATTCAAATGCATGTAACAGTGAGAAACACACTGTCTTGGCGAAATAAAGCGTTTTCGTACAACTTCATATAAATCGCCGTAACTTTTGATAGAAGACTCAGACAAACATGTTTATGGCTTTATCTTATAGAACTCAATATCCCCGTGCTGGGCAAATAGAACAGGTTTTGCAGCCGTTTGAGCTAAGATTTTAAAATTATTCACATAATGAAAACCTATACTTTGTCTCGGGTGAGTTTCCCATTCAAATGCATGTAACAGTGAGAAACACACTGTCTTGGCGAAATAAAGCGTTTTTGAACAACTTCATATAAATCGCTGTAACTTTTGATAGAAGACTCAGACAAACATGTTTATGGCTTTATCTTATAGAACTCAATATCCCCGTGCTGGGCAAATATGTTTTGCAGCCGTTTGAGCTAAGATTTTAAAATTATTCACATAATGAAAACCTATACTTTGTCTCGGGTGAGTTTCCCATTCAAATGCATGTAACAGTGAGAAACACACTGTCTTGGCGAAATAAAGCGTTTTTGTACAACTTCATATAAATCGCTGTAACTTTTGATAGAAGACTCAGACAAACATGTTTATGGCTTTATCTTATAGAACTCAATATCCCCGTGCTGGGCAAACAGAACAGGTTTTGCAGCCGTTTGAGCTAAGATTTTAAAATTATTCACATAATGAAAACCTATACTTTGTTTCATGCGAGTTTCCCATTCAAATGCATGTAACAGTGAGAAACACACTGTCTTGGCAAAATAAAGCGTTTTCGTACAACTTCATATAAATCGCTGTAACTTTTGATAGAAGACTCAGACAAACATGTTTATGGCTTTATCTTATAGAACTCAATATCCCCGTGCTGGGCAAATATGTTTTGCAGCCGATTGAGCTAAGATTTTAAAATTATTCACATAATGAAAACCTATACTTTGTTTCAGGCGAGTTTCCCATTCAAATGCATGTAACAGTGAGAAACACACTGTCTTGGCGAAATAAAGCGTTTTTGTACAACTTCATATAAATCGCTGTAACTTTTGATAGAAGACTCAGACAAACATGTTTATGGCTTTATCTTATAGAACTCAATATCCCCGTGCTGGGCAAACAGGTTTTGCAGCCGTTTGAGCTAAGATTTTAAAATTATTCACATAATGAAAACCTATACTTTGTCTCGGGTGAGTTTCCCATTCAAATGCATGTAACAGTGAGAAACACACTGTCTTGGCGAAATAAAGCGTTTTTGTACAACTTCATATAAATCGCTGTAACTTTTGATAGAAGACTCAGACAAACATGTTTATGGCTTTATCTTATAGAACTCAATATCCCCGTGCTGGGCAAACAGAACAGGTTTTGCAGCCGTTTGAGCTAAGATTTTAAAATTATTCACATAATGAAAACCTATACTTTGTCTCGGGTGAGTTTCCCATTCAAATGCATGTAACAGTGAGAAACACACTGTCTTGGCGAAATAAAGCGTTTTTGTACAACTTCATATAAATCGCTGTAACTTTTGATAGAAGACTCAGACAAACATGTTTATGGCTTTATCTTATAGAACTCAATATCCCCGTGCTGGGCAAATATGTTTTGCAGCCGATTGAGCTAAGATTTTAAAATTATTCACATAATGAAAACCTATACTTTGTCTCGGGTGAGTTTCCCATTCAAATGCATGTAACAGTGAGAAACACACTGTCTTGGCGAAATAAAGCGTTTTTGTACAACTTCATATAAATCGCTGTAACTTTTGATAGAAGACTCAGACAAACATGTTTATGGCTTTATCTTATAGAACTCAATATCCCCGTGCTGGGCAAACAGAACAGGTTTTGCAGCCGTTTGAGCTAAGATTTTAAAATTATTCACATAATGAAAACCTATACTTTGTCTCGGGTGAGTTTCCCATTCAAATGCATGTAACAGTGAGAAACACATTGTCTTGGCGAAATAAAGCGTTTTTGAACAACTTCATATAAATCGCTGTAACTTTTGATAGAAGACTCAGACAAACATGTTTATGGCTTTATCTTATAGAACTCAATATCCCCGTGCTGGGCAAACAGGTTTTGCAGCCGTTTGAGCTAAGATTTTAAAATTATTCACATAATGAAAACCTATACTTTGTTTCAGGCGAGTTTCCCATTCAAATGCATGTAACAGTGAGAAACACACTGTCTTGGCGAAATAAAGCGTTTTCGTACAACTTCATATAGATCGCCGTAACTTTTGATAGAAGACTCAGACAAACATGTTTATGGCTTTATCTTATAGAACTCAATATCCCCGTGCTGGGCAAACAGAACAGGTTTTGCAGCCGTTTGAGCTAAGATTTTAAAATTATTCACATAATGAAAACCTATACTTTGTTTCATGCGAGTTTCCCATTCAAATGCATGTAACAGTGAGAAACACACTGTCTTGGCAAAATAAAGCGTTTTCGTACAACTTCATATAAATCGCTGTAACTTTTGATAGAAGACTCAGACAAACATGTTTATGGCTTTATCTTATAGAACTCAATATCCCCGTGCTGGGCAAACAGGTTTTGCAGCCGTTTGAGCTAAGATTTTAAAATTATTCACATAATGAAAACCTATACTTTGTTTCATGCGAGTTTCCCATTCAAATGCATGTAACAGTGAGAAACACACTGTCTTGGCAAAATAAAGCGTTTTCGTACAACTTCATATAAATCGCTGTAACTTTTGATAGAAGACTCAGACAAACATGTTTATGGCTTTATCTTATAGAACTCAATATCCCCGTGCTGGGCAAACAGGTTTTGCAGCCGTTTGAGCTAAGATTTTAAAATTATTCACATAATGAAAACCTATACTTTGTCTCGGGCGAGTTTCCCATTCAAATGCATGTAACAGTGAGAAACGCATTGTCTTGGCGAAATAAAGCGTTTTCGTACAACTTCATATAAATCGCTGTAACTTTTGATAGAAGACTCAGACAAACATGTTTATGGCTTTATCTTATAGAACTCAATATCCCCGTGCTGGGCAAATATGTTTTGCAGCCGTTTGAGCTAAGATTTTAAAATTATTCACATAATGAAAACCTATACTTTGTCTCGGGTGAGTTTCCCATTCAAATGCATGTAACAGTGAGAAACACACTGTCTTGGCGAAATAAAGCGTTTTTGTACAACTTCATATAAATCGCTGTAACTTTTGATAGAAGACTCAGACAAACATGTTTATGGCTTTATCTTATAGAACTCAATATCCCCGTGCTGGGCAAACAGAACAGGTTTTGCAGCCGTTTGAGCTAAGATTTTAAAATTATTCACATAATGAAAACCTATACTTTGTCTCGGGTGAGTTTCCCATTCAAATGCATGTAACAGTGAGAAACACACTGTCTTGGCGAAATAAAGCGTTTTTGTACAACTTCATATAAATCGCTGTAACTTTTGATAGAAGACTCAGACAAACATGTTTATGGCTTTATCTTATAGAACTCAATATCCCCGTGCTGGGCAAACAGAACAGGTTTTGCAGCCGTTTGAGCTAAGATTTTAAAATTATTCACATAATGAAAACCTATACTTTGTTTCATGCGAGTTTCCCATTCAAATGCATGTAACAGTGAGAAACACACTGTCTTGGCGAAATAAAGCGTTTTTGTACAACTTCATATAAATCGCTGTAACTTTTGATAGAAGACTCAGACAAACATGTTTATGGCTTTATCTTATAGAACTCAATATCCCCGTGCTGGGCAAACAGGTTTTGCAGCCGTTTGAGCTAAGATTTTAAAATTATTCACATAATGAAAACCTATACTTTGTCTCGGGTGAGTTTCCCATTCAAATGCATGTAACAGTGAGAAACGCATTGTCTTGGCGAAATAAAGCGTTTTTGAACAACTTCATATAAATCGCTGTAACTTTTGATAGAAGACTCAGACAAACATGTTTATGGCTTTATCTTATAGAACTCAATATCCCCGTGCTGGGCAAACAGGTTTTGCAGCCGTTTGAGCTAAGATTTTAAAATTATTCACATAATGAAAACCTATACTTTGTCTCGGGTGAGTTTCCCATTCAAATGCATGTAACAGTGAGAAACACACTGTCTTGGCGAAATAAAGCGTTTTTGTACAACTTCATATAAATCGCTGTAACTTTTGATAGAAGACTCAGACAAACATGTTTATGGCTTTATCTTATAGAACTCAATATCCCCGTGCTGGGCAAACAGAACAGGTTTTGCAGCCGTTTGAGCTAAGATTTTAAAATTATTCACATAATGAAAACCTATACTTTGTCTCGGGTGAGTTTCCCATTCAAATGCATGTAACAGTGAGAAACGCATTGTCTTGGCGAAATAAAGCGTTTTTGAACAACTTCATATAAATCGCTGTAACTTTTGATAGAAGACTCAGACAAACATGTTTATGGCTTTATCTTATAGAACTCAATATCCCCGTGCTGGGCAAACAGGTTTTGCAGCCGTTTGAGCTAAGATTTTAAAATTATTCACATAATGAAAACCTATACTTTGTCTCGGGTGAGTTTCCCATTCAAATGCATGTAACAGTGAGAAACACACTGTCTTGGCGAAATAAAGCGTTTTTGTACAACTTCATATAAATCGCTGTAACTTTTGATAGAAGACTCAGACAAACATGTTTATGGCTTTATCTTATAGAACTCAATATCCCCGTGCTGGGCAAATATGTTTTGCAGCCGATTGAGCTAAGATTTTAAAATTATTCACATAATGAAAACCTATACTTTGTCTCGGGTGAGTTTCCCATTCAAATGCATGTAACAGTGAGAAACACACTGTCTTGGCGAAATAAAGCGTTTTTGTACAACTTCATATAAATCGCTGTAACTTTTGATAGAAGACTCAGACAAACATGTTTATGGCTTTATCTTATAGAACTCAATATCCCCGTGCTGGGCAAACAGAACAGGTTTTGCAGCCGTTTGAGCTAAGATTTTAAAATTATTCACATAATGAAAACCTATACTTTGTCTCGGGTGAGTTTCCCATTCAAATGCATGTAACAGTGAGAAACACATTGTCTTGGCGAAATAAAGCGTTTTTGAACAACTTCATATAAATCGCTGTAACTTTTGATAGAAGACTCAGACAAACATGTTTATGGCTTTATCTTATAGAACTCAATATCCCCGTGCTGGGCAAACAGGTTTTGCAGCCGTTTGAGCTAAGATTTTAAAATTATTCACATAATGAAAACCTATACTTTGTTTCAGGCGAGTTTCCCATTCAAATGCATGTAACAGTGAGAAACACACTGTCTTGGCGAAATAAAGCGTTTTCGTACAACTTCATATAAATCGCCGTAACTTTTGATAGAAGACTCAGACAAACATGTTTATGGCTTTATCTTATAGAACTCAATATCCCCGTGCTGGGCAAACAGAACAGGTTTTGCAGCCGTTTGAGCTAAGATTTTAAAATTATTCACATAATGAAAACCTATACTTTGTCTCGGGTGAGTTTCCCATTCAAATGCATGTAACAGTGAGAAACGCATTGTCTTGGCGAAATAAAGCGTTTTTGAACAACTTCATATAAATCGCTGTAACTTTTGATAGAAGACTCAGACAAACATGTTTATGGCTTTATCTTATAGAACTCAATATCCCCGTGCTGGGCAAATATGTTTTGCAGCCGTTTGAGCTAAGATTTTAAAATTATTCACATAATGAAAACCTATACTTTGTCTCGGGTGAGTTTCCCATTCAAATGCATGTAACAGTGAGAAACACACTGTCTTGGCGAAATAAAGCGTTTTTGTACAACTTCATATAAATCGCTGTAACTTTTGATAGAAGACTCAGACAAACATGTTTATGGCTTTATCTTATAGAACTCAATATCCCCGTGCTGGGCAAACAGAACAGGTTTTGCAGCCGTTTGAGCTAAGATTTTAAAATTATTCACATAATGAAAACCTATACTTTGTTTCATGCGAGTTTCCCATTCAAATGCATGTAACAGTGAGAAACACACTGTCTTGGCAAAATAAAGCGTTTTCGTACAACTTCATATAAATCGCTGTAACTTTTGATAGAAGACTCAGACAAACATGTTTATGGCTTTATCTTATAGAACTCAATATCCCCGTGCTGGGCAAACAGGTTTTGCAGCCGTTTGAGCTAAGATTTTAAAATTATTCACATAATGAAAACCTATACTTTGTCTCGGGCGAGTTTCCCATTCAAATGCATGTAACAGTGAGAAACGCATTGTCTTGGCGAAATAAAGCGTTTTCGTACAACTTCATATAAATCGCTGTAACTTTTGATAGAAGACTCAGACAAACATGTTTATGGCTTTATCTTATAGAACTCAATATCCCCGTGCTGGGCAAATATGTTTTGCAGCCGTTTGAGCTAAGATTTTAAAATTATTCACATAATGAAAACCTATACTTTGTCTCGGGTGAGTTTCCCATTCAAATGCATGTAACAGTGAGAAACACACTGTCTTGGCGAAATAAAGCGTTTTTGTACAACTTCATATAAATCGCTGTAACTTTTGATAGAAGACTCAGACAAACATGTTTATGGCTTTATCTTATAGAACTCAATATCCCCGTGCTGGGCAAACAGAACAGGTTTTGCAGCCGTTTGAGCTAAGATTTTAAAATTATTCACATAATGAAAACCTATACTTTGTCTCGGGTGAGTTTCCCATTCAAATGCATGTAACAGTGAGAAACGCATTGTCTTGGCGAAATAAAGCGTTTTTGAACAACTTCATATAAATCGCTGTAACTTTTGATAGAAGACTCAGACAAACATGTTTATGGCTTTATCTTATAGAACTCAATATCCCCGTGCTGGGCAAACAGGTTTTGCAGCCGTTTGAGCTAAGATTTTAAAATTATTCACATAATGAAAACCTATACTTTGTCTCGGGTGAGTTTCCCATTCAAATGCATGTAACAGTGAGAAACACACTGTCTTGGCGAAATAAAGCGTTTTTGTACAACTTCATATAAATCGCTGTAACTTTTGATAGAAGACTCAGACAAACATGTTTATGGCTTTATCTTATAGAACTCAATATCCCCGTGCTGGGCAAACAGGTTTTGCAGCCGTTTGAGCTAAGATTTTAAAATTATTCACATAATGAAAACCTATACTTTGTCTCGGGTGAGTTTCCCATTCAAATGCATGTAACAGTGAGAAACGCATTGTCTTGGCGAAATAAAGCGTTTTTGAACAACTTCATATAAATCGCTGTAACTTTTGATAGAAGACTCAGACAAACATGTTTATGGCTTTATCTTATAGAACTCAATATCCCCGTGCTGGGCAAACAGGTGTTGCAGCCGTTTGAGCTAAGATTTTAAAATTATTCACATAATGAAGACCTATACTTTGTTTCAGGCGAGTTTCCCATTCAAATGCATGTAACAGTGAGAAACACACTGTCTTGGCGAAATAAAGCGTTTTCGTACAACTTCATATAAATCGCCGTAACTTTTGATAGAAGACTCAGACAAACATGTTTATGGCTTTATCTTATAGAACTCAATATCCCCGTGCTGGGCAAATAGAACAGGTTTTGCAGCCGTTTGAGCTAAGATTTTAAAATTATTCACATAATGAAAACCTATACTTTGTCTCGGGTGAGTTTCCCATTCAAATGCATGTAACAGTGAGAAACACACTGTCTTGGCGAAATAAAGCGTTTTTGAACAACTTCATATAAATCGCTGTAACTTTTGATAGAAGACTCAGACAAACATGTTTATGGCTTTATCTTATAGAACTCAATATCCCCGTGCTGGGCAAATATGTTTTGCAGCCGTTTGAGCTAAGATTTTAAAATTATTCACATAATGAAAACCTATACTTTGTCTCGGGTGAGTTTCCCATTCAAATGCATGTAACAGTGAGAAACACACTGTCTTGGCGAAATAAAGCGTTTTTGTACAACTTCATATAAATCGCTGTAACTTTTGATAGAAGACTCAGACAAACATGTTTATGGCTTTATCTTATAGAACTCAATATCCCCGTGCTGGGCAAACAGAACAGGTTTTGCAGCCGTTTGAGCTAAGATTTTAAAATTATTCACATAATGAAAACCTATACTTTGTTTCATGCGAGTTTCCCATTCAAATGCATGTAACAGTGAGAAACACACTGTCTTGGCAAAATAAAGCGTTTTCGTACAACTTCATATAAATCGCTGTAACTTTTGATAGAAGACTCAGACAAACATGTTTATGGCTTTATCTTATAGAACTCAATATCCCCGTGCTGGGCAAATATGTTTTGCAGCCGATTGAGCTAAGATTTTAAAATTATTCACATAATGAAAACCTATACTTTGTTTCAGGCGAGTTTCCCATTCAAATGCATGTAACAGTGAGAAACACACTGTCTTGGCGAAATAAAGCGTTTTTGTACAACTTCATATAAATCGCTGTAACTTTTGATAGAAGACTCAGACAAACATGTTTATGGCTTTATCTTATAGAACTCAATATCCCCGTGCTGGGCAAACAGGTTTTGCAGCCGTTTGAGCTAAGATTTTAAAATTATTCACATAATGAAAACCTATACTTTGTCTCGGGTGAGTTTCCCATTCAAATGCATGTAACAGTGAGAAACACACTGTCTTGGCGAAATAAAGCGTTTTTGTACAACTTCATATAAATCGCTGTAACTTTTGATAGAAGACTCAGACAAACATGTTTATGGCTTTATCTTATAGAACTCAATATCCCCGTGCTGGGCAAACAGAACAGGTTTTGCAGCCGTTTGAGCTAAGATTTTAAAATTATTCACATAATGAAAACCTATACTTTGTCTCGGGTGAGTTTCCCATTCAAATGCATGTAACAGTGAGAAACACACTGTCTTGGCGAAATAAAGCGTTTTTGTACAACTTCATATAAATCGCTGTAACTTTTGATAGAAGACTCAGACAAACATGTTTATGGCTTTATCTTATAGAACTCAATATCCCCGTGCTGGGCAAATATGTTTTGCAGCCGATTGAGCTAAGATTTTAAAATTATTCACATAATGAAAACCTATACTTTGTCTCGGGTGAGTTTCCCATTCAAATGCATGTAACAGTGAGAAACACACTGTCTTGGCGAAATAAAGCGTTTTTGTACAACTTCATATAAATCGCTGTAACTTTTGATAGAAGACTCAGACAAACATGTTTATGGCTTTATCTTATAGAACTCAATATCCCCGTGCTGGGCAAACAGAACAGGTTTTGCAGCCGTTTGAGCTAAGATTTTAAAATTATTCACATAATGAAAACCTATACTTTGTCTCGGGTGAGTTTCCCATTCAAATGCATGTAACAGTGAGAAACACATTGTCTTGGCGAAATAAAGCGTTTTTGAACAACTTCATATAAATCGCTGTAACTTTTGATAGAAGACTCAGACAAACATGTTTATGGCTTTATCTTATAGAACTCAATATCCCCGTGCTGGGCAAACAGGTTTTGCAGCCGTTTGAGCTAAGATTTTAAAATTATTCACATAATGAAAACCTATACTTTGTTTCAGGCGAGTTTCCCATTCAAATGCATGTAACAGTGAGAAACACACTGTCTTGGCGAAATAAAGCGTTTTCGTACAACTTCATATAGATCGCCGTAACTTTTGATAGAAGACTCAGACAAACATGTTTATGGCTTTATCTTATAGAACTCAATATCCCCGTGCTGGGCAAACAGAACAGGTTTTGCAGCCGTTTGAGCTAAGATTTTAAAATTATTCACATAATGAAAACCTATACTTTGTTTCATGCGAGTTTCCCATTCAAATGCATGTAACAGTGAGAAACACACTGTCTTGGCAAAATAAAGCGTTTTCGTACAACTTCATATAAATCGCTGTAACTTTTGATAGAAGACTCAGACAAACATGTTTATGGCTTTATCTTATAGAACTCAATATCCCCGTGCTGGGCAAACAGGTTTTGCAGCCGTTTGAGCTAAGATTTTAAAATTATTCACATAATGAAAACCTATACTTTGTTTCATGCGAGTTTCCCATTCAAATGCATGTAACAGTGAGAAACACACTGTCTTGGCAAAATAAAGCGTTTTCGTACAACTTCATATAAATCGCTGTAACTTTTGATAGAAGACTCAGACAAACATGTTTATGGCTTTATCTTATAGAACTCAATATCCCCGTGCTGGGCAAACAGGTTTTGCAGCCGTTTGAGCTAAGATTTTAAAATTATTCACATAATGAAAACCTATACTTTGTCTCGGGCGAGTTTCCCATTCAAATGCATGTAACAGTGAGAAACGCATTGTCTTGGCGAAATAAAGCGTTTTCGTACAACTTCATATAAATCGCTGTAACTTTTGATAGAAGACTCAGACAAACATGTTTATGGCTTTATCTTATAGAACTCAATATCCCCGTGCTGGGCAAATATGTTTTGCAGCCGTTTGAGCTAAGATTTTAAAATTATTCACATAATGAAAACCTATACTTTGTCTCGGGTGAGTTTCCCATTCAAATGCATGTAACAGTGAGAAACACACTGTCTTGGCGAAATAAAGCGTTTTTGTACAACTTCATATAAATCGCTGTAACTTTTGATAGAAGACTCAGACAAACATGTTTATGGCTTTATCTTATAGAACTCAATATCCCCGTGCTGGGCAAACAGAACAGGTTTTGCAGCCGTTTGAGCTAAGATTTTAAAATTATTCACATAATGAAAACCTATACTTTGTCTCGGGTGAGTTTCCCATTCAAATGCATGTAACAGTGAGAAACACACTGTCTTGGCGAAATAAAGCGTTTTTGTACAACTTCATATAAATCGCTGTAACTTTTGATAGAAGACTCAGACAAACATGTTTATGGCTTTATCTTATAGAACTCAATATCCCCGTGCTGGGCAAACAGAACAGGTTTTGCAGCCGTTTGAGCTAAGATTTTAAAATTATTCACATAATGAAAACCTATACTTTGTTTCATGCGAGTTTCCCATTCAAATGCATGTAACAGTGAGAAACACACTGTCTTGGCGAAATAAAGCGTTTTTGTACAACTTCATATAAATCGCTGTAACTTTTGATAGAAGACTCAGACAAACATGTTTATGGCTTTATCTTATAGAACTCAATATCCCCGTGCTGGGCAAACAGGTTTTGCAGCCGTTTGAGCTAAGATTTTAAAATTATTCACATAATGAAAACCTATACTTTGTCTCGGGTGAGTTTCCCATTCAAATGCATGTAACAGTGAGAAACGCATTGTCTTGGCGAAATAAAGCGTTTTTGAACAACTTCATATAAATCGCTGTAACTTTTGATAGAAGACTCAGACAAACATGTTTATGGCTTTATCTTATAGAACTCAATATCCCCGTGCTGGGCAAACAGAACAGGTTTTGCAGCCGTTTGAGCTAAGATTTTAAAATTATTCACATAATGAAAACCTATACTTTGTCTCGGGTGAGTTTCCCATTCAAATGCATGTAACAGTGAGAAACACATTGTCTTGGCGAAATAAAGCGTTTTTGAACAACTTCATATAAATCGCTGTAACTTTTGATAGAAGACTCAGACAAACATGTTTATGGCTTTATCTTATAGAACTCAATATCCCCGTGCTGGGCAAACAGGTTTTGCAGCCGTTTGAGCTAAGATTTTAAAATTATTCACATAATGAAAACCTATACTTTGTTTCAGGCGAGTTTCCCATTCAAATGCATGTAACAGTGAGAAACACACTGTCTTGGCGAAATAAAGCGTTTTCGTACAACTTCATATAAATCGCCGTAACTTTTGATAGAAGACTCAGACAAACATGTTTATGGCTTTATCTTATAGAACTCAATATCCCCGTGCTGGGCAAACAGAACAGGTTTTGCAGCCGTTTGAGCTAAGATTTTAAAATTATTCACATAATGAAAACCTATACTTTGTCTCGGGTGAGTTTCCCATTCAAATGCATGTAACAGTGAGAAACGCATTGTCTTGGCGAAATAAAGCGTTTTTGAACAACTTCATATAAATCGCTGTAACTTTTGATAGAAGACTCAGACAAACATGTTTATGGCTTTATCTTATAGAACTCAATATCCCCGTGCTGGGCAAATATGTTTTGCAGCCGTTTGAGCTAAGATTTTAAAATTATTCACATAATGAAAACCTATACTTTGTCTCGGGTGAGTTTCCCATTCAAATGCATGTAACAGTGAGAAACACACTGTCTTGGCGAAATAAAGCGTTTTTGTACAACTTCATATAAATCGCTGTAACTTTTGATAGAAGACTCAGACAAACATGTTTATGGCTTTATCTTATAGAACTCAATATCCCCGTGCTGGGCAAACAGAACAGGTTTTGCAGCCGTTTGAGCTAAGATTTTAAAATTATTCACATAATGAAAACCTATACTTTGTTTCATGCGAGTTTCCCATTCAAATGCATGTAACAGTGAGAAACACACTGTCTTGGCAAAATAAAGCGTTTTCGTACAACTTCATATAAATCGCTGTAACTTTTGATAGAAGACTCAGACAAACATGTTTATGGCTTTATCTTATAGAACTCAATATCCCCGTGCTGGGCAAACAGGTTTTGCAGCCGTTTGAGCTAAGATTTTAAAATTATTCACATAATGAAAACCTATACTTTGTCTCGGGCGAGTTTCCCATTCAAATGCATGTAACAGTGAGAAACGCATTGTCTTGGCGAAATAAAGCGTTTTCGTACAACTTCATATAAATCGCTGTAACTTTTGATAGAAGACTCAGACAAACATGTTTATGGCTTTATCTTATAGAACTCAATATCCCCGTGCTGGGCAAATATGTTTTGCAGCCGTTTGAGCTAAGATTTTAAAATTATTCACATAATGAAAACCTATACTTTGTCTCGGGTGAGTTTCCCATTCAAATGCATGTAACAGTGAGAAACACACTGTCTTGGCGAAATAAAGCGTTTTTGTACAACTTCATATAAATCGCTGTAACTTTTGATAGAAGACTCAGACAAACATGTTTATGGCTTTATCTTATAGAACTCAATATCCCCGTGCTGGGCAAACAGAACAGGTTTTGCAGCCGTTTGAGCTAAGATTTTAAAATTATTCACATAATGAAAACCTATACTTTGTCTCGGGTGAGTTTCCCATTCAAATGCATGTAACAGTGAGAAACGCATTGTCTTGGCGAAATAAAGCGTTTTTGAACAACTTCATATAAATCGCTGTAACTTTTGATAGAAGACTCAGACAAACATGTTTATGGCTTTATCTTATAGAACTCAATATCCCCGTGCTGGGCAAACAGGTTTTGCAGCCGTTTGAGCTAAGATTTTAAAATTATTCACATAATGAAAACCTATACTTTGTCTCGGGTGAGTTTCCCATTCAAATGCATGTAACAGTGAGAAACACACTGTCTTGGCGAAATAAAGCGTTTTTGTACAACTTCATATAAATCGCTGTAACTTTTGATAGAAGACTCAGACAAACATGTTTATGGCTTTATCTTATAGAACTCAATATCCCCGTGCTGGGCAAACAGAACAGGTTTTGCAGCCGTTTGAGCTAAGATTTTAAAATTATTCACATAATGAAAACCTATACGTTGTTTCATGCGAGTTTCCCATTCAAATGCATGTAACAGTGAGAAACGCATTGTCTTGGCGAAATAAAGCGTTTTTGAACAACTTCATATAAATCGCTGTAACTTTTGATAGAAGACTCAGACAAACATGTTTATGGCTTTATCTTATAGAACTCAATATCCCCGTGCTGGGCAAACAGGTTTTGCAGCCGTTTGAGCTAAGATTTTAAAATTATTCACATAATGAAAACCTATACTTTGTCTCGGGTGAGTTTCCCATTCAAATGCATGTAACAGTGAGAAACGCATTGTCTTGGCGAAATAAAGCGTTTTTGTACAACTTCATATAAATCGCTGTAACTTTTGATAGAAGACTCAGACAAACATGTTTATGGCTTTATCTTATAGAACTCAATATCCCCGTGCTGGGCAAACAGAACAGGTTTTGCAGCCGTTTGAGCTAAGATTTTAAAATTATTCACATAATGAAAACCTATACTTTGTCTCGGGTGAGTTTCCCATTCAAATGCATGTAACAGTGAGAAACGCATTGTCTTGGCGAAATAAAGCGTTTTTGAACAACTTCATATAAATCGCTGTAACTTTTGATAGAAGACTCAGACAAACATGTTTATGGCTTTATCTTATAGAACTCAATATCCCCGTGCTGGGCAAACAGGTTTTGCAGCCGTTTGAGCTAAGATTTTAAAATTATTCACATAATGAAAACCTATACTTTGTCTCGGGTGAGTTTCCCATTCAAATGCATGTAACAGTGAGAAACACACTGTCTTGGCGAAATAAAGCGTTTTTGTACAACTTCATATAAATCGCTGTAACTTTTGATAGAAGACTCAGACAAACATGTTTATGGCTTTATCTTATAGAACTCAATATCCCCGTGCTGGGCAAAGAGGTTTTGCAGCCGTTTGAGCTAAGATTTTAAAATTATTCACATAATGAAAACCTATACTTTGTTTCAGGCGAGTTTCCCATTCAAATGCATGTAACAGTGAGAAACACACTGTCTTGGCGAAATAAAGCGTTTTCGTACAACTTCATATAAATCGCCGTAACTTTTGATAGAAGACTCAGACAAACATGTTTATGGCTTTATCTTATAGAACTCAATATCCCCGTGCTGGGCAAACAGAACAGGTTTTGCAGCCGTTTGAGCTAAGATTTTAAAATTATTCACATAATGAAAACCTATACTTTGTTTCAGGCGAGTTTCCCATTCAAATGCATGTAACAGTGAGAAACACACTGTCTTGGCGAAATAAAGCGTTTTTGTACAACTTCATATAAATCGCTGTAACTTTTGATAGAAGACTCAGACAAACATGTTTATGGCTTTATCTTATAGAACTCAATATCCCCGTGCTGGGCAAATATGTTTTGCAGCCGTTTGAGCTAAGATTTTAAAATTATTCACATAATGAAAACCTATACTTTGTCTCGGGTGAGTTTCCCATTCAAATGCATGTAACAGTGAGAAACACACTGTCTTGGCGAAATAAAGCGTTTTTGTACAACTTCATATAAATCGCTGTAACTTTTGATAGAAGACTCAGACAAACATGTTTATGGCTTTATCTTATAGAACTCAATATCCCCGTGCTGGGCAAACAGGTTTTGCAGCCGTTTGAGCTAAGATTTTAAAATTATTCACATAATGAAAACCTATACTTTGTCTCGGACGAGTTTCCCATTCAAATGCATGTAACAGTGAGAAACGCATTGTCTTGGCGAAATAAAGCGTTTTCGTACAACTTCATATAAATCGCTGTAACTTTTGATAGAAGACTCAGACAAACATGTTTATGGCTTTATCTTATAGAACTCAATATCCCCGTGCTGGGCAAATATGTTTTGCAGCCGTTTGAGCTAAGATTTTAAAATTATTCACATAATGAAAACCTATACTTTGTCTCGGGTGAGTTTCCCATTCAAATGCATGTAACAGTGAGAAACACACTGTCTTGGCGAAATAAAGCGTTTTTGTACAACTTCATATAAATCGCTGTAACTTTTGATAGAAGACTCAGACAAACATGTTTATGGCTTTATCTTATAGAACTCAATATCCCCGTGCTGGGCAAACAGAACAGGTTTTGCAGCCATTTGAGCTAAGATTTTAAAATTATTCACATAATGAAAACCTATACTTTGTTTCATGCGAGTTTCCCATTCAAATGCATGTAACAGTGAGAAACACACTGTCTTGGCAAAATAAAGCGTTTTCGTACAACTTCATATAAATCGCTGTAACTTTTGATAGAAGACTCAGACAAACATGTTTATGGCTTTATCTTATAGAACTCAATATCCCCGTGCTGGGCAAATATGTTTTGCAGCCGATTGAGCTAAGATTTTAAAATTATTCACATAATGAAAACCTATACTTTGTTTCAGGCGAGTTTCCCATTCAAATGCATGTAACAGTGAGAAACACACTGTCTTGGCGAAATAAAGCGTTTTTGTACAACTTCATATAAATCGCTGTAACTTTTGATAGAAGACTCAGACAAACATGTTTATGGCTTTATCTTATAGAACTCAATATCCCCGTGCTGGGCAAACAGGTTTTGCAGCCGTTTGAGCTAAGATTTTAAAATTATTCACATAATGAAAACCTATACTTTGTCTCGGGTGAGTTTCCCATTCAAATGCATGTAACAGTGAGAAACGCATTGTCTTGGCGAAATAAAGCGTTTTTGAACAACTTCATATAAATCGCTGTAACTTTTGATAGAAGACTCAGACAAACATGTTTATGGCTTTATCTTATAGAACTCAATATCCCCGTGCTGGGCAAACAGGTTTTGCAGCCGTTTGAGCTAAGATTTTAAAATTATTCACATAATGAAAACCTATACTTTGTTTCAGGCGAGTTTCCCATTCAAATGCATGTAACAGTGAGAAACACACTGTCTTGGCGAAATAAAGCGTTTTTGTACAACTTCATATAAATCGCTGTAACTTTTGATAGAAGACTCAGACAAACATGTTTATGGCTTTATCTTATAGAACTCAATATCCCCGTGCTGGGCAAACAGGTTTTGCAGCCGTTTGAGCTAAGATTTTAAAATTATTCACATAATGAAAACCTATACTTTGTCTCGGACGAGTTTCCCATTCAAATGCATGTAACAGTGAGAAACGCATTGTCTTGGCGAAATAAAGCGTTTTCGTACAACTTCATATAAATCGCTGTAACTTTTGATAGAAGACTCAGACAAACATGTTTATGGCTTTATCTTATAGAACTCAATATCCCCGTGCTGGGCAAATATGTTTTGCAGCCGTTTGAGCTAAGATTTTAAAATTATTCACATAATGAAAACCTATACTTTGTCTCGGGTGAGTTTCCCATTCAAATGCATGTAACAGTGAGAAACACACTGTCTTGGCGAAATAAAGCGTTTTTGTACAACTTCATATAAATCGCTGTAACTTTTGATAGAAGACTCAGACAAACATGTTTATGGCTTTATCTTATAGAACTCAATATCCCCGTGCTGGGCAAACAGAACAGGTTTTGCAGCCATTTGAGCTAAGATTTTAAAATTATTCACATAATGAAAACCTATACTTTGTTTCATGCGAGTTTCCCATTCAAATGCATGTAACAGTGAGAAACACACTGTCTTGGCAAAATAAAGCGTTTTCGTACAACTTCATATAAATCGCTGTAACTTTTGATAGAAGACTCAGACAAACATGTTTATGGCTTTATCTTATAGAACTCAATATCCCCGTGCTGGGCAAATATGTTTTGCAGCCGATTGAGCTAAGATTTTAAAATTATTCACATAATGAAAACCTATACTTTGTTTCAGGCGAGTTTCCCATTCAAATGCATGTAACAGTGAGAAACACACTGTCTTGGCGAAATAAAGTGTTTTTGTACAACTTCATATAAATCGCTGTAACTTTTGATAGAAGACTCAGACAAACATGTTTATGGCTTTATCTTATAGAACTCAATATCCCCGTGCTGGGCAAACAGGTTTTGCAGCCGTTTGAGCTAAGATTTTAAAATTATTCACATAATGAAAACCTATACTTTGTCTCGGGTGAGTTTCCCATTCAAATGCATGTAACAGTGAGAAACGCATTGTCTTGGCGAAATAAAGCGTTTTTGAACAACTTCATATAAATCGCTGTAACTTTTGATAGAAGACTCAGACAAACATGTTTATGGCTTTATCTTATAGAACTCAATATCCCCGTGCTGGGCAAACAGGTTTTGCAGCCGTTTGAGCTAAGATTTTAAAATTATTCACATAATGAAAACCTATACTTTGTTTCAGGCGAGTTTCCCATTCAAATGCATGTAACAGTGAGAAACACACTGTCTTGGCGAAATAAAGCGTTTTTGTACAACTTCATATAAATCGCTGTAACTTTTGATAGAAGACTCAGACAAACATGTTTATGGCTTTATCTTATAGAACTCAATATCCCCGTGCTGGGCAAATATGTTTTGCAGCCGATTGAGCTAAGATTTTAAAATTATTCACATAATGAAAACCTATACTTTGTTTCAGGCGAGTTTCCCATTCAAATGCATGTAACAGTGAGAAACACACTGTCTTGGCGAAATAAAGCGTTTTTGTACAACTTCATATAAATCGCTGTAACTTTTGATAGAAGACTCAGACAAACATGTTTATGGCTTTATCTTATAGAACTCAATATCCCCGTGCTGGGCAAACAGGTTTTGCAGCCGTTTGAGCTAAGATTTTAAAATTATTCACATAATGAAAACCTATACTTTGTCTCGGGTGAGTTTCCCATTCAAATGCATGTAACAGTGAGAAACACACTGTCTTGGCGAAATAAAGCGTTTTTGTACAACTTCATATAAATCGCTGTAACTTTTGATAGAAGACTCAGACAAACATGTTTATGGCTTTATCTTATAGAACTCAATATCCCCGTGCTGGGCAAACAGAACAGGTTTTGCAGCCGTTTGAGCTAAGATTTTAAAATTATTCACATAATGAAAACCTATACTTTGTCTCGGGTGAGTTTCCCATTCAAATGCATGTAACAGTGAGAAACGCATTGTCTTGGCGAAATAAAGCGTTTTTGAACAACTTCATATAAATCGCTGTAACTTTTGATAGAAGACTCAGACAAACATGTTTATGGCTTTATCTTATAGAACTCAATATCCCCGTGCTGGGCAAACAGGTTTTGCAGCCGTTTGAGCTAAGATTTTAAAATTATTCACATAATGAAAACCTATACTTTGTCTCGGGTGAGTTTCCCATTCAAATGCATGTAACAGTGAGAAACACACTGTCTTGGCGAAATAAAGCGTTTTTGTACAACTTCATATAAATCGCTGTAACTTTTGATAGAAGACTCAGACAAACATGTTTATGGCTTTATCTTATAGAACTCAATATCCCCGTGCTGGGCAAACAGAACAGGTTTTGCAGCCGTTTGAGCTAAGATTTTAAAATTATTCACATAATGAAAACCTATACTTTGTTTCATGCGAGTTTCCCATTCAAATGCATGTAACAGTGAGAAACACACTGTCTTGGCGAAATAAAGCGTTTTTGTACAACTTCATATAAATCGCTGTAACTTTTGATAGAAGACTCAGACAAACATGTTTATGGCTTTATCTTATAGAACTCAATATCCCCGTGCTGGGCAAACAGGTTTTGCAGCCGTTTGAGCTAAGATTTTAAAATTATTCACATAATGAAAACCTATACTTTGTCTCGGGTGAGTTTCCCATTCAAATGCATGTAACAGTGAGAAACGCATTGTCTTGGCGAAATAAAGCGTTTTTGAACAACTTCATATAAATCGCTGTAACTTTTGATAGAAGACTCAGACAAACATGTTTATGGCTTTATCTTATAGAACTCAATATCCCCGTGCTGGGCAAATATGTTTTGCAGCCGTTTGAGCTAAGATTTTAAAATTATTCACATAATGAAAACCTATACTTTGTCTCGGGCGAGTTTCCCATTCAAATGCATGTAACAGTGAGAAACGCATTGTCTTGGCGAAATAAAGCGTTTTCGTACAACTTCATATAAATCGCTGTAACTTTTGATAGAAGACTCAGACAAACATGTTTATGGCTTTATCTTATAGAACTCAATATCCCCGTGCTGGGCAAATATGTTTTGCAGCCGTTTGAGCTAAGATTTTAAAATTATTCACATAATGAAAACCTATACTTTGTCTCGGGTGAGTTTCCCATTCAAATGCATGTAACAGTGAGAAACACACTGTCTTGGCGAAATAAAGCGTTTTTGTACAACTTCATATAAATCGCTGTAACTTTTGATAGAAGACTCAGACAAACATGTTTATGGCTTTATCTTATAGAACTCAATATCCCCGTGCTGGGCAAACAGAACAGGTTTTGCAGCCGTTTGAGCTAAGATTTTAAAATTATTCACATAATGAAAACCTATACTTTGTCTCGGGTGAGTTTCCCATTCAAATGCATGTAACAGTGAGAAACGCATTGTCTTGGCGAAATAAAGCGTTTTTGAACAACTTCATATAAATCGCTGTAACTTTTGATAGAAGACTCAGACAAACATGTTTATGGCTTTATCTTATAGAACTCAATATCCCCGTGCTGGGCAAACAGGTTTTGCAGCCGTTTGAGCTAAGATTTTAAAATTATTCACATAATGAAAACCTATACTTTGTCTCGGGTGAGTTTCCCATTCAAATGCATGTAACAGTGAGAAACACACTGTCTTGGCGAAATAAAGCGTTTTTGTACAACTTCATATAAATCGCTGTAACTTTTGATAGAAGACTCAGACAAACATGTTTATGGCTTTATCTTATAGAACTCAATATCCCCGTGCTGGGCAAACAGAACAGGTTTTGCAGCCGTTTGAGCTAAGATTTTAAAATTATTCACATAATGAAAACCTATACGTTGTTTCATGCGAGTTTCCCATTCAAATGCATGTAACAGTGAGAAACGCATTGTCTTGGCGAAATAAAGCGTTTTTGAACAACTTCATATAAATCGCTGTAACTTTTGATAGAAGACTCAGACAAACATGTTTATGGCTTTATCTTATAGAACTCAATATCCCCGTGCTGGGCAAACAGGTTTTGCAGCCGTTTGAGCTAAGATTTTAAAATTATTCACATAATGAAAACCTATACTTTGTCTCGGGTGAGTTTCCCATTCAAATGCATGTAACAGTGAGAAACGCATTGTCTTGGCGAAATAAAGCGTTTTTGTACAACTTCATATAAATCGCTGTAACTTTTGATAGAAGACTCAGACAAACATGTTTATGGCTTTATCTTATAGAACTCAATATCCCCGTGCTGGGCAAACAGAACAGGTTTTGCAGCCGTTTGAGCTAAGATTTTAAAATTATTCACATAATGAAAACCTATACTTTGTCTCGGGTGAGTTTCCCATTCAAATGCATGTAACAGTGAGAAACGCATTGTCTTGGCGAAATAAAGCGTTTTTGAACAACTTCATATAAATCGCTGTAACTTTTGATAGAAGACTCAGACAAACATGTTTATGGCTTTATCTTATAGAACTCAATATCCCCGTGCTGGGCAAACAGGTTTTGCAGCCGTTTGAGCTAAGATTTTAAAATTATTCACATAATGAAAACCTATACTTTGTCTCGGGTGAGTTTCCCATTCAAATGCATGTAACAGTGAGAAACACACTGTCTTGGCGAAATAAAGCGTTTTTGTACAACTTCATATAAATCGCTGTAACTTTTGATAGAAGACTCAGACAAACATGTTTATGGCTTTATCTTATAGAACTCAATATCCCCGTGCTGGGCAAAGAGGTTTTGCAGCCGTTTGAGCTAAGATTTTAAAATTATTCACATAATGAAAACCTATACTTTGTTTCAGGCGAGTTTCCCATTCAAATGCATGTAACAGTGAGAAACACACTGTCTTGGCGAAATAAAGCGTTTTTGTACAACTTCATATAAATCGCTGTAACTTTTGATAGAAGACTCAGACAAACATGTTTATGGCTTTATCTTATAGAACTCAATATCCCCGTGCTGGGCAAACAGGTTTTGCAGCCGTTTGAGCTAAGATTTTAAAATTATTCACATAATGAAAACCTATACTTTGTCTCGGGTGAGTTTCCCATTCAAATGCATGTAACAGTGAGAAACGCATTGTCTTGGCGAAATAAAGCGTTTTTGAACAACTTCATATAAATCGCTGTAACTTTTGATAGAAGACTCAGACAAACATGTTTATGGCTTTATCTTATAGAACTCAATATCCCCGTGCTGGGCAAACAGGTTTTGCAGCCGTTTGAGCTAAGATTTTAAAATTATTCACATAATGAAAACCTATACTTTGTTTCAGGCGAGTTTCCCATTCAAATGCATGTAACAGTGAGAAACACACTGTCTTGGCGAAATAAAGCGTTTTTGTACAACTTCATATAAATCGCTGTAACTTTTGATAGAAGACTCAGACAAACATGTTTATGGCTTTATCTTATAGAACTCAATATCCCCGTGCTGGGCAAATATGTTTTGCAGCCGATTGAGCTAAGATTTTAAAATTATTCACATAATGAAAACCTATACTTTGTTTCAGGCGAGTTTCCCATTCAAATGCATGTAACAGTGAGAAACACACTGTCTTGGCGAAATAAAGCGTTTTTGTACAACTTCATATAAATCGCTGTAACTTTTGATAGAAGACTCAGACAAACATGTTTATGGCTTTATCTTATAGAACTCAATATCCCCGTGCTGGGCAAACAGGTTTTGCAGCCGTTTGAGCTAAGATTTTAAAATTATTCACATAATGAAAACCTATACTTTGTCTCGGGTGAGTTTCCCATTCAAATGCATGTAACAGTGAGAAACACACTGTCTTGGCGAAATAAAGCGTTTTTGTACAACTTCATATAAATCGCTGTAACTTTTGATAGAAGACTCAGACAAACATGTTTATGGCTTTATCTTATAGAACTCAATATCCCCGTGCTGGGCAAACAGAACAGGTTTTGCAGCCGTTTGAGCTAAGATTTTAAAATTATTCACATAATGAAAACCTATACTTTGTCTCGGGTGAGTTTCCCATTCAAATGCATGTAACAGTGAGAAACGCATTGTCTTGGCGAAATAAAGCGTTTTTGAACAACTTCATATAAATCGCTGTAACTTTTGATAGAAGACTCAGACAAACATGTTTATGGCTTTATCTTATAGAACTCAATATCCCCGTGCTGGGCAAACAGGTTTTGCAGCCGTTTGAGCTAAGATTTTAAAATTATTCACATAATGAAAACCTATACTTTGTCTCGGGTGAGTTTCCCATTCAAATGCATGTAACAGTGAGAAACACACTGTCTTGGCGAAATAAAGCGTTTTTGTACAACTTCATATAAATCGCTGTAACTTTTGATAGAAGACTCAGACAAACATGTTTATGGCTTTATCTTATAGAACTCAATATCCCCGTGCTGGGCAAACAGAACAGGTTTTGCAGCCGTTTGAGCTAAGATTTTAAAATTATTCACATAATGAAAACCTATACTTTGTTTCATGCGAGTTTCCCATTCAAATGCATGTAACAGTGAGAAACACACTGTCTTGGCGAAATAAAGCGTTTTTGTACAACTTCATATAAATCGCTGTAACTTTTGATAGAAGACTCAGACAAACATGTTTATGGCTTTATCTTATAGAACTCAATATCCCCGTGCTGGGCAAACAGGTTTTGCAGCCGTTTGAGCTAAGATTTTAAAATTATTCACATAATGAAAACCTATACTTTGTCTCGGGTGAGTTTCCCATTCAAATGCATGTAACAGTGAGAAACGCATTGTCTTGGCGAAATAAAGCGTTTTTGAACAACTTCATATAAATCGCTGTAACTTTTGATAGAAGACTCAGACAAACATGTTTATGGCTTTATCTTATAGAACTCAATATCCCCGTGCTGGGCAAACAGGTTTTGCAGCCGTTTGAGCTAAGATTTTAAAATTATTCACATAATGAAAACCTATACTTTGTCTCGGGTGAGTTTCCCATTCAAATGCATGTAACAGTGAGAAACACACTGTCTTGGCGAAATAAAGCGTTTTTGTACAACTTCATATAAATCGCTGTAACTTTTGATAGAAGACTCAGACAAACATGTTTATGGCTTTATCTTATAGAACTCAATATCCCCGTGCTGGGCAAACAGAACAGGTTTTGCAGCCGTTTGAGCTAAGATTTTAAAATTATTCACATAATGAAAACCTATACTTTGTCTCGGGTGAGTTTCCCATTCAAATGCATGTAACAGTGAGAAACGCATTGTCTTGGCGAAATAAAGCGTTTTTGAACAACTTCATATAAATCGCTGTAACTTTTGATAGAAGACTCAGACAAACATGTTTATGGCTTTATCTTATAGAACTCAATATCCCCGTGCTGGGCAAAGAGGTTTTGCAGCCGTTTGAGCTAAGATTTTAAAATTATTCACATAATGAAAACCTATACTTTGTCTCGGGTGAGTTTCCCATTCAAATGCATGTAACAGTGAGAAACACACTGTCTTGGCGAAATAAAGCGTTTTTGTACAACTTCATATAAATCGCTGTAACTTTTGATAGAAGACTCAGACAAACATGTTTATGGCTTTATCTTATAGAACTCAATATCCCCGTGCTGGGCAAACAGAACAGGTTTTGCAGCCATTTGAGCTAAGATTTTAAAATTATTCACATAATGAAAACCTATACTTTGTTTCATGCGAGTTTCCCATTCAAATGCATGTAACAGTGAGAAACACACTGTCTTGGCAAAATAAAGCGTTTTTGTACAACTTCATATAAATCGCTGTAACTTTTGATAGAAGACTCAGACAAACATGTTTATGGCTTTATCTTATAGAACTCAATATCCCCGTGCTGGGCAAACAGGTTTTGCAGCCGTTTGAGCTAAGATTTTAAAATTATTCACATAATGAAAACCTATACTTTGTCTCGGGCGAGTTTCCCATTCAAATGCATGTAACAGTGAGAAACGCATTGTCTTGGCGAAATAAAGCGTTTTCGTACAACTTCATATAAATCGCTGTAACTTTTGATAGAAGACTCAGACAAACATGTTTATGGCTTTATCTTATAGAACTCAATATCCCCGTGCTGGGCAAATATGTTTTGCAGCCGTTTGAGCTAAGATTTTAAAATTATTCACATAATGAAAACCTATACTTTGTCTCGGGTGAGTTTCCCATTCAAATGCATGTAACAGTGAGAAACACACTGTCTTGGCGAAATAAAGCGTTTTTGTACAACTTCATATAAATCGCTGTAACTTTTGATAGAAGACTCAGACAAACATGTTTATGGCTTTATCTTATAGAACTCAATATCCCCGTGCTGGGCAAACAGAACAGGTTTTGCAGCCGTTTGAGCTAAGATTTTAAAATTATTCACATAATGAAAACCTATACTTTGTCTCGGGTGAGTTTCCCATTCAAATGCATGTAACAGTGAGAAACGCATTGTCTTGGCGAAATAAAGCGTTTTCGTACAACTTCATATAAATCGCCGTAACTTTTGATAGAAGACTCAGACAAACATGTTTATGGCTTTATCTTATAGAACTCAATATCCCCGTGCTGGGCAAACAGAACAGGTTTTGCAGCCGTTTGAGCTAAGATTTTAAAATTATTCACATAATGAAAACCTATACTTTGTTTCAGGCGAGTTTCCCATTCAAATGCATGTAACAGTGAGAAACACACTGTCTTGGCGAAATAAAGCGTTTTTGTACAACTTCATATAAATCGCTGTAACTTTTGATAGAAGACTCAGACAAACATGTTTATGGCTTTATCTTATAGAACTCAATATCCCCGTGCTGGGCAAATATGTTTTGCAGCCGTTTGAGCTAAGATTTTAAAATTATTCACATAATGAAAACCTATACTTTGTCTCGGGTGAGTTTCCCATTCAAATGCATGTAACAGTGAGAAACGCATTGTCTTGGCGAAATAAAGCGTTTTCGTACAACTTCATATAAATCGCTGTAACTTTTGATAGAAGACTCAGACAAACATGTTTATGGCTTTATCTTATAGAACTCAATATCCCCGTGCTGGGCAAACAGAACAGGTTTTGCAGCCGTTTGAGCTAAGATTTTAAAATTATTCACATAATGAAAACCTATACTTTGTTTCAGGCGAGTTTCCCATTCAAATGCATGTAACAGTGAGAAACACACTGTCTTGGCGAAATAAAGCGTTTTCGTACAACTTCATATAAATCGCTGTAACTTTTGATAGAAGACTCAGACAAACATGTTTATGGCTTTATCTTATAGAACTCAATATCCCCGTGCTGGGCAAACAGAACAGGTTTTGCAGCCGTTTGAGCTAAGATTTTAAAATTATTCACATAATGAAAACCTATACTTTGTTTCAGGCGAGTTTCCCATTCAAATGCATGTAACAGTGAGAAACACACTGTCTTGGCGAAATAAAGCGTTTTTGTACAACTTCATATAAATCGCTGTAACTTTTGATAGAAGACTCAGACAAACATGTTTATGGCTTTATCTTATAGAACTCAATATCCCCGTGCTGGGCAAATATGTTTTGCAGCCGTTTGAGCTAAGATTTTAAAATTATTCACATAATGAAAACCTATACTTTGTCTCGGGTGAGTTTCCCATTCAAATGCATGTAACAGTGAGAAACACACTGTCTTGGCGAAATAAAGCGTTTTTGTACAACTTCATATAAATCGCTGTAACTTTTGATAGAAGACTCAGACAAACATGTTTATGGCTTTATCTTATAGAACTCAATATCCCCGTGCTGGGCAAACAGGTTTTGCAGCCGTTTGAGCTAAGATTTTAAAATTATTCACATAATGAAAACCTATACTTTGTCTCGGGCGAGTTTCCCATTCAAATGCATGTAACAGTGAGAAACGCATTGTCTTGGCGAAATAAAGCGTTTTCGTACAACTTCATATAAATCGCTGTAACTTTTGATAGAAGACTCAGACAAACATGTTTATGGCTTTATCTTATAGAACTCAATATCCCCGTGCTGGGCAAATATGTTTTGCAGCCGTTTGAGCTAAGATTTTAAAATTATTCACATAATGAAAACCTATACTTTGTCTCGGGTGAGTTTCCCATTCAAATGCATGTAACAGTGAGAAACACACTGTCTTGGCGAAATAAAGCGTTTTTGTACAACTTCATATAAATCGCTGTAACTTTTGATAGAAGACTCAGACAAACATGTTTATGGCTTTATCTTATAGAACTCAATATCCCCGTGCTGGGCAAACAGAACAGGTTTTGCAGCCGTTTGAGCTAAGATTTTAAAATTATTCACATAATGAAAACCTATACTTTGTCTCGGGTGAGTTTCCCATTCAAATGCATGTAACAGTGAGAAACGCATTGTCTTGGCGAAATAAAGCGTTTTTGAACAACTTCATATAAATCGCTGTAACTTTTGATAGAAGACTCAGACAAACATGTTTATGGCTTTATCTTATAGAACTCAATATCCCCGTGCTGGGCAAATATGTTTTGCAGCCGTTTGAGCTAAGATTTTAAAATTATTCACATAATGAAAACCTATACTTTGTCTCGGGCGAGTTTCCCATTCAAATGCATGTAACAGTGAGAAACGCATTGTCTTGGCGAAATAAAGCGTTTTCGTACAACTTCATATAAATCGCTGTAACTTTTGATAGAAGACTCAGACAAACATGTTTATGGCTTTATCTTATAGAACTCAATATCCCCGTGCTGGGCAAACAGAACAGGTTTTGCAGCCGTTTGAGCTAAGATTTTAAAATTATTCACATAATGAAAACCTATACTTTGTTTCAGGCGAGTTTCCCATTCAAATGCATGTAACAGTGAGAAACACACTGTCTTGGCGAAATAAAGCGTTTTTGTACAACTTCATATAAATCGCTGTAACTTTTGATAGAAGACTCAGACAAACATGTTTATGGCTTTATCTTATAGAACTCAATATCCCCGTGCTGGGCAAACAGGTTTTGCAGCCGTTTGAGCTAAGATTTTAAAATTATTCACATAATGAAAACCTATACTTTGTCTCGGGCGAGTTTCCCATTCAAATGCATGTAACAGTGAGAAACGCATTGTCTTGGCGAAATAAAGCGTTTTCGTACAACTTCATATAAATCGCTGTAACTTTTGATAGAAGACTCAGACAAACATGTTTATGGCTTTATCTTATAGAACTCAATATCCCCGTGCTGGGCAAACAGAACAGGTTTTGCAGCCGTTTGAGCTAAGATTTTAAAATTATTCACATAATGAAAACCTATACTTTGTTTCAGGCGAGTTTCCCATTCAAATGCATGTAACAGTGAGAAACACACTGTCTTGGCGAAATAAAGCGTTTTCGTACAACTTCATATAAATCGCTGTAACTTTTGATAGAAGACTCAGACAAACATGTTTATGGCTTTATCTTATAGAACTCAATATCCCCGTGCTGGGCAAACAGAACAGGTTTTGCAGCCGTTTGAGCTAAGATTTTAAAATTATTCACATAATGAAAACCTATACTTTGTTTCAGGCGAGTTTCCCATTCAAATGCATGTAACAGTGAGAAACACACTGTCTTGGCGAAATAAAGCGTTTTTGTACAACTTCATATAAATCGCTGTAACTTTTGATAGAAGACTCAGACAAACATGTTTATGGCTTTATCTTATAGAACTCAATATCCCCGTGCTGGGCAAATATGTTTTGCAGCCGTTTGAGCTAAGATTTTAAAATTATTCACATAATGAAAACCTATACTTTGTCTCGGGTGAGTTTCCCATTCAAATGCATGTAACAGTGAGAAACACACTGTCTTGGCGAAATAAAGCGTTTTTGTACAACTTCATATAAATCGCTGTAACTTTTGATAGAAGACTCAGACAAACATGTTTATGGCTTTATCTTATAGAACTCAATATCCCCGTGCTGGGCAAACAGAACAGGTTTTGCAGCCGTTTGAGCTAAGATTTTAAAATTATTCACATAATGAAAACCTATACTTTGTCTCGGGCGAGTTTCCCATTCAAATGCATGTAACAGTGAGAAACGCATTGTCTTGGCGAAATAAAGCGTTTTCGTACAACTTCATATAAATCGCTGTAACTTTTGATAGAAGACTCAGACAAACATGTTTATGGCTTTATCTTATAGAACTCAATATCCCCGTGCTGGGCAAATATGTTTTGCAGCCGTTTGAGCTAAGATTTTAAAATTATTCACATAATGAAAACCTATACTTTGTCTCGGGTGAGTTTCCCATTCAAATGCATGTAACAGTGAGAAACACACTGTCTTGGCGAAATAAAGCGTTTTTGTACAACTTCATATAAATCGCCGTAACTTTTGATAGAAGACTCAGACAAACATGTTTATGGCTTTATCTTATAGAACTCAATATCCCCGTGCTGGGCAAACAGAACAGGTTTTGCAGCCATTTGAGCTAAGATTTTAAAATTATTCACATAATGAAAACCTATACTTTGTTTCATGCGAGTTTCCCATTCAAATGCATGTAACAGTGAGAAACACACTGTCTTGGCAAAATAAAGCGTTTTCGTACAACTTCATATAAATCGCTGTAACTTTTGATAGAAGACTCAGACAAACATGTTTATGGCTTTATCTTATAGAACTCAATATCCCCGTGCTGGGCAAATATGTTTTGCAGCCGATTGAGCTAAGATTTTAAAATTATTCACATAATGAAAACCTATACTTTGTTTCAGGCGAGTTTCCCATTCAAATGCATGTAACAGTGAGAAACACACTGTCTTGGCGAAATAAAGCGTTTTTGTACAACTTCATATAAATCGCTGTAACTTTTGATAGAAGACTCAGACAAACATGTTTATGGCTTTATCTTATAGAACTCAATATCCCCGTGCTGGGCAAACAGGTTTTGCAGCCGTTTGAGCTAAGATTTTAAAATTATTCACATAATGAAAACCTATACTTTGTCTCGGGCGAGTTTCCCATTCAAATGCATGTAACAGTGAGAAACGCATTGTCTTGGCGAAATAAAGCGTTTTCGTACAACTTCATATAAATCGCTGTAACTTTTGATAGAAGACTCAGACAAACATGTTTATGGCTTTATCTTATAGAACTCAATATCCCCGTGCTGGGCAAATATGTTTTGCAGCCGTTTGAGCTAAGATTTTAAAATTATTCACATAATGAAAACCTATACTTTGTCTCGGGTGAGTTTCCCATTCAAATGCATGTAACAGTGAGAAACACACTGTCTTGGCGAAATAAAGCGTTTTTGTACAACTTCATATAAATCGCTGTAACTTTTGATAGAAGACTCAGACAAACATGTTTATGGCTTTATCTTATAGAACTCAATATCCCCGTGCTGGGCAAACAGAACAGGTTTTGCAGCCGTTTGAGCTAAGATTTTAAAATTATTCACATAATGAAAACCTATACTTTGTCTCGGGTGAGTTTCCCATTCAAATGCATGTAACAGTGAGAAACGCATTGTCTTGGCGAAATAAAGCGTTTTTGAACAACTTCATATAAATCGCTGTAACTTTTGATAGAAGACTCAGACAAACATGTTTATGGCTTTATCTTATAGAACTCAATATCCCCGTGCTGGGCAAATATGTTTTGCAGCCGTTTGAGCTAAGATTTTAAAATTATTCACATAATGAAAACCTATACTTTGTCTCGGGCGAGTTTCCCATTCAAATGCATGTAACAGTGAGAAACGCATTGTCTTGGCGAAATAAAGCGTTTTCGTACAACTTCATATAAATCGCTGTAACTTTTGATAGAAGACTCAGACAAACATGTTTATGGCTTTATCTTATAGAACTCAATATCCCCGTGCTGGGCAAACAGAACAGGTTTTGCAGCCATTTGAGCTAAGATTTTAAAATTATTCACATAATGAAAACCTATACTTTGTTTCATGCGAGTTTCCCATTCAAATGCATGTAACAGTGAGAAACACACTGTCTTGGCAAAATAAAGCGTTTTTGTACAACTTCATATAAATCGCTGTAACTTTTGATAGAAGACTCAGACAAACATGTTTATGGCTTTATCTTATAGAACTCAATATCCCCGTGCTGGGCAAATATGTTTTGCAGCCGATTGAGCTAAGATTTTAAAATTATTCACATAATGAAAACCTATACTTTGTTTCAGGCGAGTTTCCCATTCAAATGCATGTAACAGTGAGAAACACACTGTCTTGGCGAAATAAAGCGTTTTTGTACAACTTCATATAAATCGCTGTAACTTTTGATAGAAGACTCAGACAAACATGTTTATGGCTTTATCTTATAGAACTCAATATCCCCGTGCTGGGCAAACAGGTTTTGCAGCCGTTTCAGCTAAGATTTTAAAATTATTCACATAATGAAAACCTATACTTTGTCTCGGGTGAGTTTCCCATTCAAATGCATGTAACAGTGAGAAACACACTGTCTTGGCGAAATAAAGCGTTTTTGTACAACTTCATATAAATCGCTGTAACTTTTGATAGAAGACTCAGACAAACATGTTTATGGCTTTATCTTATAGAACTCAATATCCCCGTGCTGGGCAAACAGAACAGGTTTTGCAGCCGTTTGAGCTAAGATTTTAAAATTATTCACATAATGAAAACCTATACTTTGTCTCGGGTGAGTTTCCCATTCAAATGCATGTAACAGTGAGAAACGCATTGTCTTGGCGAAATAAAGCGTTTTTGAACAACTTCATATAAATCGCTGTAACTTTTGATAGAAGACTCAGACAAACATGTTTATGGCTTTATCTTATAGAACTCAATATCCCCGTGCTGGGCAAACAGGTTTTGCAGCCGTTTGAGCTAAGATTTTAAAATTATTCACATAATGAAAACCTATACTTTGTCTCGGGTGAGTTTCCCATTCAAATGCATGTAACAGTGAGAAACACACTGTCTTGGCGAAATAAAGCGTTTTTGTACAACTTCATATAAATCGCTGTAACTTTTGATAGAAGACTCAGACAAACATGTTTATGGCTTTATCTTATAGAACTCAATATCCCCGTGCTGGGCAAACAGGTTTTGCAGCCGTTTGAGCTAAGATTTTAAAATTATTCACATAATGAAAACCTATACTTTGTCTCGGGCGAGTTTCCCATTCAAATGCATGTAACAGTGAGAAACGCATTGTCTTGGCGAAATAAAGCGTTTTCGTACAACTTCATATAAATCGCTGTAACTTTTGATAGAAGACTCAGACAAACATGTTTATGGCTTTATCTTATAGAACTCAATATCCCCGTGCTGGGCAAATATGTTTTGCAGCCGATTGAGCTAAGATTTTAAAATTATTCACATAATGAAAACCTATACTTTGTTTCAGGCGAGTTTCCCATTCAAATGCATGTAACAGTGAGAAACACACTGTCTTGGCGAAATAAAGCGTTTTTGTACAACTTTATATAAATCGCTGTAACTTTTGATAGAAGACTCAGACAAACATGTTTATGGCTTTATCTTATAGAACTCAATATCCCCGTGCTGGGCAAACAGGTTTTGCAGCCGTTTGAGCTAAGATTTTAAAATTATTCACATAATGAAAACCTATACTTTGTCTCGGGCGAGTTTCCCATTCAAATGCATGTAACAGTGAGAAACGCATTGTCTTGGCAAAATAAAGCGTTTTCGTACAACTTCATATAAATCGCTGTAACTTTTGATAGAAGACTCAGACAAACATGTTTATGGCTTTATCTTATAGAACTCAATATCCCCGTGCTGGGCAAATATGTTTTGCAGCCGTTTGAGCTAAGATTTTAAAATTATTCACATAATGAAAACCTATACTTTGTCTCGGGTGAGTTTCCCATTCAAATGCATGTAACAGTGAGAAACACACTGTCTTGGCGAAATAAAGCGTTTTTGTACAACTTCATATAAATCGCTGTAACTTTTGATAGAAGACTCAGACAAACATGTTTATGGCTTTATCTTATAGAACTCAATATCCCCGTGCTGGGCAAACAGAACAGGTTTTGCAGCCGTTTGAGCTAAGATTTTAAAATTATTCACATAATGAAAACCTATACTTTGTCTCGGGTGAGTTTCCCATTCAAATGCATGTAACAGTGAGAAACGCATTGTCTTGGCG
This sequence comes from Rhamphochromis sp. 'chilingali', assembly GCF_963969265.1. Taxonomy (NCBI): domain Eukaryota; kingdom Metazoa; phylum Chordata; class Actinopteri; order Cichliformes; family Cichlidae; genus Rhamphochromis; species Rhamphochromis sp. 'chilingali'. Next base: position 29,718,354 of record NC_137932.1, read on the forward strand.
AAATAAAGCGTTTTTGAACAACTTCATATAAATCGCTGTAACTTTTGATAGAAGACTCAGACAAACATGTTTATGGCTTTATCTTATAGAACTCAATATCCCCGTGCTGGGCAAACAGGTTTTGCAGCCGTTTGAGCTAAGATTTTAAAATTATTCACATAATGAAAACCTATACTTTGTCTCGGGTGAGTTTCCCATTCAAATGCATGTAACAGTGAGAAACACACTGTCTTGGCGAAATAAAGCGTTTTTGTACAACTTCATATAAATCGCTGTAACTTTTGATAGAAGACTCAGACAAACATGTTTATGGCTTTATCTTATAGAACTCAATATCCCCGTGCTGGGCAAACAGAACAGGTTTTGCAGCCGTTTGAGCTAAGATTTTAAAATTATTCACATAATGAAAACCTATACTTTGTCTCGGGCGAGTTTCCCATTCAAATGCATGTAACAGTGAGAAACGCATTGTCTTGGCGAAATAAAGCGTTTTCGTACAACTTCATATAAATCGCTGTAACTTTTGATAGAAGACTCAGACAAACATGTTTATGGCTTTATCTTATAGAACTCAATATCCCCGTGCTGGGCAAATATGTTTTGCAGCCGTTTGAGCTAAGATTTTAAAATTATTCACATAATGAAAACCTATACTTTGTCTCGGGTGAGTTTCCCATTCAAATGCATGTAACAGTGAGAAACACACTGTCTTGGCGAAATAAAGCGTTTTTGTACAACTTCATATAAATCGCTGTAACTTTTGATAGAAGACTCAGACAAACATGTTTATGGCTTTATCTTATAGAACTCAATATCCCCGTGCTGGGCAAACAGAACAGGTTTTGCAGCCGTTTGAGCTAAGATTTTAAAATTATTCACATAATGAAAACCTATACTTTGTCTCGGGTGAGTTTCCCATTCAAATGCATGTAACAGTGAGAAACGCATTGTCTTGGCGAAATAAAGCGTTTTTGAACAACTTCATATAAATCGCTGTAACTTTTGATAGAAGACTCAGACAAACATGTTTATGGCTTTATCTTATAGAACTCAATATCCCCGTGCTGGGCAAACAGGTTTTGCAGCCGTTTGAGCTAAGATTTTAAAATTATTCACATAATGAAAACCTATACTTTGTCTCGGGTGAGTTTCCCATTCAAATGCATGTAACAGTGAGAAACACACTGTCTTGGCGAAATAAAGCGTTTTTGTACAACTTCATATAAATCGCTGTAACTTTTGATAGAAGACTCAGACAAACATGTTTATGGCTTTATCTTATAGAACTCAATATCCCCGTGCTGGGCAAACAGGTTTTGCAGCCGTTTGAGCTAAGATTTTAAAATTATTCACATAATGAAAACCTATACTTTGTTTCAGGCGAGTTTCCCATTCAAATGCATGTAACAGTGAGAAACACACTGTCTTGGCGAAATAAAGCGTTTTCGTACAACTTCATATAAATCGCCGTAACTTTTGATAGAAGACTCAGACAAACATGTTTATGGCTTTATCTTATAGAACTCAATATCCCCGTGCTGGGCAAACAGAACAGGTTTTGCAGCCGTTTGAGCTAAGATTTTAAAATTATTCACATAATGAAAACCTATACTTTGTTTCAGGCGAGTTTCCCATTCAAATGCATGTAACAGTGAGAAACACACTGTCTTGGCGAAATAAAGCGTTTTTGTACAACTTCATATAAATCGCTGTAACTTTTGATAGAAGACTCAGACAAACATGTTTATGGCTTTATCTTATAGAACTCAATATCCCCGTGCTGGGCAAATATGTTTTGCAGCCGTTTGAGCTAAGATTTTAAAATTATTCACATAATGAAAACCTATACTTTGTCTCGGGTGAGTTTCCCATTCAAATGCATGTAACAGTGAGAAACACACTGTCTTGGCGAAATAAAGCGTTTTTGTACAACTTCATATAAATCGCTGTAACTTTTGATAGAAGACTCAGACAAACATGTTTATGGCTTTATCTTATAGAACTCAATATCCCCGTGCTGGGCAAACAGAACAGGTTTTGCAGCCGTTTGAGCTAAGATTTTAAAATTATTCACATAATGAAAACCTATACTTTGTTTCAGGCGAGTTTCCCATTCAAATGCATGTAACAGTGAGAAACACACTGTCTTGGCGAAATAAAGCGTTTTTGTACAACTTCATATAAATCGCTGTAACTTTTGATAGAAGACTCAGACAAACATGTTTATGGCTTTATCTTATAGAACTCAATATCCCCGTGCTGGGCAAATATGTTTTGCAGCCGTTTGAGCTAAGATTTTAAAATTATTCACATAATGAAAACCTATACTTTGTCTCGGGCGAGTTTCCCATTCAAATGCATGTAACAGTGAGAAACGCATTGTCTTGGCGAAATAAAGCGTTTTCGTACAACTTCATATAAATCGCTGTAACTTTTGATAGAAGACTCAGACAAACATGTTTATGGCTTTATCTTATAGAACTCAATATCCCCGTGCTGGGCAAACAGAACAGGTTTTGCAGCCGTTTGAGCTAAGATTTTAAAATTATTCACATAATGAAAACCTATACTTTGTTTCAGGCGAGTTTCCCATTCAAATGCATGTAACAGTGAGAAACACACTGTCTTGGCGAAATAAAGCGTTTTCGTACAACTTCATATAAATCGCTGTAACTTTTGATAGAAGACTCAGACAAACATGTTTATGGCTTTATCTTATAGAACTCAATATCCCCGTGCTGGGCAAATATGTTTTGCAGCCGATTGAGCTAAGATTTTAAAATTATTCACATAATGAAAACCTATACTTTGTCTCGGGCGAGTTTCCCATTCAAATGCATGTAACAGTGAGAAACGCATTGTCTTGGCGAAATAAAGCGTTTTCGTACAACTTCATATAAATCGCTGTAACTTTTGATAGAAGACTCAGACAAACATGTTTATGGCTTTATCTTATAGAACTCAATATCCCCGTGCTGGGCAAATATGTTTTGCAGCCGTTTGAGCTAAGATTTTAAAATTATTCACATAATGAAAACCTATACTTTGTCTCGGGTGAGTTTCCCATTCAAATGCATGTAACAGTGAGAAACACACTGTCTTGGCGAAATAAAGCGTTTTTGTACAACTTCATATAAATCGCTGTAACTTTTGATAGAAGACTCAGACAAACATGTTTATGGCTTTATCTTATAGAACTCAATATCCCCGTGCTGGGCAAACAGAACAGGTTTTGCAGCCGTTTGAGCTAAGATTTTAAAATTATTCACATAATGAAAACCTATACTTTGTCTCGGGTGAGTTTCCCATTCAAATGCATGTAACAGTGAGAAACGCATTGTCTTGGCGAAATAAAGCGTTTTTGAACAACTTCATATAAATCGCTGTAACTTTTGATAGAAGACTCAGACAAACATGTTTATGGCTTTATCTTATAGAACTCAATATCCCCGTGCTGGGCAAATATGTTTTGCAGCCGTTTGAGCTAAGATTTTAAAATTATTCACATAATGAAAACCTATACTTTGTCTCGGGCGAGTTTCCCATTCAAATGCATGTAACAGTGAGAAACGCATTGTCTTGGCGAAATAAAGCGTTTTCGTACAACTTCATATAAATCGCTGTAACTTTTGATAGAAGACTCAGACAAACATGTTTATGGCTTTATCTTATAGAACTCAATATCCCCGTGCTGGGCAAACAGAACAGGTTTTGCAGCCGTTTGAGCTAAGATTTTAAAATTATTCACATAATGAAAACCTATACTTTGTTTCAGGCGAGTTTCCCATTCAAATGCATGTAACAGTGAGAAACACACTGTCTTGGCGAAATAAAGCGTTTTTGTACAACTTCATATAAATCGCTGTAACTTTTGATAGAAGACTCAGACAAACATGTTTATGGCTTTATCTTATAGAACTCAATATCCCCGTGCTGGGCAAACAGGTTTTGCAGCCGTTTGAGCTAAGATTTTAAAATTATTCACATAATGAAAACCTATACTTTGTCTCGGGCGAGTTTCCCATTCAAATGCATGTAACAGTGAGAAACGCATTGTCTTGGCGAAATAAAGCGTTTTCGTACAACTTCATATAAATCGCTGTAACTTTTGATAGAAGACTCAGACAAACATGTTTATGGCTTTATCTTATAGAACTCAATATCCCCGTGCTGGGCAAACAGAACAGGTTTTGCAGCCGTTTGAGCTAAGATTTTAAAATTATTCACATAATGAAAACCTATACTTTGTTTCAGGCGAGTTTCCCATTCAAATGCATGTAACAGTGAGAAACACACTGTCTTGGCGAAATAAAGCGTTTTCGTACAACTTCATATAAATCGCTGTAACTTTTGATAGAAGACTCAGACAAACATGTTTATGGCTTTATCTTATAGAACTCAATATCCCCGTGCTGGGCAAACAGAACAGGTTTTGCAGCCGTTTGAGCTAAGATTTTAAAATTATTCACATAATGAAAACCTATACTTTGTTTCAGGCGAGTTTCCCATTCAAATGCATGTAACAGTGAGAAACACACTGTCTTGGCGAAATAAAGCGTTTTTGTACAACTTCATATAAATCGCTGTAACTTTTGATAGAAGACTCAGACAAACATGTTTATGGCTTTATCTTATAGAACTCAATATCCCCGTGCTGGGCAAATATGTTTTGCAGCCGTTTGAGCTAAGATTTTAAAATTATTCACATAATGAAAACCTATACTTTGTCTCGGGTGAGTTTCCCATTCAAATGCATGTAACAGTGAGAAACACACTGTCTTGGCGAAATAAAGCGTTTTTGTACAACTTCATATAAATCGCTGTAACTTTTGATAGAAGACTCAGACAAACATGTTTATGGCTTTATCTTATAGAACTCAATATCCCCGTGCTGGGCAAACAGAACAGGTTTTGCAGCCGTTTGAGCTAAGATTTTAAAATTATTCACATAATGAAAACCTATACTTTGTCTCGGGCGAGTTTCCCATTCAAATGCATGTAACAGTGAGAAACGCATTGTCTTGGCGAAATAAAGCGTTTTCGTACAACTTCATATAAATCGCTGTAACTTTTGATAGAAGACTCAGACAAACATGTTTATGGCTTTATCTTATAGAACTCAATATCCCCGTGCTGGGCAAATATGTTTTGCAGCCGTTTGAGCTAAGATTTTAAAATTATTCACATAATGAAAACCTATACTTTGTCTCGGGTGAGTTTCCCATTCAAATGCATGTAACAGTGAGAAACACACTGTCTTGGCGAAATAAAGCGTTTTTGTACAACTTCATATAAATCGCTGTAACTTTTGATAGAAGACTCAGACAAACATGTTTATGGCTTTATCTTATAGAACTCAATATCCCCGTGCTGGGCAAACAGAACAGGTTTTGCAGCCATTTGAGCTAAGATTTTAAAATTATTCACATAATGAAAACCTATACTTTGTTTCATGCGAGTTTCCCATTCAAATGCATGTAACAGTGAGAAACACACTGTCTTGGCAAAATAAAGCGTTTTCGTACAACTTCATATAAATCGCTGTAACTTTTGATAGAAGACTCAGACAAACATGTTTATGGCTTTATCTTATAGAACTCAATATCCCCGTGCTGGGCAAATATGTTTTGCAGCCGATTGAGCTAAGATTTTAAAATTATTCACATAATGAAAACCTATACTTTGTTTCAGGCGAGTTTCCCATTCAAATGCATGTAACAGTGAGAAACACACTGTCTTGGCGAAATAAAGCGTTTTTGTACAACTTCATATAAATCGCTGTAACTTTTGATAGAAGACTCAGACAAACATGTTTATGGCTTTATCTTATAGAACTCAATATCCCCGTGCTGGGCAAACAGGTTTTGCAGCCGTTTGAGCTAAGATTTTAAAATTATTCACATAATGAAAACCTATACTTTGTCTCGGGCGAGTTTCCCATTCAAATGCATGTAACAGTGAGAAACGCATTGTCTTGGCGAAATAAAGCGTTTTCGTACAACTTCATATAAATCGCTGTAACTTTTGATAGAAGACTCAGACAAACATGTTTATGGCTTTATCTTATAGAACTCAATATCCCCGTGCTGGGCAAATATGTTTTGCAGCCGTTTGAGCTAAGATTTTAAAATTATTCACATAATGAAAACCTATACTTTGTCTCGGGTGAGTTTCCCATTCAAATGCATGTAACAGTGAGAAACACACTGTCTTGGCGAAATAAAGCGTTTTTGTACAACTTCATATAAATCGCTGTAACTTTTGATAGAAGACTCAGACAAACATGTTTATGGCTTTATCTTATAGAACTCAATATCCCCGTGCTGGGCAAACAGAACAGGTTTTGCAGCCGTTTGAGCTAAGATTTTAAAATTATTCACATAATGAAAACCTATACTTTGTCTCGGGTGAGTTTCCCATTCAAATGCATGTAACAGTGAGAAACGCATTGTCTTGGCGAAATAAAGCGTTTTTGAACAACTTCATATAAATCGCTGTAACTTTTGATAGAAGACTCAGACAAACATGTTTATGGCTTTATCTTATAGAACTCAATATCCCCGTGCTGGGCAAATATGTTTTGCAGCCGTTTGAGCTAAGATTTTAAAATTATTCACATAATGAAAACCTATACTTTGTCTCGGGCGAGTTTCCCATTCAAATGCATGTAACAGTGAGAAACGCATTGTCTTGGCGAAATAAAGCGTTTTCGTACAACTTCATATAAATCGCTGTAACTTTTGATAGAAGACTCAGACAAACATGTTTATGGCTTTATCTTATAGAACTCAATATCCCCGTGCTGGGCAAACAGAACAGGTTTTGCAGCCATTTGAGCTAAGATTTTAAAATTATTCACATAATGAAAACCTATACTTTGTTTCATGCGAGTTTCCCATTCAAATGCATGTAACAGTGAGAAACACACTGTCTTGGCAAAATAAAGCGTTTTTGTACAACTTCATATAAATCGCTGTAACTTTTGATAGAAGACTCAGACAAACATGTTTATGGCTTTATCTTATAGAACTCAATATCCCCGTGCTGGGCAAATATGTTTTGCAGCCGATTGAGCTAAGATTTTAAAATTATTCACATAATGAAAACCTATACTTTGTTTCAGGCGAGTTTCCCATTCAAATGCATGTAACAGTGAGAAACACACTGTCTTGGCGAAATAAAGCGTTTTTGTACAACTTCATATAAATCGCTGTAACTTTTGATAGAAGACTCAGACAAACATGTTTATGGCTTTATCTTATAGAACTCAATATCCCCGTGCTGGGCAAACAGGTTTTGCAGCCGTTTCAGCTAAGATTTTAAAATTATTCACATAATGAAAACCTATACTTTGTCTCGGGTGAGTTTCCCATTCAAATGCATGTAACAGTGAGAAACACACTGTCTTGGCGAAATAAAGCGTTTTTGTACAACTTCATATAAATCGCTGTAACTTTTGATAGAAGACTCAGACAAACATGTTTATGGCTTTATCTTATAGAACTCAATATCCCCGTGCTGGGCAAACAGAACAGGTTTTGCAGCCGTTTGAGCTAAGATTTTAAAATTATTCACATAATGAAAACCTATACTTTGTCTCGGGTGAGTTTCCCATTCAAATGCATGTAACAGTGAGAAACGCATTGTCTTGGCGAAATAAAGCGTTTTTGAACAACTTCATATAAATCGCTGTAACTTTTGATAGAAGACTCAGACAAACATGTTTATGGCTTTATCTTATAGAACTCAATATCCCCGTGCTGGGCAAACAGGTTTTGCAGCCGTTTGAGCTAAGATTTTAAAATTATTCACATAATGAAAACCTATACTTTGTCTCGGGTGAGTTTCCCATTCAAATGCATGTAACAGTGAGAAACACACTGTCTTGGCGAAATAAAGCGTTTTTGTACAACTTCATATAAATCGCTGTAACTTTTGATAGAAGACTCAGACAAACATGTTTATGGCTTTATCTTATAGAACTCAATATCCCCGTGCTGGGCAAACAGGTTTTGCAGCCGTTTGAGCTAAGATTTTAAAATTATTCACATAATGAAAACCTATACTTTGTCTCGGGCGAGTTTCCCATTCAAATGCATGTAACAGTGAGAAACGCATTGTCTTGGCGAAATAAAGCGTTTTCGTACAACTTCATATAAATCGCTGTAACTTTTGATAGAAGACTCAGACAAACATGTTTATGGCTTTATCTTATAGAACTCAATATCCCCGTGCTGGGCAAATATGTTTTGCAGCCGATTGAGCTAAGATTTTAAAATTATTCACATAATGAAAACCTATACTTTGTTTCAGGCGAGTTTCCCATTCAAATGCATGTAACAGTGAGAAACACACTGTCTTGGCGAAATAAAGCGTTTTTGTACAACTTTATATAAATCGCTGTAACTTTTGATAGAAGACTCAGACAAACATGTTTATGGCTTTATCTTATAGAACTCAATATCCCCGTGCTGGGCAAACAGGTTTTGCAGCCGTTTGAGCTAAGATTTTAAAATTATTCACATAATGAAAACCTATACTTTGTCTCGGGCGAGTTTCCCATTCAAATGCATGTAACAGTGAGAAACGCATTGTCTTGGCAAAATAAAGCGTTTTCGTACAACTTCATATAAATCGCTGTAACTTTTGATAGAAGACTCAGACAAACATGTTTATGGCTTTATCTTATAGAACTCAATATCCCCGTGCTGGGCAAATATGTTTTGCAGCCGTTTGAGCTAAGATTTTAAAATTATTCACATAATGAAAACCTATACTTTGTCTCGGGTGAGTTTCCCATTCAAATGCATGTAACAGTGAGAAACACACTGTCTTGGCGAAATAAAGCGTTTTTGTACAACTTCATATAAATCGCTGTAACTTTTGATAGAAGACTCAGACAAACATGTTTATGGCTTTATCTTATAGAACTCAATATCCCCGTGCTGGGCAAACAGAACAGGTTTTGCAGCCGTTTGAGCTAAGATTTTAAAATTATTCACATAATGAAAACCTATACTTTGTCTCGGGTGAGTTTCCCATTCAAATGCATGTAACAGTGAGAAACGCATTGTCTTGGCGAAATAAAGCGTTTTTGAACAACTTCATATAAATCGCTGTAACTTTTGATAGAAGACTCAGACAAACATGTTTATGGCTTTATCTTATAGAACTCAATATCCCCGTGCTGGGCAAACAGGTTTTGCAGCCGTTTGAGCTAAGATTTTAAAATTATTCACATAATGAAAACCTATACTTTGTCTCGGGTGAGTTTCCCATTCAAATGCATGTAACAGTGAGAAACACACTGTCTTGGCGAAATAAAGCGTTTTTGTACAACTTCATATAAATCGCTGTAACTTTTGATAGAAGACTCAGACAAACATGTTTATGGCTTTATCTTATAGAACTCAATATCCCCGTGCTGGGCAAACAGAACAGGTTTTGCAGCCGTTTGAGCTAAGATTTTAAAATTATTCACATAATGAAAACCTATACTTTGTCTCGGGCGAGTTTCCCATTCAAATGCATGTAACAGTGAGAAACGCATTGTCTTGGCGAAATAAAGCGTTTTCGTACAACTTCATATAAATCGCTGTAACTTTTGATAGAAGACTCAGACAAACATGTTTATGGCTTTATCTTATAGAACTCAATATCCCCGTGCTGGGCAAATATGTTTTGCAGCCGTTTGAGCTAAGATTTTAAAATTATTCACATAATGAAAACCTATACTTTGTCTCGGGTGAGTTTCCCATTCAAATGCATGTAACAGTGAGAAACACACTGTCTTGGCGAAATAAAGCGTTTTTGTACAACTTCATATAAATCGCTGTAACTTTTGATAGAAGACTCAGACAAACATGTTTATGGCTTTATCTTATAGAACTCAATATCCCCGTGCTGGGCAAACAGAACAGGTTTTGCAGCCGTTTGAGCTAAGATTTTAAAATTATTCACATAATGAAAACCTATACTTTGTCTCGGGTGAGTTTCCCATTCAAATGCATGTAACAGTGAGAAACGCATTGTCTTGGCGAAATAAAGCGTTTTTGAACAACTTCATATAAATCGCTGTAACTTTTGATAGAAGACTCAGACAAACATGTTTATGGCTTTATCTTATAGAACTCAATATCCCCGTGCTGGGCAAACAGAACAGGTTTTGCAGCCGTTTGAGCTAAGATTTTAAAATTATTCACATAATGAAAACCTATACTTTGTCTCGGGTGAGTTTCCCATTCAAATGCATGTAACAGTGAGAAACACACTGTCTTGGCGAAATAAAGCGTTTTTGTACAACTTCATATAAATCGCTGTAACTTTTGATAGAAGACTCAGACAAACATGTTTATGGCTTTATCTTATAGAACTCAATATCCCCGTGCTGGGCAAACAGGTTTTGCAGCCGTTTGAGCTAAGATTTTAAAATTATTCACATAATGAAAACCTATACTTTGTTTCAGGCGAGTTTCCCATTCAAATGCATGTAACAGTGAGAAACACACTGTCTTGGCGAAATAAAGCGTTTTCGTACAACTTCATATAAATCGCCGTAACTTTTGATAGAAGACTCAGACAAACATGTTTATGGCTTTATCTTATAGAACTCAATATCCCCGTGCTGGGCAAACAGAACAGGTTTTGCAGCCGTTTGAGCTAAGATTTTAAAATTATTCACATAATGAAAACCTATACTTTGTTTCAGGCGAGTTTCCCATTCAAATGCATGTAACAGTGAGAAACACACTGTCTTGGCGAAATAAAGCGTTTTTGTACAACTTCATATAAATCGCTGTAACTTTTGATAGAAGACTCAGACAAACATGTTTATGGCTTTATCTTATAGAACTCAATATCCCCGTGCTGGGCAAATATGTTTTGCAGCCGTTTGAGCTAAGATTTTAAAATTATTCACATAATGAAAACCTATACTTTGTCTCGGGTGAGTTTCCCATTCAAATGCATGTAACAGTGAGAAACACACTGTCTTGGCGAAATAAAGCGTTTTTGTACAACTTCATATAAATCGCTGTAACTTTTGATAGAAGACTCAGACAAACATGTTTATGGCTTTATCTTATAGAACTCAATATCCCCGTGCTGGGCAAACAGGTTTTGCAGCCGTTTGAGCTAAGATTTTAAAATTATTCACATAATGAAAACCTATACTTTGTCTCGGGCGAGTTTCCCATTCAAATGCATGTAACAGTGAGAAACGCATTGTCTTGGCGAAATAAAGCGTTTTCGTACAACTTCATATAAATCGCTGTAACTTTTGATAGAAGACTCAGACAAACATGTTTATGGCTTTATCTTATAGAACTCAATATCCCCGTGCTGGGCAAATATGTTTTGCAGCCGTTTGAGCTAAGATTTTAAAATTATTCACATAATGAAAACCTATACTTTGTCTCGGGTGAGTTTCCCATTCAAATGCATGTAACAGTGAGAAACACACTGTCTTGGCGAAATAAAGCGTTTTTGTACAACTTCATATAAATCGCTGTAACTTTTGATAGAAGACTCAGACAAACATGTTTATGGCTTTATCTTATAGAACTCAATATCCCCGTGCTGGGCAAACAGAACAGGTTTTGCAGCCATTTGAGCTAAGATTTTAAAATTATTCACATAATGAAAACCTATACTTTGTTTCATGCGAGTTTCCCATTCAAATGCATGTAACAGTGAGAAACACACTGTCTTGGCAAAATAAAGCGTTTTCGTACAACTTCATATAAATCGCTGTAACTTTTGATAGAAGACTCAGACAAACATGTTTATGGCTTTATCTTATAGAACTCAATATCCCCGTGCTGGGCAAATATGTTTTGCAGCCGATTGAGCTAAGATTTTAAAATTATTCACATAATGAAAACCTATACTTTGTTTCAGGCGAGTTTCCCATTCAAATGCATGTAACAGTGAGAAACACACTGTCTTGGCGAAATAAAGCGTTTTTGTACAACTTCATATAAATCGCTGTAACTTTTGATAGAAGACTCAGACAAACATGTTTATGGCTTTATCTTATAGAACTCAATATCCCCGTGCTGGGCAAACAGGTTTTGCAGCCGTTTGAGCTAAGATTTTAAAATTATTCACATAATGAAAACCTATACTTTGTCTCGGGCGAGTTTCCCATTCAAATGCATGTAACAGTGAGAAACGCATTGTCTTGGCGAAATAAAGCGTTTTCGTACAACTTCATATAAATCGCTGTAACTTTTGATAGAAGACTCAGACAAACATGTTTATGGCTTTATCTTATAGAACTCAATATCCCCGTGCTGGGCAAATATGTTTTGCAGCCGTTTGAGCTAAGATTTTAAAATTATTCACATAATGAAAACCTATACTTTGTCTCGGGTGAGTTTCCCATTCAAATGCATGTAACAGTGAGAAACACACTGTCTTGGCGAAATAAAGCGTTTTTGTACAACTTCATATAAATCGCTGTAACTTTTGATAGAAGACTCAGACAAACATGTTTATGGCTTTATCTTATAGAACTCAATATCCCCGTGCTGGGCAAACAGAACAGGTTTTGCAGCCGTTTGAGCTAAGATTTTAAAATTATTCACATAATGAAAACCTATACTTTGTCTCGGGTGAGTTTCCCATTCAAATGCATGTAACAGTGAGAAACGCATTGTCTTGGCGAAATAAAGCGTTTTTGAACAACTTCATATAAATCGCTGTAACTTTTGATAGAAGACTCAGACAAACATGTTTATGGCTTTATCTTATAGAACTCAATATCCCCGTGCTGGGCAAATATGTTTTGCAGCCGTTTGAGCTAAGATTTTAAAATTATTCACATAATGAAAACCTATACTTTGTCTCGGGCGAGTTTCCCATTCAAATGCATGTAACAGTGAGAAACGCATTGTCTTGGCGAAATAAAGCGTTTTCGTACAACTTCATATAAATCGCTGTAACTTTTGATAGAAGACTCAGACAAACATGTTTATGGCTTTATCTTATAGAACTCAATATCCCCGTGCTGGGCAAACAGAACAGGTTTTGCAGCCATTTGAGCTAAGATTTTAAAATTATTCACATAATGAAAACCTATACTTTGTTTCATGCGAGTTTCCCATTCAAATGCATGTAACAGTGAGAAACACACTGTCTTGGCAAAATAAAGCGTTTTTGTACAACTTCATATAAATCGCTGTAACTTTTGATAGAAGACTCAGACAAACATGTTTATGGCTTTATCTTATAGAACTCAATATCCCCGTGCTGGGCAAATATGTTTTGCAGCCGATTGAGCTAAGATTTTAAAATTATTCACATAATGAAAACCTATACTTTGTTTCAGGCGAGTTTCCCATTCAAATGCATGTAACAGTGAGAAACACACTGTCTTGGCGAAATAAAGCGTTTTTGTACAACTTCATATAAATCGCTGTAACTTTTGATAGAAGACTCAGACAAACATGTTTATGGCTTTATCTTATAGAACTCAATATCCCCGTGCTGGGCAAACAGGTTTTGCAGCCGTTTCAGCTAAGATTTTAAAATTATTCACATAATGAAAACCTATACTTTGTCTCGGGTGAGTTTCCCATTCAAATGCATGTAACAGTGAGAAACACACTGTCTTGGCGAAATAAAGCGTTTTTGTACAACTTCATATAAATCGCTGTAACTTTTGATAGAAGACTCAGACAAACATGTTTATGGCTTTATCTTATAGAACTCAATATCCCCGTGCTGGGCAAACAGAACAGGTTTTGCAGCCGTTTGAGCTAAGATTTTAAAATTATTCACATAATGAAAACCTATACTTTGTCTCGGGTGAGTTTCCCATTCAAATGCATGTAACAGTGAGAAACGCATTGTCTTGGCGAAATAAAGCGTTTTTGAACAACTTCATATAAATCGCTGTAACTTTTGATAGAAGACTCAGACAAACATGTTTATGGCTTTATCTTATAGAACTCAATATCCCCGTGCTGGGCAAACAGGTTTTGCAGCCGTTTGAGCTAAGATTTTAAAATTATTCACATAATGAAAACCTATACTTTGTCTCGGGTGAGTTTCCCATTCAAATGCATGTAACAGTGAGAAACACACTGTCTTGGCGAAATAAAGCGTTTTTGTACAACTTCATATAAATCGCTGTAACTTTTGATAGAAGACTCAGACAAACATGTTTATGGCTTTATCTTATAGAACTCAATATCCCCGTGCTGGGCAAACAGGTTTTGCAGCCGTTTGAGCTAAGATTTTAAAATTATTCACATAATGAAAACCTATACTTTGTCTCGGGCGAGTTTCCCATTCAAATGCATGTAACAGTGAGAAACGCATTGTCTTGGCGAAATAAAGCGTTTTCGTACAACTTCATATAAATCGCTGTAACTTTTGATAGAAGACTCAGACAAACATGTTTATGGCTTTATCTTATAGAACTCAATATCCCCGTGCTGGGCAAATATGTTTTGCAGCCGATTGAGCTAAGATTTTAAAATTATTCACATAATGAAAACCTATACTTTGTTTCAGGCGAGTTTCCCATTCAAATGCATGTAACAGTGAGAAACACACTGTCTTGGCGAAATAAAGCGTTTTTGTACAACTTTATATAAATCGCTGTAACTTTTGATAGAAGACTCAGACAAACATGTTTATGGCTTTATCTTATAGAACTCAATATCCCCGTGCTGGGCAAACAGGTTTTGCAGCCGTTTGAGCTAAGATTTTAAAATTATTCACATAATGAAAACCTATACTTTGTCTCGGGCGAGTTTCCCATTCAAATGCATGTAACAGTGAGAAACGCATTGTCTTGGCGAAATAAAGCGTTTTCGTACAACTTCATATAAATCGCTGTAACTTTTGATAGAAGACTCAGACAAACATGTTTATGGCTTTATCTTATAGAACTCAATATCCCCGTGCTGGGCAAATATGTTTTGCAGCCGTTTGAGCTAAGATTTTAAAATTATTCACATAATGAAAACCTATACTTTGTCTCGGGTGAGTTTCCCATTCAAATGCATGTAACAGTGAGAAACACACTGTCTTGGCGAAATAAAGCGTTTTTGTACAACTTCATATAAATCGCTGTAACTTTTGATAGAAGACTCAGACAAACATGTTTATGGCTTTATCTTATAGAACTCAATATCCCCGTGCTGGGCAAACAGAACAGGTTTTGCAGCCGTTTGAGCTAAGATTTTAAAATTATTCACATAATGAAAACCTATACTTTGTCTCGGGTGAGTTTCCCATTCAAATGCATGTAACAGTGAGAAACGCATTGTCTTGGCGAAATAAAGCGTTTTTGAACAACTTCATATAAATCGCTGTAACTTTTGATAGAAGACTCAGACAAACATGTTTATGGCTTTATCTTATAGAACTCAATATCCCCGTGCTGGGCAAACAGGTTTTGCAGCCGTTTGAGCTAAGATTTTAAAATTATTCACATAATGAAAACCTATACTTTGTCTCGGGTGAGTTTCCCATTCAAATGCATGTAACAGTGAGAAACACACTGTCTTGGCGAAATAAAGCGTTTTTGTACAACTTCATATAAATCGCTGTAACTTTTGATAGAAGACTCAGACAAACATGTTTATGGCTTTATCTTATAGAACTCAATATCCCCGTGCTGGGCAAACAGGTTTTGCAGCCGTTTGAGCTAAGATTTTAAAATTATTCACATAATGAAAACCTATACTTTGTCTCGGGCGAGTTTCCCATTCAAATGCATGTAACAGTGAGAAACGCATTGTCTTGGCGAAATAAAGCGTTTTCGTACAACTTCATATAAATCGCTGTAACTTTTGATAGAAGACTCAGACAAACATGTTTATGGCTTTATCTTATAGAACTCAATATCCCCGTGCTGGGCAAATATGTTTTGCAGCCGATTGAGCTAAGATTTTAAAATTATTCACATAATGAAAACCTATACTTTGTTTCAGGCGAGTTTCCCATTCAAATGCATGTAACAGTGAGAAACACACTGTCTTGGCGAAATAAAGCGTTTTTGTACAACTTTATATAAATCGCTGTAACTTTTGATAGAAGACTCAGACAAACATGTTTATGGCTTTATCTTATAGAACTCAATATCCCCGTGCTGGGCAAACAGGTTTTGCAGCCGTTTGAGCTAAGATTTTAAAATTATTCACATAATGAAAACCTATACTTTGTCTCGGGCGAGTTTCCCATTCAAATGCATGTAACAGTGAGAAACGCATTGTCTTGGCGAAATAAAGCGTTTTCGTACAACTTCATATAAATCGCTGTAACTTTTGATAGAAGACTCAGACAAACATGTTTATGGCTTTATCTTATAGAACTCAATATCCCCGTGCTGGGCAAATATGTTTTGCAGCCGTTTGAGCTAAGATTTTAAAATTATTCACATAATGAAAACCTATACTTTGTCTCGGGTGAGTTTCCCATTCAAATGCATGTAACAGTGAGAAACACACTGTCTTGGCGAAATAAAGCGTTTTTGTACAACTTCATATAAATCGCTGTAACTTTTGATAGAAGACTCAGACAAACATGTTTATGGCTTTATCTTATAGAACTCAATATCCCCGTGCTGGGCAAACAGAACAGGTTTTGCAGCCGTTTGAGCTAAGATTTTAAAATTATTCACATAATGAAAACCTATACTTTGTCTCGGGTGAGTTTCCCATTCAAATGCATGTAACAGTGAGAAACGCATTGTCTTGGCGAAATAAAGCGTTTTTGAACAACTTCATATAAATCGCTGTAACTTTTGATAGAAGACTCAGACAAACATGTTTATGGCTTTATCTTATAGAACTCAATATCCCCGTGCTGGGCAAACAGGTTTTGCAGCCGTTTGAGCTAAGATTTTAAAATTATTCACATAATGAAAACCTATACTTTGTCTCGGGTGAGTTTCCCATTCAAATGCATGTAACAGTGAGAAACACACTGTCTTGGCGAAATAAAGCGTTTTTGTACAACTTCATATAAATCGCTGTAACTTTTGATAGAAGACTCAGACAAACATGTTTATGGCTTTATCTTATAGAACTCAATATCCCCGTGCTGGGCAAACAGAACAGGTTTTGCAGCCGTTTGAGCTAAGATTTTAAAATTATTCACATAATGAAAACCTATACTTTGTTTCAGGCGAGTTTCCCATTCAAATGCATGTAACAGTGAGAAACACACTGTCTTGGCGAAATAAAGCGTTTTTGTACAACTTCATATAAATCGCTGTAACTTTTGATAGAAGACTCAGACAAACATGTTTATGGCTTTATCTTATAGAACTCAATATCCCCGTGCTGGGCAAACAGGTTTTGCAGCCGTTTGAGCTAAGATTTTAAAATTATTCACATAATGAAAACCTATACTTTGTCTCGGGTGAGTTTCCCATTCAAATGCATGTAACAGTGAGAAACACACTGTCTTGGCGAAATAAAGCGTTTTTGTACAACTTCATATAAATCGCTGTAACTTTTGATAGAAGACTCAGACAAACATGTTTATGGCTTTATCTTATAGAACTCAATATCCCCGTGCTGGGCAAACAGAACAGGTTTTGCAGCCGTTTGAGCTAAGATTTTAAAATTATTCACATAATGAAAACCTATACTTTGTCTCGGGTGAGTTTCCCATTCAAATGCATGTAACAGTGAGAAACGCATTGTCTTGGCGAAATAAAGCGTTTTTGAACAACTTCATATAAATCGCTGTAACTTTTGATAGAAGACTCAGACAAACATGTTTATGGCTTTATCTTATAGAACTCAATATCCCCGTGCTGGGCAAACAGGTTTTGCAGCCGTTTGAGCTAAGATTTTAAAATTATTCACATAATGAAAACCTATACTTTGTCTCGGGTGAGTTTCCCATTCAAATGCATGTAACAGTGAGAAACACACTGTCTTGGCGAAATAAAGCGTTTTTGTACAACTTCATATAAATCGCTGTAACTTTTGATAGAAGACTCAGACAAACATGTTTATGGCTTTATCTTATAGAACTCAATATCCCCGTGCTGGGCAAACAGGTTTTGCAGCCGTTTGAGCTAAGATTTTAAAATTATTCACATAATGAAAACCTATACTTTGTCTCGGGCGAGTTTCCCATTCAAATGCATGTAACAGTGAGAAACGCATTGTCTTGGCGAAATAAAGCGTTTTCGTACAACTTCATATAAATCGCTGTAACTTTTGATAGAAGACTCAGACAAACATGTTTATGGCTTTATCTTATAGAACTCAATATCCCCGTGCTGGGCAAATATGTTTTGCAGCCGTTTGAGCTAAGATTTTAAAATTATTCACATAATGAAAACCTATACTTTGTCTCGGGTGAGTTTCCCATTCAAATGCATGTAACAGTGAGAAACACACTGTCTTGGCGAAATAAAGCGTTTTTGTACAACTTCATATAAATCGCTGTAACTTTTGATAGAAGACTCAGACAAACATGTTTATGGCTTTATCTTATAGAACTCAATATCCCCGTGCTGGGCAAACAGAACAGGTTTTGCAGCCGTTTGAGCTAAGATTTTAAAATTATTCACATAATGAAAACCTATACTTTGTCTCGGGTGAGTTTCCCATTCAAATGCATGTAACAGTGAGAAACGCATTGTCTTGGCGAAATAAAGCGTTTTTGAACAACTTCATATAAATCGCTGTAACTTTTGATAGAAGACTCAGACAAACATGTTTATGGCTTTATCTTATAGAACTCAATATCCCCGTGCTGGGCAAATATGTTTTGCAGCCGTTTGAGCTAAGATTTTAAAATTATTCACATAATGAAAACCTATACTTTGTCTCGGGCGAGTTTCCCATTCAAATGCATGTAACAGTGAGAAACGCATTGTCTTGGCGAAATAAAGCGTTTTCGTACAACTTCATATAAATCGCTGTAACTTTTGATAGAAGACTCAGACAAACATGTTTATGGCTTTATCTTATAGAACTCAATATCCCCGTGCTGGGCAAACAGAACAGGTTTTGCAGCCGTTTGAGCTAAGATTTTAAAATTATTCACATAATGAAAACCTATACTTTGTCTCGGGTGAGTTTCCCATTCAAATGCATGTAACAGTGAGAAACGCATTGTCTTGGCGAAATAAAGCGTTTTTGAACAACTTCATATAAATCGCTGTAACTTTTGATAGAAGACTCAGACAAACATGTTTATGGCTTTATCTTATAGAACTCAATATCCCCGTGCTGGGCAAATATGTTTTGCAGCCGTTTGAGCTAAGATTTTAAAATTATTCACATAATGAAAACCTATACTTTGTCTCGGGCGAGTTTCCCATTCAAATGCATGTAACAGTGAGAAACGCATTGTCTTGGCGAAATAAAGCGTTTTCGTACAACTTCATATAAATCGCTGTAACTTTTGATAGAAGACTCAGACAAACATGTTTATGGCTTTATCTTATAGAACTCAATATCCCCGTGCTGGGCAAACAGAACAGGTTTTGCAGCCATTTGAGCTAAGATTTTAAAATTATTCACATAATGAAAACCTATACTTTGTTTCATGCGAGTTTCCCATTCAAATGCATGTAACAGTGAGAAACACACTGTCTTGGCAAAATAAAGCGTTTTTGTACAACTTCATATAAATCGCTGTAACTTTTGATAGAAGACTCAGACAAACATGTTTATGGCTTTATCTTATAGAACTCAATATCCCCGTGCTGGGCAAATATGTTTTGCAGCCGATTGAGCTAAGATTTTAAAATTATTCACATAATGAAAACCTATACTTTGTTTCAGGCGAGTTTCCCATTCAAATGCATGTAACAGTGAGAAACACACTGTCTTGGCGAAATAAAGCGTTTTTGTACAACTTCATATAAATCGCTGTAACTTTTGATAGAAGACTCAGACAAACATGTTTATGGCTTTATCTTATAGAACTCAATATCCCCGTGCTGGGCAAACAGAACAGGTTTTGCAGCCGTTTGAGCTAAGATTTTAAAATTATTCACATAATGAAAACCTATACTTTGTCTCGGGTGAGTTTCCCATTCAAATGCATGTAACAGTGAGAAACGCATTGTCTTGGCGAAATAAAGCGTTTTTGAACAACTTCATATAAATCGCTGTAACTTTTGATAGAAGACTCAGACAAACATGTTTATGGCTTTATCTTATAGAACTCAATATCCCCGTGCTGGGCAAACAGGTTTTGCAGCCGTTTGAGCTAAGATTTTAAAATTATTCACATAATGAAAACCTATACTTTGTCTCGGGTGAGTTTCCCATTCAAATGCATGTAACAGTGAGAAACACACTGTCTTGGCGAAATAAAGCGTTTTTGTACAACTTCATATAAATCGCTGTAACTTTTGATAGAAGACTCAGACAAACATGTTTATGGCTTTATCTTATAGAACTCAATATCCCCGTGCTGGGCAAACAGGTTTTGCAGCCGTTTGAGCTAAGATTTTAAAATTATTCACATAATGAAAACCTATACTTTGTCTCGGGCGAGTTTCCCATTCAAATGCATGTAACAGTGAGAAACGCATTGTCTTGGCGAAATAAAGCGTTTTCGTACAACTTCATATAAATCGCTGTAACTTTTGATAGAAGACTCAGACAAACATGTTTATGGCTTTATCTTATAGAACTCAATATCCCCGTGCTGGGCAAATATGTTTTGCAGCCGTTTGAGCTAAGATTTTAAAATTATTCACATAATGAAAACCTATACTTTGTCTCGGGTGAGTTTCCCATTCAAATGCATGTAACAGTGAGAAACACACTGTCTTGGCGAAATAAAGCGTTTTTGTACAACTTCATATAAATCGCTGTAACTTTTGATAGAAGACTCAGACAAACATGTTTATGGCTTTATCTTATAGAACTCAATATCCCCGTGCTGGGCAAACAGAACAGGTTTTGCAGCCGTTTGAGCTAAGATTTTAAAATTATTCACATAATGAAAACCTATACTTTGTCTCGGGTGAGTTTCCCATTCAAATGCATGTAACAGTGAGAAACGCATTGTCTTGGCGAAATAAAGCGTTTTTGAACAACTTCATATAAATCGCTGTAACTTTTGATAGAAGACTCAGACAAACATGTTTATGGCTTTATCTTATAGAACTCAATATCCCCGTGCTGGGCAAACAGGTTTTGCAGCCGTTTGAGCTAAGATTTTAAAATTATTCACATAATGAAAACCTATACTTTGTCTCGGGTGAGTTTCCCATTCAAATGCATGTAACAGTGAGAAACACACTGTCTTGGCGAAATAAAGCGTTTTTGTACAACTTCATATAAATCGCTGTAACTTTTGATAGAAGACTCAGACAAACATGTTTATGGCTTTATCTTATAGAACTCAATATCCCCGTGCTGGGCAAACAGAACAGGTTTTGCAGCCGTTTGAGCTAAGATTTTAAAATTATTCACATAATGAAAACCTATACTTTGTTTCAGGCGAGTTTCCCATTCAAATGCATGTAACAGTGAGAAACACACTGTCTTGGCGAAATAAAGCGTTTTTGTACAACTTCATATAAATCGCTGTAACTTTTGATAGAAGACTCAGACAAACATGTTTATGGCTTTATCTTATAGAACTCAATATCCCCGTGCTGGGCAAATATGTTTTGCAGCCGTTTGAGCTAAGATTTTAAAATTATTCACATAATGAAAACATATACTTTGTCTCGGGTGAGTTTCCCATTCAAATGCATGTAACAGTGAGAAACACACTGTCTTGGCGAAATAAAGCGTTTTTGTACAACTTCATATAAATCGCTGTAACTTTTGATAGAAGACTCAGACAAACATGTTTATGGCTTTATCTTATAGAACTCAATATCCCCGTGCTGGGCAAACAGAACAGGTTTTGCAGCCATTTGAGCTAAGATTTTAAAATTATTCACATAATGAAAACCTATACTTTGTTTCATGCGAGTTTCCCATTCAAATGCATGTAACAGTGAGAAACACACTGTCTTGGCAAAATAAAGCGTTTTCGTACAACTTCATATAAATCGCTGTAACTTTTGATAGAAGACTCAGACAAACATGTTTATGGCTTTATCTTATAGAACTCAATATCCCCGTGCTGGGCAAATATGTTTTGCAGCCGATTGAGCTAAGATTTTAAAATTATTCACATAATGAAAACCTATACTTTGTTTCAGGCGAGTTTCCCATTCAAATGCATGTAACAGTGAGAAACACACTGTCTTGGCGAAATAAAGCGTTTTTGTACAACTTTATATAAATCGCTGTAACTTTTGATAGAAGACTCAGACAAACATGTTTATGGCTTTATCTTATAGAACTCAATATCCCCGTGCTGGGCAAACAGGTTTTGCAGCCGTTTGAGCTAAGATTTTAAAATTATTCACATAATGAAAACCTATACTTTGTCTCGGGCGAGTTTCCCATTCAAATGCATGTAACAGTGAGAAACGCATTGTCTTGGCGAAATAAAGCGTTTTTGAACAACTTCATATAAATCGCTGTAACTTTTGATAGAAGACTCAGACAAACATGTTTATGGCTTTATCTTATAGAACTCAATATCCCCGTGCTGGGCAAACAGAACAGGTTTTGCAGCCGTTTGAGCTAAGATTTTAAAATTATTCACATAATGAAAACCTATACTTTGTTTCAGGCGAGTTTCCCATTCAAATGCATGTAACAGTGAGAAACACACTGTCTTGGCGAAATAAAGCGTTTTTGTACAACTTCATATAAATCGCTGTAACTTTTGATAGAAGACTCAGACAAACATGTTTATGGCTTTATCTTATAGAACTCAATATCCCCGTGCTGGGCAAACAGGTTTTGCAGCCGTTTGAGCTAAGATTTTAAAATTATTCACATAATGAAAACCTATACTTTGTCTCGGGTGAGTTTCCCATTCAAATGCATGTAACAGTGAGAAACACACTGTCTTGGCGAAATAAAGCGTTTTTGTACAACTTCATATAAATCGCTGTAACTTTTGATAGAAGACTCAGACAAACATGTTTATGGCTTTATCTTATAGAACTCAATATCCCCGTGCTGGGCAAACAGAACAGGTTTTGCAGCCGTTTGAGCTAAGATTTTAAAATTATTCACATAATGAAAACCTATACTTTGTCTCGGGTGAGTTTCCCATTCAAATGCATGTAACAGTGAGAAACGCATTGTCTTGGCGAAATAAAGCGTTTTTGAACAACTTCATATAAATCGCTGTAACTTTTGATAGAAGACTCAGACAAACATGTTTATGGCTTTATCTTATAGAACTCAATATCCCCGTGCTGGGCAAACAGGTTTTGCAGCCGTTTGAGCTAAGATTTTAAAATTATTCACATAATGAAAACCTATACTTTGTCTCGGGTGAGTTTCCCATTCAAATGCATGTAACAGTGAGAAACACACTGTCTTGGCGAAATAAAGCGTTTTTGTACAACTTCATATAAATCGCTGTAACTTTTGATAGAAGACTCAGACAAACATGTTTATGGCTTTATCTTATAGAACTCAATATCCCCGTGCTGGGCAAACAGGTTTTGCAGCCGTTTGAGCTAAGATTTTAAAATTATTCACATAATGAAAACCTATACTTTGTCTCGGGCGAGTTTCCCATTCAAATGCATGTAACAGTGAGAAACGCATTGTCTTGGCGAAATAAAGCGTTTTCGTACAACTTCATATAAATCGCTGTAACTTTTGATAGAAGACTCAGACAAACATGTTTATGGCTTTATCTTATAGAACTCAATATCCCCGTGCTGGGCAAATATGTTTTGCAGCCGTTTGAGCTAAGATTTTAAAATTATTCACATAATGAAAACCTATACTTTGTCTCGGGTGAGTTTCCCATTCAAATGCATGTAACAGTGAGAAACACACTGTCTTGGCGAAATAAAGCGTTTTTGTACAACTTCATATAAATCGCTGTAACTTTTGATAGAAGACTCAGACAAACATGTTTATGGCTTTATCTTATAGAACTCAATATCCCCGTGCTGGGCAAACAGAACAGGTTTTGCAGCCGTTTGAGCTAAGATTTTAAAATTATTCACATAATGAAAACCTATACTTTGTCTCGGGTGAGTTTCCCATTCAAATGCATGTAACAGTGAGAAACGCATTGTCTTGGCGAAATAAAGCGTTTTTGAACAACTTCATATAAATCGCTGTAACTTTTGATAGAAGACTCAGACAAACATGTTTATGGCTTTATCTTATAGAACTCAATATCCCCGTGCTGGGCAAACAGGTTTTGCAGCCGTTTGAGCTAAGATTTTAAAATTATTCACATAATGAAAACCTATACTTTGTCTCGGGTGAGTTTCCCATTCAAATGCATGTAACAGTGAGAAACACACTGTCTTGGCGAAATAAAGCGTTTTTGTACAACTTCATATAAATCGCTGTAACTTTTGATAGAAGACTCAGACAAACATGTTTATGGCTTTATCTTATAGAACTCAATATCCCCGTGCTGGGCAAACAGAACAGGTTTTGCAGCCGTTTGAGCTAAGATTTTAAAATTATTCACATAATGAAAACCTATACTTTGTTTCAGGCGAGTTTCCCATTCAAATGCATGTAACAGTGAGAAACACACTGTCTTGGCGAAATAAAGCGTTTTTGTACAACTTCATATAAATCGCTGTAACTTTTGATAGAAGACTCAGACAAACATGTTTATGGCTTTATCTTATAGAACTCAATATCCCCGTGCTGGGCAAACAGAACAGGTTTTGCAGCCGTTTGAGCTAAGATTTTAAAATTATTCACATAATGAAAACCTATACTTTGTCTCGGGTGAGTTTCCCATTCAAATGCATGTAACAGTGAGAAACACACTGTCTTGGCGAAATAAAGCGTTTTTGTACAACTTCATATAAATCGCTGTAACTTTTGATAGAAGACTCAGACAAACATGTTTATGGCTTTATCTTATAGAACTCAATATCCCCGTGCTGGGCAAACAGAACAGGTTTTGCAGCCATTTGAGCTAAGATTTTAAAATTATTCACATAATGAAAACCTATACTTTGTTTCATGCGAGTTTCCCATTCAAATGCATGTAACAGTGAGAAACACACTGTCTTGGCAAAATAAAGCGTTTTCGTACAACTTCATATAAATCGCTGTAACTTTTGATAGAAGACTCAGACAAACATGTTTATGGCTTTATCTTATAGAACTCAATATCCCCGTGCTGGGCAAATATGTTTTGCAGCCGATTGAGCTAAGATTTTAAAATTATTCACATAATGAAAACCTATACTTTGTTTCAGGCGAGTTTCCCATTCAAATGCATGTAACAGTGAGAAACACACTGTCTTGGCGAAATAAAGCGTTTTTGTACAACTTTATATAAATCGCTGTAACTTTTGATAGAAGACTCAGACAAACATGTTTATGGCTTTATCTTATAGAACTCAATATCCCCGTGCTGGGCAAACAGGTTTTGCAGCCGTTTGAGCTAAGATTTTAAAATTATTCACATAATGAAAACCTATACTTTGTCTCGGGCGAGTTTCCCATTCAAATGCATGTAACAGTGAGAAACGCATTGTCTTGGCGAAATAAAGCGTTTTCGTACAACTTCATATAAATCGCTGTAACTTTTGATAGAAGACTCAGACAAACATGTTTATGGCTTTATCTTATAGAACTCAATATCCCCGTGCTGGGCAAATATGTTTTGCAGCCGTTTGAGCTAAGATTTTAAAATTATTCACATAATGAAAACCTATACTTTGTCTCGGGTGAGTTTCCCATTCAAATGCATGTAACAGTGAGAAACACACTGTCTTGGCGAAATAAAGCGTTTTTGTACAACTTCATATAAATCGCTGTAACTTTTGATAGAAGACTCAGACAAACATGTTTATGGCTTTATCTTATAGAACTCAATATCCCCGTGCTGGGCAAACAGAACAGGTTTTGCAGCCGTTTGAGCTAAGATTTTAAAATTATTCACATAATGAAAACCTATACTTTGTCTCGGGTGAGTTTCCCATTCAAATGCATGTAACAGTGAGAAACGCATTGTCTTGGCGAAATAAAGCGTTTTTGAACAACTTCATATAAATCGCTGTAACTTTTGATAGAAGACTCAGACAAACATGTTTATGGCTTTATCTTATAGAACTCAATATCCCCGTGCTGGGCAAACAGGTTTTGCAGCCGTTTGAGCTAAGATTTTAAAATTATTCACATAATGAAAACCTATACTTTGTCTCGGGTGAGTTTCCCATTCAAATGCATGTAACAGTGAGAAACACACTGTCTTGGCGAAATAAAGCGTTTTTGTACAACTTCATATAAATCGCTGTAACTTTTGATAGAAGACTCAGACAAACATGTTTATGGCTTTATCTTATAGAACTCAATATCCCCGTGCTGGGCAAACAGGTTTTGCAGCCGTTTGAGCTAAGATTTTAAAATTATTCACATAATGAAAACCTATACTTTGTCTCGGGCGAGTTTCCCATTCAAATGCATGTAACAGTGAGAAACGCATTGTCTTGGCGAAATAAAGCGTTTTCGTACAACTTCATATAAATCGCTGTAACTTTTGATAGAAGACTCAGACAAACATGTTTATGGCTTTATCTTATAGAACTCAATATCCCCGTGCTGGGCAAACAGAACAGGTTTTGCAGCCATTTGAGCTAAGATTTTAAAATTATTCACATAATGAAAACCTATACTTTGTTTCATGCGAGTTTCCCATTCAAATGCATGTAACAGTGAGAAACACACTGTCTTGGCAAAATAAAGCGTTTTCGTACAACTTCATATAAATCGCTGTAACTTTTGATAGAAGACTCAGACAAACATGTTTATGGCTTTATCTTATAGAACTCAATATCCCCGTGCTGGGCAAATATGTTTTGCAGCCGATTGAGCTAAGATTTTAAAATTATTCACATAATGAAAACCTATACTTTGTTTCAGGCGAGTTTCCCATTCAAATGCATGTAACAGTGAGAAACACACTGTCTTGGCGAAATAAAGCGTTTTTGTACAACTTCATATAAATCGCTGTAACTTTTGATAGAAGACTCAGACAAACATGTTTATGGCTTTATCTTATAGAACTCAATATCCCCGTGCTGGGCAAACAGGTTTTGCAGCCGTTTGAGCTAAGATTTTAAAATTATTCACATAATGAAAACCTATACTTTGTCTCGGGTGAGTTTCCCATTCAAATGCATGTAACAGTGAGAAACACACTGTCTTGGCGAAATAAAGCGTTTTTGTACAACTTCATATAAATCGCTGTAACTTTTGATAGAAGACTCAGACAAACATGTTTATGGCTTTATCTTATAGAACTCAATATCCCCGTGCTGGGCAAACAGAACAGGTTTTGCAGCCGTTAGAGCTAAGATTTTAAAATTATTCACATAATGAAAACCTATACTTTGTCTCGGGTGAGTTTCCCATTCAAATGCATGTAACAGTGAGAAACGCATTGTCTTGGCGAAATAAAGCGTTTTTGAACAACTTCATATAAATCGCTGTAACTTTTGATAGAAGACTCAGACAAACATGTTTATGGCTTTATCTTATAGAACTCAATATCCCCGTGCTGGGCAAACAGGTTTTGCAGCCGTTTGAGCTAAGATTTTAAAATTATTCACATAATGAAAACCTATACTTTGTCTCGGGTGAGTTTCCCATTCAAATGCATGTAACAGTGAGAAACACACTGTCTTGGCGAAATAAAGCGTTTTTGTACAACTTCATATAAATCGCTGTAACTTTTGATAGAAGACTCAGACAAACATGTTTATGGCTTTATCTTATAGAACTCAATATCCCCGTGCTGGGCAAACAGGTTTTGCAGCCGTTTGAGCTAAGATTTTAAAATTATTCACATAATGAAAACCTATACTTTGTCTCGGGCGAGTTTCCCATTCAAATGCATGTAACAGTGAGAAACGCATTGTCTTGGCGAAATAAAGCGTTTTCGTACAACTTCATATAAATCGCTGTAACTTTTGATAGAAGACTCAGACAAACATGTTTATGGCTTTATCTTATAGAACTCAATATCCCCGTGCTGGGCAAATATGTTTTGCAGCCGTTTGAGCTAAGATTTTAAAATTATTCACATAATGAAAACCTATACTTTGTCTCGGGCGAGTTTCCCATTCAAATGCATGTAACAGTGAGAAACACACTGTCTTGGCGAAATAAAGCGTTTTTGTACAACTTCATATAAATCGCTGTAACTTTTGATAGAAGACTCAGACAAACATGTTTATGGCTTTATCTTATAGAACTCAATATCCCCGTGCTGGGCAAACAGAACAGGTTTTGCAGCCGTTTGAGCTAAGATTTTAAAATTATTCACATAATGAAAACCTATACTTTGTTTCATGCGAGTTTCCCATTCAAATGCATGTAACAGTGAGAAACGCATTGTCTTGGCGAAATAAAGCGTTTTTGAACAACTTCATATAAATCGCTGTAACTTTTGATAGAAGACTCAGACAAACATGTTTATGGCTTTATCTTATAGAACTCAATATCCCCGTGCTGGGCAAACAGGTTTTGCAGCCGTTTGAGCTAAGATTTTAAAATTATTCACATAATGAAAACCTATACTTTGTCTCGGGTGAGTTTCCCATTCAAATGCATGTAACAGTGAGAAACACACTGTCTTGGCGAAATAAAGCGTTTTTGTACAACTTCATATAAATCGCTGTAACTTTTGATAGAAGACTCAGACAAACATGTTTATGGCTTTATCTTATAGAACTCAATATCCCCGTGCTGGGCAAACAGGTTTTGCAGCCGTTTGAGCTAAGATTTTAAAATTATTCACATAATGAAAACCTATACTTTGTCTCGGGCGAGTTTCCCATTCAAATGCATGTAACAGTGAGAAACGCATTGTCTTGGCGAAATAAAGCGTTTTCGTACAACTTCATATAAATCGCTGTAACTTTTGATAGAAGACTCAGACAAACATGTTTATGGCTTTATCTTATAGAACTCAATATCCCCGTGCTGGGCAAATATGTTTTGCAGCCGTTTGAGCTAAGATTTTAAAATTATTCACATAATGAAAACCTATACTTTGTCTCGGGTGAGTTTCCCATTCAAATGCATGTAACAGTGAGAAACACACTGTCTTGGCGAAATAAAGCGTTTTTGTACAACTTCATATAAATCGCTGTAACTTTTGATAGAAGACTCAGACAAACATGTTTATGGCTTTATCTTATAGAACTCAATATCCCCGTGCTGGGCAAACAGAACAGGTTTTGCAGCCGTTTGAGCTAAGATTTTAAAATTATTCACATAATGAAAACCTATACTTTGTTTCATGCGAGTTTCCCATTCAAATGCATGTAACAGTGAGAAACACACTGTCTTGGCAAAATAAAGCGTTTTCGTACAACTTCATATAAATCGCTGTAACTTTTGATAGAAGACTCAGACAAACATGTTTATGGCTTTATCTTATAGAACTCAATATCCCCGTGCTGGGCAAACAGGTTTTGCAGCCGTTTGAGCTAAGATTTTAAAATTATTCACATAATGAAAACCTATACTTTGTCTCGGGCGAGTTTCCCATTCAAATGCATGTAACAGTGAGAAACGCATTGTCTTGGCGAAATAAAGCGTTTTCGTACAACTTCATATAAATCGCTGTAACTTTTGATAGAAGACTCAGACAAACATGTTTATGGCTTTATCTTATAGAACTCAATATCCCCGTGCTGGGCAAATATGTTTTGCAGCCGTTTGAGCTAAGATTTTAAAATTATTCACATAATGAAAACCTATACTTTGTCTCGGGTGAGTTTCCCATTCAAATGCATGTAACAGTGAGAAACACACTGTCTTGGCAAAATAAAGCGTTTTTGTACAACTTCATATAAATCGCTGTAACTTTTGATAGAAGACTCAGACAAACATGTTTATGGCTTTATCTTATAGAACTCAATATCCCCGTGCTGGGCAAACAGAACAGGTTTTGCAGCCGTTTGAGCTAAGATTTTAAAATTATTCACATAATGAAAACCTATACTTTGTCTCGGGTGAGTTTCCCATTCAAATGCATGTAACAGTGAGAAACGCATTGTCTTGGCGAAATAAAGCGTTTTTGAACAACTTCATATAAATCGCTGTAACTTTTGATAGAAGACTCAGACAAACATGTTTATGGCTTTATCTTATAGAACTCAATATCCCCGTGCTGGGCAAACAGGTTTTGCAGCCGTTTGAGCTAAGATTTTAAAATTATTCACATAATGAAAACCTATACTTTGTCTCGGGCGAGTTTCCCATTCAAATGCATGTAACAGTGAGAAACGCATTGTCTTGGCGAAATAAAGCGTTTTCGTACAACTTCATATAAATCGCTGTAACTTTTGATAGAAGACTCAGACAAACATGTTTATGGCTTTATCTTATAGAACTCAATATCCCCGTGCTGGGCAAATATGTTTTGCAGCCGTTTGAGCTAAGATTTTAAAATTATTCACATAATGAAAACCTATACTTTGTCTCGGGTGAGTTTCCCATTCAAATGCATGTAACAGTGAGAAACACACTGTCTTGGCGAAATAAAGCGTTTTTGTACAACTTCATATAAATCGCTGTAACTTTTGATAGAAGACTCAGACAAACATGTTTATGGCTTTATCTTATAGAACTCAATATCCCCGTGCTGGGCAAACAGAACAGGTTTTGCAGCCGTTTGAGCTAAGATTTTAAAATTATTCACATAATGAAAACCTATACTTTGTCTCGGGTGAGTTTCACATTCAAATGCATGTAACAGTGAGAAACGCATTGTCTTGGCGAAATAAAGCGTTTTTGAACAACTTCATATAAATCGCTGTAACTTTTGATAGAAGACTCAGACAAACATGTTTATGGCTTTATCTTATAGAACTCAATATCCCCGTGCTGGGCAAACAGGTTTTGCAGCCGTTTGAGCTAAGATTTTAAAATTATTCACATAATGAAAACCTATACTTTGTCTCGGGTGAGTTTCCCATTCAAATGCATGTAACAGTGAGAAACACACTGTCTTGGCGAAATAAAGCGTTTTTGTACAACTTCATATAAATCGCTGTAACTTTTGATAGAAGACTCAGACAAACATGTTTATGGCTTTATCTTATAGAACTCAATATCCCCGTGCTGGGCAAACAGAACAGGTTTTGCAGCCGTTTGAGCTAAGATTTTAAAATTATTCACATAATGAAAACCTATACTTTGTTTCATGCGAGTTTCCCATTCAAATGCATGTAACAGTGAGAAACGCATTGTCTTGGCGAAATAAAGCGTTTTTGAACAACTTCATATAAATCGCTGTAACTTTTGATAGAAGACTCAGACAAACATGTTTATGGCTTTATCTTATAGAACTCAATATCCCCGTGCTGGGCAAACAGGTTTTGCAGCCGTTTGAGCTAAGATTTTAAAATTATTCACATAATGAAAACCTATACTTTGTCTCGGGTGAGTTTCCCATTCAAATGCATGTAACAGTGAGAAACACACTGTCTTGGCGAAATAAAGCGTTTTTGTACAACTTCATATAAATCGCTGTAACTTTTGATAGAAGACTCAGACAAACATGTTTATGGCTTTATCTTATAGAACTCAATATCCCCGTGCTGGGCAAACAGGTTTTGCAGCCGTTTGAGCTAAGATTTTAAAATTATTCACATAATGAAAACCTATACTTTGTCTCGGGCGAGTTTCCCATTCAAATGCATGTAACAGTGAGAAACGCATTGTCTTGGCGAAATAAAGCGTTTTTGTACAACTTCATATAAATCGCTGTAACTTTTGATAGAAGACTCAGACAAACATGTTTATGGCTTTATCTTATAGAACTCAATATCCCCGTGCTGGGCAAATATGTTTTGCAGCCGTTTGAGCTAAGATTTTAAAATTATTCACATAATGAAAACCTATACTTTGTCTCGGGTGAGTTTCCCATTCAAATGCATGTAACAGTGAGAAACACACTGTCTTGGCGAAATAAAGCGTTTTTGTACAACTTCATATAAATCGCTGTAACTTTTGATAGAAGACTCAGACAAACATGTTTATGGCTTTATCTTATAGAACTCAATATCCCCGTGCTGGGCAAACAGAACAGGTTTTGCAGCCGTTTGAGCTAAGATTTTAAAATTATTCACATAATGAAAACCTATACTTTGTTTCATGCGAGTTTCCCATTCAAATGCATGTAACAGTGAGAAACACACTGTCTTGGCAAAATAAAGCGTTTTCGTACAACTTCATATAAATCGCTGTAACTTTTGATAGAAGACTCAGACAAACATGTTTATGGCTTTATCTTATAGAACTCAATATCCCCGTGCTGGGCAAACAGGTTTTGCAGCCGTTTGAGCTAAGATTTTAAAATTATTCACATAATGAAAACCTATACTTTGTTTCATGCGAGTTTCCCATTCAAATGCATGTAACAGTGAGAAACACACTGTCTTGGCAAAATAAAGCGTTTTCGTACAACTTCATATAAATCGCTGTAACTTTTGATAGAAGACTCAGACAAACATGTTTATGGCTTTATCTTATAGAACTCAATATCCCCGTGCTGGGCAAACAGGTTTTGCAGCCGTTTGAGCTAAGATTTTAAAATTATTCACATAATGAAAACCTATACTTTGTCTCGGGCGAGTTTCCCATTCAAATGCATGTAACAGTGAGAAACGCATTGTCTTGGCGAAATAAAGCGTTTTCGTACAACTTCATATAAATCGCTGTAACTTTTGATAGAAGACTCAGACAAACATGTTTATGGCTTTATCTTATAGAACTCAATATCCCCGTGCTGGGCAAATATGTTTTGCAGCCGTTTGAGCTAAGATTTTAAAATTATTCACATAATGAAAACCTATACTTTGTCTCGGGTGAGTTTCCCATTCAAATGCATGTAACAGTGAGAAACACACTGTCTTGGCGAAATAAAGCGTTTTTGTACAACTTCATATAAATCGCTGTAACTTTTGATAGAAGACTCAGACAAACATGTTTATGGCTTTATCTTATAGAACTCAATATCCCCGTGCTGGGCAAACAGAACAGGTTTTGCAGCCGTTTGAGCTAAGATTTTAAAATTATTCACATAATGAAAACCTATACTTTGTCTCGGGTGAGTTTCCCATTCAAATGCATGTAACAGTGAGAAACGCATTGTCTTGGCGAAATAAAGCGTTTTTGAACAACTTCATATAAATCGCTGTAACTTTTGATAGAAGACTCAGACAAACATGTTTATGGCTTTATCTTATAGAACTCAATATCCCCGTGCTGGGCAAACAGGTTTTGCAGCCGTTTGAGCTAAGATTTTAAAATTATTCACATAATGAAAACCTATACTTTGTCTCGGGCGAGTTTCCCATTCAAATGCATGTAACAGTGAGAAACGCATTGTCTTGGCGAAATAAAGCGTTTTCGTACAACTTCATATAAATCGCTGTAACTTTTGATAGAAGACTCAGACAAACATGTTTATGGCTTTATCTTATAGAACTCAATATCCCCGTGCTGGGCAAATATGTTTTGCAGCCGTTTGAGCTAAGATTTTAAAATTATTCACATAATGAAAACCTATACTTTGTCTCGGGTGAGTTTCCCATTCAAATGCATGTAACAGTGAGAAACACACTGTCTTGGCGAAATAAAGCGTTTTTGTACAACTTCATATAAATCGCTGTAACTTTTGATAGAAGACTCAGACAAACATGTTTATGGCTTTATCTTATAGAACTCAATATCCCCGTGCTGGGCAAACAGAACAGGTTTTGCAGCCGTTTGAGCTAAGATTTTAAAATTATTCACATAATGAAAACCTATACTTTGTCTCGGGCGAGTTTCCCATTCAAATGCATGTAACAGTGAGAAACGCATTGTCTTGGCGAAATAAAGCGTTTTCGTACAACTTCATATAAATCGCTGTAACTTTTGATAGAAGACTCAGACAAACATGTTTATGGCTTTATCTTATAGAACTCAATATCCCCGTGCTGGGCAAATATGTTTTGCAGCCGTTTGAGCTAAGATTTTAAAATTATTCACATAATGAAAACCTATACTTTGTCTCGGGTGAGTTTCCCATTCAAATGCATGTAACAGTGAGAAACACACTGTCTTGGCGAAATAAAGCGTTTTTGTACAACTTCATATAAATCGCTGTAACTTTTGATAGAAGACTCAGACAAACATGTTTATGGCTTTATCTTATAGAACTCAATATCCCCGTGCTGGGCAAACAGAACAGGTTTTGCAGCCGTTTGAGCTAAGATTTTAAAATTATTCACATAATGAAAACCTATACTTTGTCTCGGGTGAGTTTCACATTCAAATGCATGTAACAGTGAGAAACGCATTGTCTTGGCGAAATAAAGCGTTTTTGAACAACTTCATATAAATCGCTGTAACTTTTGATAGAAGACTCAGACAAACATGTTTATGGCTTTATCTTATAGAACTCAATATCCCCGTGCTGGGCAAACAGGTTTTGCAGCCGTTTGAGCTAAGATTTTAAAATTATTCACATAATGAAAACCTATACTTTGTCTCGGGTGAGTTTCCCATTCAAATGCATGTAACAGTGAGAAACACACTGTCTTGGCGAAATAAAGCGTTTTTGTACAACTTCATATAAATCGCTGTAACTTTTGATAGAAGACTCAGACAAACATGTTTATGGCTTTATCTTATAGAACTCAATATCCCCGTGCTGGGCAAACAGAACAGGTTTTGCAGCCATTTGAGCTAAGATTTTAAAATTATTCACATAATGAAAACCTATACTTTGTCTCGGGTGAGTTTCCCATTCAAATGCATGTAACAGTGAGAAACGCATTGTCTTGGCGAAATAAAGCGTTTTTGAACAACTTCATATAAATCGCTGTAACTTTTGATAGAAGACTCAGACAAACATGTTTATGGCTTTATCTTATAGAACTCAATATCCCCGTGCTGGGCAAACAGGTTTTGCAGCCGTTTGAGCTAAGATTTTAAAATTATTCACATAATGAAAACCTATACTTTGTCTCGGGTGAGTTTCCCATTCAAATGCATGTAACAGTGAGAAACACACTGTCTTGGCGAAATAAAGCGTTTTTGTACAACTTCATATAAATCGCTGTAACTTTTGATAGAAGACTCAGACAAACATGTTTATGGCTTTATCTTATAGAACTCAATATCCCCGTGCTGGGCAAACAGGTTTTGCAGCCGTTTGAGCTAAGATTTTAAAATTATTCACATAATGAAAACCTATACTTTGTCTCGGGCGAGTTTCCCATTCAAATGCATGTAACAGTGAGAAACGCATTGTCTTGGCGAAATAAAGCGTTTTCGTACAACTTCATATAAATCGCTGTAACTTTTGATAGAAGACTCAGACAAACATGTTTATGGCTTTATCTTATAGAACTCAATATCCCCGTGCTGGGCAAACAGAACAGGTTTTGCAGCCATTTGAGCTAAGATTTTAAAATTATTCACATAATGAAAACCTATACTTTGTTTCATGCGAGTTTCCCATTCAAATGCATGTAACAGTGAGAAACACACTGTCTTGGCAAAATAAAGCGTTTTCGTACAACTTCATATAAATCGCTGTAACTTTTGATAGAAGACTCAGACAAACATGTTTATGGCTTTATCTTATAGAACTCAATATCCCCGTGCTGGGCAAATATGTTTTGCAGCCGATTGAGCTAAGATTTTAAAATTATTCACATAATGAAAACCTATACTTTGTTTCAGGCGAGTTTCCCATTCAAATGCATGTAACAGTGAGAAACACACTGTCTTGGCGAAATAAAGCGTTTTTGTACAACTTCATATAAATCGCTGTAACTTTTGATAGAAGACTCAGACAAACATGTTTATGGCTTTATCTTATAGAACTCAATATCCCCGTGCTGGGCAAACAGGTTTTGCAGCCGTTTGAGCTAAGATTTTAAAATTATTCACATAATGAAAACCTATACTTTGTCTCGGGTGAGTTTCCCATTCAAATGCATGTAACAGTGAGAAACACACTGTCTTGGCGAAATAAAGCGTTTTTGTACAACTTCATATAAATCGCTGTAACTTTTGATAGAAGACTCAGACAAACATGTTTATGGCTTTATCTTATAGAACTCAATATCCCCGTGCTGGGCAAACAGAACAGGTTTTGCAGCCGTTAGAGCTAAGATTTTAAAATTATTCACATAATGAAAACCTATACTTTGTCTCGGGTGAGTTTCCCATTCAAATGCATGTAACAGTGAGAAACGCATTGTCTTGGCGAAATAAAGCGTTTTTGAACAACTTCATATAAATCGCTGTAACTTTTGATAGAAGACTCAGACAAACATGTTTATGGCTTTATCTTATAGAACTCAATATCCCCGTGCTGGGCAAACAGGTTTTGCAGCCGTTTGAGCTAAGATTTTAAAATTATTCACATAATGAAAACCTATACTTTGTCTCGGGTGAGTTTCCCATTCAAATGCATGTAACAGTGAGAAACACACTGTCTTGGCGAAATAAAGCGTTTTTGTACAACTTCATATAAATCGCTGTAACTTTTGATAGAAGACTCAGACAAACATGTTTATGGCTTTATCTTATAGAACTCAATATCCCCGTGCTGGGCAAACAGGTTTTGCAGCCGTTTGAGCTAAGATTTTAAAATTATTCACATAATGAAAACCTATACTTTGTCTCGGGCGAGTTTCCCATTCAAATGCATGTAACAGTGAGAAACGCATTGTCTTGGCGAAATAAAGCGTTTTCGTACAACTTCATATAAATCGCTGTAACTTTTGATAGAAGACTCAGACAAACATGTTTATGGCTTTATCTTATAGAACTCAATATCCCCGTGCTGGGCAAATATGTTTTGCAGCCGTTTGAGCTAAGATTTTAAAATTATTCACATAATGAAAACCTATACTTTGTCTCGGGCGAGTTTCCCATTCAAATGCATGTAACAGTGAGAAACACACTGTCTTGGCGAAATAAAGCGTTTTTGTACAACTTCATATAAATCGCTGTAACTTTTGATAGAAGACTCAGACAAACATGTTTATGGCTTTATCTTATAGAACTCAATATCCCCGTGCTGGGCAAACAGAACAGGTTTTGCAGCCGTTTGAGCTAAGATTTTAAAATTATTCACATAATGAAAACCTATACTTTGTTTCATGCGAGTTTCCCATTCAAATGCATGTAACAGTGAGAAACGCATTGTCTTGGCGAAATAAAGCGTTTTTGAACAACTTCATATAAATCGCTGTAACTTTTGATAGAAGACTCAGACAAACATGTTTATGGCTTTATCTTATAGAACTCAATATCCCCGTGCTGGGCAAACAGGTTTTGCAGCCGTTTGAGCTAAGATTTTAAAATTATTCACATAATGAAAACCTATACTTTGTCTCGGGTGAGTTTCCCATTCAAATGCATGTAACAGTGAGAAACACACTGTCTTGGCGAAATAAAGCGTTTTTGTACAACTTCATATAAATCGCTGTAACTTTTGATAGAAGACTCAGACAAACATGTTTATGGCTTTATCTTATAGAACTCAATATCCCCGTGCTGGGCAAACAGGTTTTGCAGCCGTTTGAGCTAAGATTTTAAAATTATTCACATAATGAAAACCTATACTTTGTCTCGGGCGAGTTTCCCATTCAAATGCATGTAACAGTGAGAAACGCATTGTCTTGGCGAAATAAAGCGTTTTCGTACAACTTCATATAAATCGCTGTAACTTTTGATAGAAGACTCAGACAAACATGTTTATGGCTTTATCTTATAGAACTCAATATCCCCGTGCTGGGCAAATATGTTTTGCAGCCGTTTGAGCTAAGATTTTAAAATTATTCACATAATGAAAACCTATACTTTGTCTCGGGTGAGTTTCCCATTCAAATGCATGTAACAGTGAGAAACACACTGTCTTGGCGAAATAAAGCGTTTTTGTACAACTTCATATAAATCGCTGTAACTTTTGATAGAAGACTCAGACAAACATGTTTATGGCTTTATCTTATAGAACTCAATATCCCCGTGCTGGGCAAACAGAACAGGTTTTGCAGCCGTTTGAGCTAAGATTTTAAAATTATTCACATAATGAAAACCTATACTTTGTTTCATGCGAGTTTCCCATTCAAATGCATGTAACAGTGAGAAACACACTGTCTTGGCAAAATAAAGCGTTTTCGTACAACTTCATATAAATCGCTGTAACTTTTGATAGAAGACTCAGACAAACATGTTTATGGCTTTATCTTATAGAACTCAATATCCCCGTGCTGGGCAAACAGGTTTTGCAGCCGTTTGAGCTAAGATTTTAAAATTATTCACATAATGAAAACCTATACTTTGTTTCATGCGAGTTTCCCATTCAAATGCATGTAACAGTGAGAAACACACTGTCTTGGCAAAATAAAGCGTTTTCGTACAACTTCATATAAATCGCTGTAACTTTTGATAGAAGACTCAGACAAACATGTTTATGGCTTTATCTTATAGAACTCAATATCCCCGTGCTGGGCAAACAGGTTTTGCAGCCGTTTGAGCTAAGATTTTAAAATTATTCACATAATGAAAACCTATACTTTGTCTCGGGCGAGTTTCCCATTCAAATGCATGTAACAGTGAGAAACGCATTGTCTTGGCGAAATAAAGCGTTTTCGTACAACTTCATATAAATCGCTGTAACTTTTGATAGAAGACTCAGACAAACATGTTTATGGCTTTATCTTATAGAACTCAATATCCCCGTGCTGGGCAAATATGTTTTGCAGCCGTTTGAGCTAAGATTTTAAAATTATTCACATAATGAAAACCTATACTTTGTCTCGGGTGAGTTTCCCATTCAAATGCATGTAACAGTGAGAAACACACTGTCTTGGCAAAATAAAGCGTTTTTGTACAACTTCATATAAATCGCTGTAACTTTTGATAGAAGACTCAGACAAACATGTTTATGGCTTTATCTTATAGAACTCAATATCCCCGTGCTGGGCAAACAGAACAGGTTTTGCAGCCGTTTGAGCTAAGATTTTAAAATTATTCACATAATGAAAACCTATACTTTGTCTCGGGTGAGTTTCCCATTCAAATGCATGTAACAGTGAGAAACGCATTGTCTTGGCGAAATAAAGCGTTTTTGAACAACTTCATATAAATCGCTGTAACTTTTGATAGAAGACTCAGACAAACATGTTTATGGCTTTATCTTATAGAACTCAATATCCCCGTGCTGGGCAAACAGGTTTTGCAGCCGTTTGAGCTAAGATTTTAAAATTATTCACATAATGAAAACCTATACTTTGTCTCGGGCGAGTTTCCCATTCAAATGCATGTAACAGTGAGAAACGCATTGTCTTGGCGAAATAAAGCGTTTTCGTACAACTTCATATAAATCGCTGTAACTTTTGATAGAAGACTCAGACAAACATGTTTATGGCTTTATCTTATAGAACTCAATATCCCCGTGCTGGGCAAATATGTTTTGCAGCCGTTTGAGCTAAGATTTTAAAATTATTCACATAATGAAAACCTATACTTTGTCTCGGGTGAGTTTCCCATTCAAATGCATGTAACAGTGAGAAACACACTGTCTTGGCGAAATAAAGCGTTTTTGTACAACTTCATATAAATCGCTGTAACTTTTGATAGAAGACTCAGACAAACATGTTTATGGCTTTATCTTATAGAACTCAATATCCCCGTGCTGGGCAAACAGAACAGGTTTTGCAGCCGTTTGAGCTAAGATTTTAAAATTATTCACATAATGAAAACCTATACTTTGTCTCGGGTGAGTTTCACATTCAAATGCATGTAACAGTGAGAAACGCATTGTCTTGGCGAAATAAAGCGTTTTTGAACAACTTCATATAAATCGCTGTAACTTTTGATAGAAGACTCAGACAAACATGTTTATGGCTTTATCTTATAGAACTCAATATCCCCGTGCTGGGCAAACAGGTTTTGCAGCCGTTTGAGCTAAGATTTTAAAATTATTCACATAATGAAAACCTATACTTTGTCTCGGGTGAGTTTCCCATTCAAATGCATGTAACAGTGAGAAACACACTGTCTTGGCGAAATAAAGCGTTTTTGTACAACTTCATATAAATCGCTGTAACTTTTGATAGAAGACTCAGACAAACATGTTTATGGCTTTATCTTATAGAACTCAATATCCCCGTGCTGGGCAAACAGAACAGGTTTTGCAGCCGTTTGAGCTAAGATTTTAAAATTATTCACATAATGAAAACCTATACTTTGTCTCGGGTGAGTTTCCCATTCAAATGCATGTAACAGTGAGAAACACACTGTCTTGGCGAAATAAAGCGTTTTTGTACAACTTCATATAAATCGCTGTAACTTTTGATAGAAGACTCAGACAAACATGTTTATGGCTTTATCTTATAGAACTCAATATCCCCGTGCTGGGCAAACAGAACAGGTTTTGCAGCCGTTTGAGCTAAGATTTTAAAATTATTCACATAATGAAAACCTATACTTTGTTTCATGCGAGTTTCCCATTCAAATGCATGTAACAGTGAGAAACACACTGTCTTGGCAAAATAAAGCGTTTTCGTACAACTTCATATAAATCGCTGTAACTTTTGATAGAAGACTCAGACAAACATGTTTATGGCTTTATCTTATAGAACTCAATATCCCCGTGCTGGGCAAACAGGTTTTGCAGCCGTTTGAGCTAAGATTTTAAAATTATTCACATAATGAAAACCTATACTTTGTTTCATGCGAGTTTCCCATTCAAATGCATGTAACAGTGAGAAACACACTGTCTTGGCAAAATAAAGCGTTTTCGTACAACTTCATATAAATCGCTGTAACTTTTGATAGAAGACTCAGACAAACATGTTTATGGCTTTATCTTATAGAACTCAATATCCCCGTGCTGGGCAAACAGGTTTTGCAGCCGTTTGAGCTAAGATTTTAAAATTATTCACATAATGAAAACCTATACTTTGTCTCGGGCGAGTTTCCCATTCAAATGCATGTAACAGTGAGAAACGCATTGTCTTGGCGAAATAAAGCGTTTTCGTACAACTTCATATAAATCGCTGTAACTTTTGATAGAAGACTCAGACAAACATGTTTATGGCTTTATCTTATAGAACTCAATATCCCCGTGCTGGGCAAATATGTTTTGCAGCCGTTTGAGCTAAGATTTTAAAATTATTCACATAATGAAAACCTATACTTTGTCTCGGGTGAGTTTCCCATTCAAATGCATGTAACAGTGAGAAACACACTGTCTTGGCAAAATAAAGCGTTTTTGTACAACTTCATATAAATCGCTGTAACTTTTGATAGAAGACTCAGACAAACATGTTTATGGCTTTATCTTATAGAACTCAATATCCCCGTGCTGGGCAAACAGAACAGGTTTTGCAGCCGTTTGAGCTAAGATTTTAAAATTATTCACATAATGAAAACCTATACTTTGTCTCGGGTGAGTTTCCCATTCAAATGCATGTAACAGTGAGAAACGCATTGTCTTGGCGAAATAAAGCGTTTTTGAACAACTTCATATAAATCGCTGTAACTTTTGATAGAAGACTCAGACAAACATGTTTATGGCTTTATCTTATAGAACTCAATATCCCCGTGCTGGGCAAACAGGTTTTGCAGCCGTTTGAGCTAAGATTTTAAAATTATTCACATAATGAAAACCTATACTTTGTCTCGGGCGAGTTTCCCATTCAAATGCATGTAACAGTGAGAAACGCATTGTCTTGGCGAAATAAAGCGTTTTCGTACAACTTCATATAAATCGCTGTAACTTTTGATAGAAGACTCAGACAAACATGTTTATGGCTTTATCTTATAGAACTCAATATCCCCGTGCTGGGCAAATATGTTTTGCAGCCGTTTGAGCTAAGATTTTAAAATTATTCACATAATGAAAACCTATACTTTGTCTCGGGTGAGTTTCCCATTCAAATGCATGTAACAGTGAGAAACACACTGTCTTGGCGAAATAAAGCGTTTTTGTACAACTTCATATAAATCGCTGTAACTTTTGATAGAAGACTCAGACAAACATGTTTATGGCTTTATCTTATAGAACTCAATATCCCCGTGCTGGGCAAACAGAACAGGTTTTGCAGCCGTTTGAGCTAAGATTTTAAAATTATTCACATAATGAAAACCTATACTTTGTCTCGGGTGAGTTTCACATTCAAATGCATGTAACAGTGAGAAACGCATTGTCTTGGCGAAATAAAGCGTTTTTGAACAACTTCATATAAATCGCTGTAACTTTTGATAGAAGACTCAGACAAACATGTTTATGGCTTTATCTTATAGAACTCAATATCCCCGTGCTGGGCAAACAGGTTTTGCAGCCGTTTGAGCTAAGATTTTAAAATTATTCACATAATGAAAACCTATACTTTGTCTCGGGTGAGTTTCCCATTCAAATGCATGTAACAGTGAGAAACACACTGTCTTGGCGAAATAAAGCGTTTTTGTACAACTTCATATAAATCGCTGTAACTTTTGATAGAAGACTCAGACAAACATGTTTATGGCTTTATCTTATAGAACTCAATATCCCCGTGCTGGGCAAACAGAACAGGTTTTGCAGCCGTTTGAGCTAAGATTTTAAAATTATTCACATAATGAAAACCTATACTTTGTTTCATGCGAGTTTCCCATTCAAATGCATGTAACAGTGAGAAACGCATTGTCTTGGCGAAATAAAGCGTTTTTGAACAACTTCATATAAATCGCTGTAACTTTTGATAGAAGACTCAGACAAACATGTTTATGGCTTTATCTTATAGAACTCAATATCCCCGTGCTGGGCAAACAGGTTTTGCAGCCGTTTGAGCTAAGATTTTAAAATTATTCACATAATGAAAACCTATACTTTGTCTCGGGTGAGTTTCCCATTCAAATGCATGTAACAGTGAGAAACACACTGTCTTGGCGAAATAAAGCGTTTTTGTACAACTTCATATAAATCGCTGTAACTTTTGATAGAAGACTCAGACAAACATGTTTATGGCTTTATCTTATAGAACTCAATATCCCCGTGCTGGGCAAACAGGTTTTGCAGCCGTTTGAGCTAAGATTTTAAAATTATTCACATAATGAAAACCTATACTTTGTCTCGGGCGAGTTTCCCATTCAAATGCATGTAACAGTGAGAAACGCATTGTCTTGGCGAAATAAAGCGTTTTTGTACAACTTCATATAAATCGCTGTAACTTTTGATAGAAGACTCAGACAAACATGTTTATGGCTTTATCTTATAGAACTCAATATCCCCGTGCTGGGCAAATATGTTTTGCAGCCGTTTGAGCTAAGATTTTAAAATTATTCACATAATGAAAACCTATACTTTGTCTCGGGTGAGTTTCCCATTCAAATGCATGTAACAGTGAGAAACACACTGTCTTGGCGAAATAAAGCGTTTTTGTACAACTTCATATAAATCGCTGTAACTTTTGATAGAAGACTCAGACAAACATGTTTATGGCTTTATCTTATAGAACTCAATATCCCCGTGCTGGGCAAACAGAACAGGTTTTGCAGCCGTTTGAGCTAAGATTTTAAAATTATTCACATAATGAAAACCTATACTTTGTTTCATGCGAGTTTCCCATTCAAATGCATGTAACAGTGAGAAACACACTGTCTTGGCAAAATAAAGCGTTTTCGTACAACTTCATATAAATCGCTGTAACTTTTGATAGAAGACTCAGACAAACATGTTTATGGCTTTATCTTATAGAACTCAATATCCCCGTGCTGGGCAAACAGGTT
This sequence comes from Rhamphochromis sp. 'chilingali', assembly GCF_963969265.1. NCBI lineage: Eukaryota > Metazoa > Chordata > Actinopteri > Cichliformes > Cichlidae > Rhamphochromis > Rhamphochromis sp. 'chilingali'. Next base: position 29,762,171 of record NC_137932.1, read on the forward strand.
TTGCAGCCGTTTGAGCTAAGATTTTAAAATTATTCACATAATGAAAACCTATACTTTGTTTCATGCGAGTTTCCCATTCAAATGCATGTAACAGTGAGAAACACACTGTCTTGGCAAAATAAAGCGTTTTCGTACAACTTCATATAAATCGCTGTAACTTTTGATAGAAGACTCAGACAAACATGTTTATGGCTTTATCTTATAGAACTCAATATCCCCGTGCTGGGCAAACAGGTTTTGCAGCCGTTTGAGCTAAGATTTTAAAATTATTCACATAATGAAAACCTATACTTTGTCTCGGGCGAGTTTCCCATTCAAATGCATGTAACAGTGAGAAACGCATTGTCTTGGCGAAATAAAGCGTTTTCGTACAACTTCATATAAATCGCTGTAACTTTTGATAGAAGACTCAGACAAACATGTTTATGGCTTTATCTTATAGAACTCAATATCCCCGTGCTGGGCAAATATGTTTTGCAGCCGTTTGAGCTAAGATTTTAAAATTATTCACATAATGAAAACCTATACTTTGTCTCGGGTGAGTTTCCCATTCAAATGCATGTAACAGTGAGAAACACACTGTCTTGGCGAAATAAAGCGTTTTTGTACAACTTCATATAAATCGCTGTAACTTTTGATAGAAGACTCAGACAAACATGTTTATGGCTTTATCTTATAGAACTCAATATCCCCGTGCTGGGCAAACAGAACAGGTTTTGCAGCCGTTTGAGCTAAGATTTTAAAATTATTCACATAATGAAAACCTATACTTTGTCTCGGGTGAGTTTCCCATTCAAATGCATGTAACAGTGAGAAACGCATTGTCTTGGCGAAATAAAGCGTTTTTGAACAACTTCATATAAATCGCTGTAACTTTTGATAGAAGACTCAGACAAACATGTTTATGGCTTTATCTTATAGAACTCAATATCCCCGTGCTGGGCAAACAGGTTTTGCAGCCGTTTGAGCTAAGATTTTAAAATTATTCACATAATGAAAACCTATACTTTGTCTCGGGCGAGTTTCCCATTCAAATGCATGTAACAGTGAGAAACGCATTGTCTTGGCGAAATAAAGCGTTTTCGTACAACTTCATATAAATCGCTGTAACTTTTGATAGAAGACTCAGACAAACATGTTTATGGCTTTATCTTATAGAACTCAATATCCCCGTGCTGGGCAAATATGTTTTGCAGCCGTTTGAGCTAAGATTTTAAAATTATTCACATAATGAAAACCTATACTTTGTCTCGGGTGAGTTTCCCATTCAAATGCATGTAACAGTGAGAAACACACTGTCTTGGCGAAATAAAGCGTTTTTGTACAACTTCATATAAATCGCTGTAACTTTTGATAGAAGACTCAGACAAACATGTTTATGGCTTTATCTTATAGAACTCAATATCCCCGTGCTGGGCAAACAGAACAGGTTTTGCAGCCGTTTGAGCTAAGATTTTAAAATTATTCACATAATGAAAACCTATACTTTGTCTCGGGCGAGTTTCCCATTCAAATGCATGTAACAGTGAGAAACGCATTGTCTTGGCGAAATAAAGCGTTTTCGTACAACTTCATATAAATCGCTGTAACTTTTGATAGAAGACTCAGACAAACATGTTTATGGCTTTATCTTATAGAACTCAATATCCCCGTGCTGGGCAAATATGTTTTGCAGCCGTTTGAGCTAAGATTTTAAAATTATTCACATAATGAAAACCTATACTTTGTCTCGGGTGAGTTTCCCATTCAAATGCATGTAACAGTGAGAAACACACTGTCTTGGCGAAATAAAGCGTTTTTGTACAACTTCATATAAATCGCTGTAACTTTTGATAGAAGACTCAGACAAACATGTTTATGGCTTTATCTTATAGAACTCAATATCCCCGTGCTGGGCAAACAGAACAGGTTTTGCAGCCGTTTGAGCTAAGATTTTAAAATTATTCACATAATGAAAACCTATACTTTGTCTCGGGTGAGTTTCACATTCAAATGCATGTAACAGTGAGAAACGCATTGTCTTGGCGAAATAAAGCGTTTTTGAACAACTTCATATAAATCGCTGTAACTTTTGATAGAAGACTCAGACAAACATGTTTATGGCTTTATCTTATAGAACTCAATATCCCCGTGCTGGGCAAACAGGTTTTGCAGCCGTTTGAGCTAAGATTTTAAAATTATTCACATAATGAAAACCTATACTTTGTCTCGGGTGAGTTTCCCATTCAAATGCATGTAACAGTGAGAAACACACTGTCTTGGCGAAATAAAGCGTTTTTGTACAACTTCATATAAATCGCTGTAACTTTTGATAGAAGACTCAGACAAACATGTTTATGGCTTTATCTTATAGAACTCAATATCCCCGTGCTGGGCAAACAGAACAGGTTTTGCAGCCGTTTGAGCTAAGATTTTAAAATTATTCACATAATGAAAACCTATACTTTGTCTCGGGTGAGTTTCCCATTCAAATGCATGTAACAGTGAGAAACACACTGTCTTGGCGAAATAAAGCGTTTTTGTACAACTTCATATAAATCGCTGTAACTTTTGATAGAAGACTCAGACAAACATGTTTATGGCTTTATCTTATAGAACTCAATATCCCCGTGCTGGGCAAACAGAACAGGTTTTGCAGCCATTTGAGCTAAGATTTTAAAATTATTCACATAATGAAAACCTATACTTTGTTTCATGCGAGTTTCCCATTCAAATGCATGTAACAGTGAGAAACACACTGTCTTGGCAAAATAAAGCGTTTTCGTACAACTTCATATAAATCGCTGTAACTTTTGATAGAAGACTCAGACAAACATGTTTATGGCTTTATCTTATAGAACTCAATATCCCCGTGCTGGGCAAATATGTTTTGCAGCCGATTGAGCTAAGATTTTAAAATTATTCACATAATGAAAACCTATACTTTGTTTCAGGCGAGTTTCCCATTCAAATGCATGTAACAGTGAGAAACACACTGTCTTGGCGAAATAAAGCGTTTTTGTACAACTTCATATAAATCGCTGTAACTTTTGATAGAAGACTCAGACAAACATGTTTATGGCTTTATCTTATAGAACTCAATATCCCCGTGCTGGGCAAACAGGTTTTGCAGCCGTTTGAGCTAAGATTTTAAAATTATTCACATAATGAAAACCTATACTTTGTCTCGGGTGAGTTTCCCATTCAAATGCATGTAACAGTGAGAAACACACTGTCTTGGCGAAATAAAGCGTTTTTGTACAACTTCATATAAATCGCTGTAACTTTTGATAGAAGACTCAGACAAACATGTTTATGGCTTTATCTTATAGAACTCAATATCCCCGTGCTGGGCAAACAGAACAGGTTTTGCAGCCATTTGAGCTAAGATTTTAAAATTATTCACATAATGAAAACCTATACTTTGTTTCATGCGAGTTTCCCATTCAAATGCATGTAACAGTGAGAAACACACTGTCTTGGCAAAATAAAGCGTTTTTGTACAACTTCATATAAATCGCTGTAACTTTTGATAGAAGACTCAGACAAACATGTTTATGGCTTTATCTTATAGAACTCAATATCCCCGTGCTGGGCAAATATGTTTTGCAGCCGATTGAGCTAAGATTTTAAAATTATTCACATAATGAAAACCTATACTTTGTTTCAGGCGAGTTTCCCATTCAAATGCATGTAACAGTGAGAAACACACTGTCTTGGCGAAATAAAGCGTTTTTGTACAACTTCATATAAATCGCTGTAACTTTTGATAGAAGACTCAGACAAACATGTTTATGGCTTTATCTTATAGAACTCAATATCCCCGTGCTGGGCAAACAGGTTTTGCAGCCATTTGAGCTAAGATTTTAAAATTATTCACATAATGAAAACCTATACTTTGTCTCGGGTGAGTTTCCCATTCAAATGCATGTAACAGTGAGAAACACACTGTCTTGGCGAAATAAAGCGTTTTTGTACAACTTCATATAAATCGCTGTAACTTTTGATAGAAGACTCAGACAAACATGTTTATGGCTTTATCTTATAGAACTCAATATCCCCGTGCTGGGCAAACAGAACAGGTTTTGCAGCCGTTTGAGCTAAGATTTTAAAATTATTCACATAATGAAAACCTATACTTTGTCTCGGGTGAGTTTCCCATTCAAATGCATGTAACAGTGAGAAACGCATTGTCTTGGCGAAATAAAGCGTTTTTGAACAACTTCATATAAATCGCTGTAACTTTTGATAGAAGACTCAGACAAACATGTTTATGGCTTTATCTTATAGAACTCAATATCCCCGTGCTGGGCAAACAGGTTTTGCAGCCGTTTGAGCTAAGATTTTAAAATTATTCACATAATGAAAACCTATACTTTGTCTCGGGTGAGTTTCCCATTCAAATGCATGTAACAGTGAGAAACACACTGTCTTGGCGAAATAAAGCGTTTTTGTACAACTTCATATAAATCGCTGTAACTTTTGATAGAAGACTCAGACAAACATGTTTATGGCTTTATCTTATAGAACTCAATATCCCCGTGCTGGGCAAACAGGTTTTGCAGCCGTTTGAGCTAAGATTTTAAAATTATTCACATAATGAAAACCTATACTTTGTCTCGGGCGAGTTTCCCATTCAAATGCATGTAACAGTGAGAAACGCATTGTCTTGGCGAAATAAAGCGTTTTCGTACAACTTCATATAAATCGCTGTAACTTTTGATAGAAGACTCAGACAAACATGTTTATGGCTTTATCTTATAGAACTCAATATCCCCGTGCTGGGCAAATATGTTTTGCAGCCGTTTGAGCTAAGATTTTAAAATTATTCACATAATGAAAACCTATACTTTGTCTCGGGTGAGTTTCCCATTCAAATGCATGTAACAGTGAGAAACACACTGTCTTGGCGAAATAAAGCGTTTTTGTACAACTTCATATAAATCGCTGTAACTTTTGATAGAAGACTCAGACAAACATGTTTATGGCTTTATCTTATAGAACTCAATATCCCCGTGCTGGGCAAACAGAACAGGTTTTGCAGCCGTTTGAGCTAAGATTTTAAAATTATTCACATAATGAAAACCTATACTTTGTCTCGGGTGAGTTTCCCATTCAAATGCATGTAACAGTGAGAAACGCATTGTCTTGGCGAAATAAAGCGTTTTTGAACAACTTCATATAAATCGCTGTAACTTTTGATAGAAGACTCAGACAAACATGTTTATGGCTTTATCTTATAGAACTCAATATCCCCGTGCTGGGCAAACAGGTTTTGCAGCCGTTTGAGCTAAGATTTTAAAATTATTCACATAATGAAAACCTATACTTTGTCTCGGGTGAGTTTCCCATTCAAATGCATGTAACAGTGAGAAACACACTGTCTTGGCGAAATAAAGCGTTTTTGTACAACTTCATATAAATCGCTGTAACTTTTGATAGAAGACTCAGACAAACATGTTTATGGCTTTATCTTATAGAACTCAATATCCCCGTGCTGGGCAAACAGGTTTTGCAGCCGTTTGAGCTAAGATTTTAAAATTATTCACATAATGAAAACCTATACTTTGTTTCAGGCGAGTTTCCCATTCAAATGCATGTAACAGTGAGAAACACACTGTCTTGGCGAAATAAAGCGTTTTCGTACAACTTCATATAAATCGCCGTAACTTTTGATAGAAGACTCAGACAAACATGTTTATGGCTTTATCTTATAGAACTCAATATCCCCGTGCTGGGCAAACAGAACAGGTTTTGCAGCCGTTTGAGCTAAGATTTTAAAATTATTCACATAATGAAAACCTATACTTTGTTTCAGGCGAGTTTCCCATTCAAATGCATGTAACAGTGAGAAACACACTGTCTTGGCGAAATAAAGCGTTTTTGTACAACTTCATATAAATCGCTGTAACTTTTGATAGAAGACTCAGACAAACATGTTTATGGCTTTATCTTATAGAACTCAATATCCCCGTGCTGGGCAAACAGGTTTTGCAGCCGTTTGAGCTAAGATTTTAAAATTATTCACATAATGAAAACCTATACTTTGTCTCGGGCGAGTTTCCCATTCAAATGCATGTAACAGTGAGAAACGCATTGTCTTGGCGAAATAAAGCGTTTTCGTACAACTTCATATAAATCGCTGTAACTTTTGATAGAAGACTCAGACAAACATGTTTATGGCTTTATCTTATAGAACTCAATATCCCCGTGCTGGGCAAATATGTTTTGCAGCCGTTTGAGCTAAGATTTTAAAATTATTCACATAATGAAAACCTATACTTTGTCTCGGGTGAGTTTCCCATTCAAATGCATGTAACAGTGAGAAACACACTGTCTTGGCGAAATAAAGCGTTTTTGTACAACTTCATATAAATCGCTGTAACTTTTGATAGAAGACTCAGACAAACATGTTTATGGCTTTATCTTATAGAACTCAATATCCCCGTGCTGGGCAAACAGAACAGGTTTTGCAGCCGTTTGAGCTAAGATTTTAAAATTATTCACATAATGAAAACCTATACTTTGTCTCGGGTGAGTTTCCCATTCAAATGCATGTAACAGTGAGAAACGCATTGTCTTGGCGAAATAAAGCGTTTTTGAACAACTTCATATAAATCGCTGTAACTTTTGATAGAAGACTCAGACAAACATGTTTATGGCTTTATCTTATAGAACTCAATATCCCCGTGCTGGGCAAACAGGTTTTGCAGCCGTTTGAGCTAAGATTTTAAAATTATTCACATAATGAAAACCTATACTTTGTCTCGGGTGAGTTTCCCATTCAAATGCATGTAACAGTGAGAAACACACTGTCTTGGCGAAATAAAGCGTTTTTGTACAACTTCATATAAATCGCTGTAACTTTTGATAGAAGACTCAGACAAACATGTTTATGGCTTTATCTTATAGAACTCAATATCCCCGTGCTGGGCAAACAGAACAGGTTTTGCAGCCGTTTGAGCTAAGATTTTAAAATTATTCACATAATGAAAACCTATACTTTGTTTCATGCGAGTTTCCCATTCAAATGCATGTAACAGTGAGAAACACACTGTCTTGGCAAAATAAAGCGTTTTCGTACAACTTCATATAAATCGCTGTAACTTTTGATAGAAGACTCAGACAAACATGTTTATGGCTTTATCTTATAGAACTCAATATCCCCGTGCTGGGCAAACAGGTTTTGCAGCCGTTTGAGCTAAGATTTTAAAATTATTCACATAATGAAAACCTATACTTTGTCTCGGGTGAGTTTCCCATTCAAATGCATGTAACAGTGAGAAACACACTGTCTTGGCGAAATAAAGCGTTTTTGTACAACTTCATATAAATCGCTGTAACTTTTGATAGAAGACTCAGACAAACATGTTTATGGCTTTATCTTATAGAACTCAATATCCCCGTGCTGGGCAAAGAGGTTTTGCAGCCGTTTGAGCTAAGATTTTAAAATTATTCACATAATGAAAACCTATACTTTGTTTCAGGCGAGTTTCCCATTCAAATGCATGTAACAGTGAGAAACGCATTGTCTTGGCGAAATAAAGCGTTTTCGTACAACTTCATATAAATCGCTGTAACTTTTGATAGAAGACTCAGACAAACATGTTTATGGCTTTATCTTATAGAACTCAATATCCCCGTGCTGGGCAAATATGTTTTGCAGCCGTTTGAGCTAAGATTTTAAAATTATTCACATAATGAAAACCTATACTTTGTCTCGGGTGAGTTTCCCATTCAAATGCATGTAACAGTGAGAAACACACTGTCTTGGCGAAATAAAGCGTTTTTGTACAACTTCATATAAATCGCTGTAACTTTTGATAGAAGACTCAGACAAACATGTTTATGGCTTTATCTTATAGAACTCAATATCCCCGTGCTGGGCAAACAGAACAGGTTTTGCAGCCATTTGAGCTAAGATTTTAAAATTATTCACATAATGAAAACCTATACTTTGTTTCATGCGAGTTTCCCATTCAAATGCATGTAACAGTGAGAAACACACTGTCTTGGCAAAATAAAGCGTTTTCGTACAACTTCATATAAATCGCTGTAACTTTTGATAGAAGACTCAGACAAACATGTTTATGGCTTTATCTTATAGAACTCAATATCCCCGTGCTGGGCAAATATGTTTTGCAGCCGATTGAGCTAAGATTTTAAAATTATTCACATAATGAAAACCTATACTTTGTTTCAGGCGAGTTTCCCATTCAAATGCATGTAACAGTGAGAAACACACTGTCTTGGCGAAATAAAGCGTTTTTGTACAACTTCATATAAATCGCTGTAACTTTTGATAGAAGACTCAGACAAACATGTTTATGGCTTTATCTTATAGAACTCAATATCCCCGTGCTGGGCAAACAGGTTTTGCAGCCGTTTGAGCTAAGATTTTAAAATTATTCACATAATGAAAACCTATACTTTGTCTCGGGTGAGTTTCCCATTCAAATGCATGTAACAGTGAGAAACACACTGTCTTGGCGAAATAAAGCGTTTTTGTACAACTTCATATAAATCGCTGTAACTTTTGATAGAAGACTCAGACAAACATGTTTATGGCTTTATCTTATAGAACTCAATATCCCCGTGCTGGGCAAACAGGTTTTGCAGCCGTTTGAGCTAAGATTTTAAAATTATTCACATAATGAAAACCTATACTTTGTCTCGGGTGAGTTTCCCATTCAAATGCATGTAACAGTGAGAAACACACTGTCTTGGCGAAATAAAGCGTTTTTGTACAACTTCATATAAATCGCTGTAACTTTTGATAGAAGACTCAGACAAACATGTTTATGGCTTTATCTTATAGAACTCAATATCCCCGTGCTGGGCAAACAGGTTTTGCAGCCGTTTGAGCTAAGATTTTAAAATTATTCACATAATGAAAACCTATACTTTGTCTCGGGCGAGTTTCCCATTCAAATGCATGTAACAGTGAGAAACGCATTGTCTTGGCGAAATAAAGCGTTTTCGTACAACTTCATATAAATCGCTGTAACTTTTGATAGAAGACTCAGACAAACATGTTTATGGCTTTATCTTATAGAACTCAATATCCCCGTGCTGGGCAAATATGTTTTGCAGCCGTTTGAGCTAAGATTTTAAAATTATTCACATAATGAAAACCTATACTTTGTCTCGGGTGAGTTTCCCATTCAAATGCATGTAACAGTGAGAAACACACTGTCTTGGCGAAATAAAGCGTTTTTGTACAACTTCATATAAATCGCTGTAACTTTTGATAGAAGACTCAGACAAACATGTTTATGGCTTTATCTTATAGAACTCAATATCCCCGTGCTGGGCAAACAGAACAGGTTTTGCAGCCGTTTGAGCTAAGATTTTAAAATTATTCACATAATGAAAACCTATACTTTGTTTCATGCGAGTTTCCCATTCAAATGCATGTAACAGTGAGAAACACACTGTCTTGGCAAAATAAAGCGTTTTCGTACAACTTCATATAAATCGCTGTAACTTTTGATAGAAGACTCAGACAAACATGTTTATGGCTTTATCTTATAGAACTCAATATCCCCGTGCTGGGCAAACAGGTTTTGCAGCCGTTTGAGCTAAGATTTTAAAATTATTCACATAATGAAAACCTATACTTTGTTTCATGCGAGTTTCCCATTCAAATGCATGTAACAGTGAGAAACACACTGTCTTGGCAAAATAAAGCGTTTTCGTACAACTTCATATAAATCGCTGTAACTTTTGATAGAAGACTCAGACAAACATGTTTATGGCTTTATCTTATAGAACTCAATATCCCCGTGCTGGGCAAACAGGTTTTGCAGCCGTTTGAGCTAAGATTTTAAAATTATTCACATAATGAAAACCTATACTTTGTCTCGGGCGAGTTTCCCATTCAAATGCATGTAACAGTGAGAAACGCATTGTCTTGGCGAAATAAAGCGTTTTCGTACAACTTCATATAAATCGCTGTAACTTTTGATAGAAGACTCAGACAAACATGTTTATGGCTTTATCTTATAGAACTCAATATCCCCGTGCTGGGCAAATATGTTTTGCAGCCGTTTGAGCTAAGATTTTAAAATTATTCACATAATGAAAACCTATACTTTGTCTCGGGTGAGTTTCCCATTCAAATGCATGTAACAGTGAGAAACACACTGTCTTGGCGAAATAAAGCGTTTTTGTACAACTTCATATAAATCGCTGTAACTTTTGATAGAAGACTCAGACAAACATGTTTATGGCTTTATCTTATAGAACTCAATATCCCCGTGCTGGGCAAACAGAACAGGTTTTGCAGCCGTTTGAGCTAAGATTTTAAAATTATTCACATAATGAAAACCTATACTTTGTCTCGGGTGAGTTTCCCATTCAAATGCATGTAACAGTGAGAAACGCATTGTCTTGGCGAAATAAAGCGTTTTTGAACAACTTCATATAAATCGCTGTAACTTTTGATAGAAGACTCAGACAAACATGTTTATGGCTTTATCTTATAGAACTCAATATCCCCGTGCTGGGCAAACAGGTTTTGCAGCCGTTTGAGCTAAGATTTTAAAATTATTCACATAATGAAAACCTATACTTTGTCTCGGGTGAGTTTCCCATTCAAATGCATGTAACAGTGAGAAACACACTGTCTTGGCGAAATAAAGCGTTTTTGTACAACTTCATATAAATCGCTGTAACTTTTGATAGAAGACTCAGACAAACATGTTTATGGCTTTATCTTATAGAACTCAATATCCCCGTGCTGGGCAAACAGAACAGGTTTTGCAGCCGTTTGAGCTAAGATTTTAAAATTATTCACATAATGAAAACCTATACTTTGTTTCATGCGAGTTTCCCATTCAAATGCATGTAACAGTGAGAAACGCATTGTCTTGGCGAAATAAAGCGTTTTTGAACAACTTCATATAAATCGCTGTAACTTTTGATAGAAGACTCAGACAAACATGTTTATGGCTTTATCTTATAGAACTCAATATCCCCGTGCTGGGCAAACAGGTTTTGCAGCCGTTTGAGCTAAGATTTTAAAATTATTCACATAATGAAAACCTATACTTTGTCTCGGGTGAGTTTCCCATTCAAATGCATGTAACAGTGAGAAACACACTGTCTTGGCGAAATAAAGCGTTTTTGTACAACTTCATATAAATCGCTGTAACTTTTGATAGAAGACTCAGACAAACATGTTTATGGCTTTATCTTATAGAACTCAATATCCCCGTGCTGGGCAAACAGGTTTTGCAGCCGTTTGAGCTAAGATTTTAAAATTATTCACATAATGAAAACCTATACTTTGTCTCGGGCGAGTTTCCCATTCAAATGCATGTAACAGTGAGAAACGCATTGTCTTGGCGAAATAAAGCGTTTTCGTACAACTTCATATAAATCGCTGTAACTTTTGATAGAAGACTCAGACAAACATGTTTATGGCTTTATCTTATAGAACTCAATATCCCCGTGCTGGGCAAATATGTTTTGCAGCCGTTTGAGCTAAGATTTTAAAATTATTCACATAATGAAAACCTATACTTTGTCTCGGGTGAGTTTCCCATTCAAATGCATGTAACAGTGAGAAACACACTGTCTTGGCGAAATAAAGCGTTTTTGTACAACTTCATATAAATCGCTGTAACTTTTGATAGAAGACTCAGACAAACATGTTTATGGCTTTATCTTATAGAACTCAATATCCCCGTGCTGGGCAAACTGTCAAGGGTTGACAATTTGTTCAAACACAGTAAGAGAGAAATGAGACACTGGCAGACCGACTCAGAGTTTCAAAGACGTGCGCACGGGTGAGAGTCTCTGAGCAGACTAACACACCGAGCACCGTTTACTCGCTTTATTTATAAGGCAAAATGGGTTACATAATACTTCCTCTTTCAACTGAAGAGGGGAGAGCTCAGGCATTGTCTTAGCTATCTAACTTCTGCACACAAACTGAAAAACAACGACACAGCAGTATTCATGCTTATCTGACATCGCAGACACTGAAGTAAAGAATGCATGTATATGTCCTGTCTTTGTCAAACATCTCACACACTTAAGCAAGGAATACATTGTGTTCTTTTCAACAGTAAGCTTTACCGTGTGAAAATATATAAACACTTGATTATAAGGCATACTTGTTTCTACTTGATTATACTTTAATGATTTAACTAAAATAAAAATTCTCTTAACATTCCCTCCTGATGTTAATATATTTCACATGTTTTACTCAATGCATAGTCACTTGTTAGTCACATTTTCAACTTGCACGTCATTCAGTGAAATAATTAAACAACAAGCTTGTCAAGATTGTCATAGAGATTTTCTTCTCTCTCTCCCTCACTCAGCATACCATACTGACGATAGGGATCCTCCATAACTGACTGAGCCAAGACATGGTTTCCTAACATACGCTTGAACATGTTTGTCATTATGCTTCTCAGACATGGGATAATACAAGCAATGAAAAGGCAAAATAGTAACATCACACTGAAAAGGGCCAACAGGCCTTTAATCAGTAGAGATTTCCAAGAGCCGCTCAGCAGCCAGTCCCACCAACCTTGAGTATCGGTAACGTAGTCCTGCTGCTGAGCGTCTCTCAGTTGTTTCAAAACATTCAAAGCATTTGTCATGTTTAATGAATGGATGTTATCAGGTATGTAGGTACAACATGTAGTGTTAAACAATACGCAGAGACCACCTTTCTCTGCGAGAATGATGTCTAAAGCCACTCGGTGCTGCATGACAGTGATGCGAATTGCATCAATTTCTTCATTCTGTCCTTGATTAATGCGGGTTGAAGCATTTAAAAATAATCCAAAACGATAGTCCAGGGTTTCTATCCGTAGTGCGTGTTTCCCTACTCCTATCCATGGAAACAAAGCGTGTATTACCTTCTGGCTCTTGGTCCAGAGTTTGAAGTCATCTGGTACATCAGAACCAAGATATGGATCATGGGGCTTGAGGCCTGTGCTACGTTTAGCTCTGGTGTTGCTGTTCACTGACATCTTAAAGGTGTGGTCAGATACCAGAACAGGGGCACAGAGTCCGGTGCTGTTTGGTGGCAGCATGAAATAGACTTTCAGGCCACACGCCCAAGCTGCGCCCTGTACCCAGTATGTACCTGTCGATGAGCCGATGCCATCCCAATCTGGTGCCGCCAGGATCATGGAGCAGTTTCGGTTTTGTCCTAATTTCTTCAGACCCTGGGGCGTACCTGTTTGTCCGGTTGCTCCTGTGAAGTTAAAGCACACTGGGTGTTGTATGTCAGGTGGCAAAACAACTGAGAATGATTTCAGTTTTCTATGGCTGACGTTTATATGCACCCAGTAGGCTTCATTGCAGGTGTAGTTTATATTTGGGTACTGGTGGGTGCAGTTTGTTATGTTGTAGATTAAAGACTTTACACTCTGTGGGACTATATATTGTGTAGTGTTGTGGCATGTGTTGGTGTTTTGGTCCTTTATGGATCCACCTATCACCATCACAGGTTTTCCTGGTGTTGAGCAGGTCCCGGTAATGGCTTTGTCATATATGCAGAGTGCTTCAGCCTTGGTTGGGGGTTTTCCATACACTGTGGCATGGAGTGCTGTCGTGGGCATATGTGAGCAGACATAGCAGTTTGCGGCATTGTCTTCTCTGTGCACTCTGTCATGGACATACCGGTACCATGCATTGTTCAGCCACGGGTGGTTGTGTTCTTTGTCTATCTCCTTCAGGTGCGAGTTGTCGTGGGTCCACCTCTTAGGTCGGAGAATAATTGGTACTGTCTTGTGGGTTCCACTGGGCATCAACCAAAAGAGTGTCGTCATCAGGAGGATAGCCATTAGACAGAATATGTAGCACATGAGTAGTTTTCGTTTGATGTCACAAGCGCCCAAGCACAACAGCTTTGGGGCTGGAACTGGTGCTAGCATTGATTCTGAAGCTGGTTCTTCTTCTGGATTTATCAGGTTGTTTTCCTCAGTCATCTTGTTGAGATTTTTTTCAGGCGTCCCTGGTGTTATTATTGGTTCTGCTCTTCGGTGGGATAGGTCAGTCTGATCTTCAGGGCGACCAGGCACACCCGAGCTCCCACGTGAGTAGCACTGCCGAGGAAGCACAGGGCGGGAAACCCGTTCAGCCCTGTCCTCCAGCAGGGGTTCACGTAAGAGTCAGGGGAACCGGCGTCTTATTGTGGTGCAAACACTTTCTTCACGTGGGATTGATGAATCCACGAAACTCGTTCGGCTATCTTACACGCTGTGGGTGTGGTAAGTAGCACCTGGAAGGGACCTTCCCACTTTGGAGCACTCCAGTTTTTCCGCTGGAGGACTTTAATCAGAATCCAATCACCGGGGTTCAACCTGCAAGAAACTGAAGAAAAGTCACTCGGCAGTTGATTGCTTAATCTCACTTCTTTATTCTCAAATAGTTTTGTCATCCATTCTGCCATTGTTGTTTCTGCAATAGATTTATTAATTGGCTCACTCATTATGGGGAGTGGAAAATGTCTGCCATGTACGATTTCAAATGGCGTTAGACCACCTGTTCCTTGAGTTATTCTCATCCATAATTTCCTCAACCTTTGTTTAATTGTGCCGTTAGTTCTCTCGACTAATCCTGCACTTTGTGGATGATAAGAACAGTGATGTTTTATGCTGAAGCCTAAAGCTTCAGAAACTTTACTTATTACTTCATTTACAAAATGTGTGCCATTGTCTGATCTTATCAGAGATGGAATACCGTACGTTGGAATAAAATGATTACATAGACATTTTGCTACTGATATTGCATCTGCTTTTTTCACTGGGTATATTTCTGGCCACTTGGAAAATACATCAATTATCACAAGTGCATATTTGGAGGATTGTGATTCATTTAATTCTATGAAATCCATGTGGACAGTGTGAAATGGATGCGGTGGTATAGGGAAATGCCCTCGCTTTGGACGTAGATTTCCCTGTGCGTTGTGTCTTTGGCAAATCATACATGTTCTGATAAACTCTTGTGCTGAACTTTCAAAATTTTTTGTATAGAATTGTTTATTAAGAATATTAATCATCCCTCCTGATGACACATGAGTTTTCCCATGTGTCACTAAAGCAGCAGTTCTATGCAAAGATTTTGGAAGCACTGGTTTGCCATTACACATCATAAGGTTGTCTTTTAATTCTGCTCCATCTTTCACCCAAGATTTTTGTTCACTCAGCGATGCTGTTTTCTGTGCATCTGCTAGTATTTCTAAAGGTATTAGATCTATGGTTTCTGTTGTTAAAACATCAATTTGTTTTTCTGCAGCTGCTTTTGCTGCTTTGTCAGCAAAGTTATTTCCTCTCGTAATTTCTGTGTCATCCTTTTGATGAGCTGCACATTTGCATAGTGCTAATTCTTTTGGCAACGTTATTACTTCTAATAGCTTTTTTAGAAGGTTTGCATGTTGAACTGTGTTGCCTGAGGAAGTTGTCATTCCTCTGTTATGCCATATTTTAGCGAAATGATGAACTGCTGAATAGACATATTGACTGTCTGTGTAAACATTAACACTTTGACCCTTATATAAAGTACATGCTCTGATGACTGCGGTTAGTTCTGCGCTTTGAGCAGAGTTTGAGGAGCTGAGAGCTTTTGCTTCTATCACTTTATCAACAGTTGTGACCGCATAACCCACACAATTTCTACCGTGAATGTCTTTTGACGCTGAGCCGTCCACAAAAACATTACTGAAACTGCTCTGGGGGGAGCTGTATATATCAGTGCGAGGTTTTGTATCTTCCTCTAATTTTTGAATGCAACAGTGTTGTTCTCCGTCCAGAGAAGTCGGCAAAAGTGTACTTGGGTTTAGCTGGCCACACTTCTCTATTTTTATGTGTGATTGTGTAAGTAGAATCCCCACATAAGAAAGTTGTCTTGCATGCGTGAGGAAAGAGAGGTTCGCTTGGAGCAAAATAGAGGTCACTGCATGTGGGACTTTGATGATCAATTTATGTCCTAGAACAATGTCTGCACATTTTTTAACTGCCTCTGCTGCTGCTGCGCATGCCTGAACACAGGTAGGTAATCCAGCAGCTACAGAGTCAAGTTTGCATGAGTAGAAAGCTAATGGACGTTGTTTTTCTCCAAAAGCTTGAGTTAAGACTGCTTTCATATACCCTCCTGCACCATCAACATGGAGAACGAAAGGTTTTCCATAGTCTGGTAATGCTAAGACGGTACATGTCTGCAGTGCTATTTTCAAATCAACGAAAGCTTTTTCTGCTTCTGGAATCCATTGTACTTTGTCTTTTAATGCTAGATCTTTACCATAAATGAGGTTCTGTAGTGGTTGAGCTAGTAATGCGTATTCTGGAATCCAGCATCTACAGAAATTGCACAGTCCTAAAAAACTCATCATTTGTTGTTTAGTTACTGGTTTTGGGGCATTTTGGACTGCTATCTTTCTGCTCTCTAACAGCTGCCTGCCTTGTCCTGTCAATTTGTGGCCAAGGTATGTTACTTCCTGGCTCCACAATTGCAGTTTATGCTGTGACACTTTATGGCCTTGCTCTGCGAGATGTTGCAAAACTGTTAATGTGTTTTCTTTGCACTCATCTTTTGTATGGCCTGTGATCAATATATCATCTACATACAACAAGAACTGCCCTGGGGCAGGGAGCGTACAAGATGACATTGATTTTCTCAAAGCCTCTGCATACAGAGTTGGGCTATTCTGGAATCCCTGAGGCAACCTTGTATAAGTATACTTTTGATTGTCAAAGGTGAATCCGAATAACTTCTGTGAGTCAGGGTGCAGAGGTACAGAGAAGAAGGCATTGGACAAGTCTATTACAGAGAACCACCGTTCTTTTGGTGTTACTTGATTTAGAATTGTGTGTGGATTTGCAACCACTGGAGGTATTTGCTCTGTTACCTCATTTATTGCTCTTAGATCATGAACTAAGCGATATTTTCCTGTATTAGCCTTTTTTACTGGAAAAATTGGTGTATTACACGTGGCTTCATTAGTTTTCACGAGAATACCTGCTTTTTGCATCTCTGCTATGACTGGTCTGATACCTTCTTTTGCCTCTGCACTCAAGGGATATTGTGGTTTTACAGGCCTATATGAGGTTGTAGTTTTCACCACTACTGGATCTGCTCCTTTTATTAGGCCTACATCCGTGGGTCCTTGAGACCATAATGTTTGTGGCAGCTTCTCTAGTTCTGGATGTGCTTCAATTGTTAATACTTGTCATTCATCTTGCTCTGTTGTGGCTAAATGTGTGGCTGGTGTGGCTGTCACCGGCCAACACAGCGTTAGCCTCATGCACCCAGTTCTACGGCCTTTTTGCCAGTCCTCACACTCTATTTTGTCATATCTGTCCATTTCTACATTTCTCAGCACTGTGCCTAACTCAGACCAAGGCGTTTGGTCGTTGCGTGCAACAGATACATGAGGGTTGCATATCTTATTTAAGCGCTGCACTGCATCTGTCTGTAACACTGAGCATACTGCATTACCACTCTGTGTCACATACAGGTGTTGTAGGACTAGTTTTTGCGGTCCTAGTCTGTGCACTTGTTGATCATAAATTTTGTCTGGACCTGGGACATATTTATACCACAAGGTGTTGTGATATTTTGCTGGGTCCTGTCTATGTGAGTGCTCAGGTAAGTACATATTAGCTTTGGCCTCTAATGGTTCAAGTTTTGGTAAATCTAAGGCCCAGTAATAATTTGGCTCACCTAAACCTTCACAAACAAAAATATCTTCAGTTTGGCTCTGACTTTCAGAGAGTAGGAGTCTGGCTTTCATGCCACTTTCTTCAGGAAAAACTCCTATTTTTAATTTTGTTAAAGCATCTCTTCCTAACAAATTTAGTGGACAAGATGGATCATAGATGCACTGATTTTTGCAGGCACGGCCACTATCTCTATGTGACATAAAAAGGGGGTCGGTTAGATGCTGTTTTGTCACATGTCCTGAGGCTGATTTCACGATTAAGGTATCTTTTGAAGAGGTTAAATTTGGGACTTCTACTGTTAGGACAGTTTTACAAGCACCTGTGTCGCAAAGGAATTTTATTGGGACCCCGTTAACGTGCACTATAACGGTGGGCTTTGCTTCTGAGCCTAGCAGCAGTTGTTCAATGTTGTAAACTTCCCCTTCACTTGTTTCACTTCCCTTTTCTTGTGCTAGTCATTCATCACGGCGTCTGCGCCTGTCATCTCCACCTTCCTGTTCTTGGCTTACATTTCTACAGTTTCGAGCAAAGTGCCCGATTTTACCACAGTTATAACATCTCATATCTCTTCTATCTCTTCTTTGTCCTGCTTTTTGCTTTCCCCTACTTTGCTTAAAACCTGCCGTGTGTTGCTGTCCTGAGAAGGCTATAAAGCCTGTCTCTGGATCAATCATGAAAACTCCTTCTGTTTTTTCTTTTTGTTTTTGAATTTTGACTGCATGCTCAGCATATTGTAGGGCTTCAGGCAAGGTTCCTGCTTTTGGGCACGTTTAGCAATGCGTTTATCGTTTTCTACCATCCACGCCTTGAAAAGGTGCCATTCTGCTAAGCGTTTTGCTTTTTTCTTTTGGCTCTTTTCCTCAAATAATTCTTTTTGTAAAGCAGCCTTTAAAGCAGTTATTGATTCTTGATTGCATTTGCCTTGCCAGGCTGGGCAATAAATTTTATGTGGATTTCTCCACCTATTTGCACTGACTCTTCCTGCATTTGGACAGTTTTTTTCCAACCATCCTTCATCTGCTGTTAATTTTACTTTAGTTTTAGAGTTACCCATTTTGAACTAATTACGTCAGAACTGTGACACCTTCTTTGGCATGAAAAAGTGAGAATGGGTTTTCGATAACAGCCTTCTACTCTCCCACTAATTGAGAGAGCGGTTATCAATTTTACGTGATGAAGCACAACCCTTTTTTCCACCTTTACCAATACGTGAGTGTACACAGGAAAACAGTTTGAGAAGTGGTTCGACCGCGTATTGGGTCGTAAAAACAACTCACTCCTCACAAACAAAGCGCGTTTCTATGATTTTTATTGAGATTTTCCGTAGGCCTATTTATTTGTGTAACACCTTCACCTTCAGCCACTCTTCTTGAGTGACCGGAAACCTGTTCCGTTGCAGCCACTCCCAGAGCGACCGGAACTTTTAATAGCGATTTTTCTAGAATTTCGCTCTTGCCTGTCGTCTTCTTAGTCCCGCATGGACACTGAGATCTGTCGGCGTACCTAGGTTTACATACTACTTAAAGGAAAATCTCAATATCAACGTATTTTAGCGCTTGGTGGAATGCGTGTCATATTCACCTCTACTGTGGCGCTGCGTTTTAAGATCCGGTGCTCATCGGGTCCTGGAGCCGTGAAGGCCGAACGCTGACCGGAGATCGAATTCACGTTCCCGGGTTTTTCGTTTTACTGATCAGATTTCTTCCAGCGCAGGCGTCACGACGTCAGGATCCGATAGAGACCGTCTGTGGAAAACTAGACGTTAAAATAACAGTCAGTTATCCGGCTCGAAGGACCAATTAAATGTCAAGGGTTGACAATTTGTTCAAACACAGTAAGAGAGAAATGAGACACTGGCAGACCGACTCAGAGTTTCAAAGACGTGCGCACGGGTGAGAGTCTCTGAGCAGACTAACACACCGAGCACCGTTTACTCGCTTTATTTATAAGGCAAAATGGGTTACATAATACTTCCTCTTTCAACTGAAGAGGGGAGAGCTCAGGCATTGTCTTAGCTATCTAACTTCTGCACACAAACTGAAAAACAACGACACAGCAGTATTCATGCTTATCTGACATCGCAGACACTGAAGTAAAGAATGCATGTATATGTCCTGTCTTTGTCAAACATCTCACACACTTAAGCAAGGAATACATTGTGTTCTTTTCAACAGTAAGCTTTACCGTGTGAAAATATATAAACACTTGATTATAAGGCATACTTGTTTCTACTTGATTATACTTTAATGATTTAACTAAAATAAAAATTCTCTTAACACAAACAGAACAGGTTTTGCAGCCGTTTGAGCTAAGATTTTAAAATTATTCACATAATGAAAACCTATACTTTGTTTCATGCGAGTTTCCCATTCAAATGCATGTAACAGTGAGAAACACACTGTCTTGGCAAAATAAAGCGTTTTCGTACAACTTCATATAAATCGCTGTAACTTTTGATAGAAGACTCAGACAAACATGTTTATGGCTTTATCTTATAGAACTCAATATCCCCGTGCTGGGCAAACAGGTTTTGCAGCCGTTTGAGCTAAGATTTTAAAATTATTCACATAATGAAAACCTATACTTTGTCTCGGGCGAGTTTCCCATTCAAATGCATGTAACAGTGAGAAACGCATTGTCTTGGCGAAATAAAGCGTTTTCGTACAACTTCATATAAATCACTGTAACTTTTGATAGAAGACTCAGACAAACATGTTTATGGCTTTATCTTATAGAACTCAATATCCCCGTGCTGGGCAAATATGTTTTGCAGCCGTTTGAGCTAAGATTTTAAAATTATTCACATAATGAAAACCTATACTTTGTCTCGGGTGAGTTTCCCATTCAAATGCATGTAACAGTGAGAAACACACTGTCTTGGCGAAATAAAGCGTTTTTGTACAACTTCATATAAATCGCTGTAACTTTTGATAGAAGACTCAGACAAACATGTTTATGGCTTTATCTTATAGAACTCAATATCCCCGTGCTGGGCAAACAGAACAGGTTTTGCAGCCGTTTGAGCTAAGATTTTAAAATTATTCACATAATGAAAACCTATACTTTGTCTCGGGTGAGTTTCCCATTCAAATGCATGTAACAGTGAGAAACGCATTGTCTTGGCGAAATAAAGCGTTTTTGAACAACTTCATATAAATCGCTGTAACTTTTGATAGAAGACTCAGACAAACATGTTTATGGCTTTATCTTATAGAACTCAATATCCCCGTGCTGGGCAAACAGGTTTTGCAGCCGTTTGAGCTAAGATTTTAAAATTATTCACATAATGAAAACCTATACTTTGTCTCGGGCGAGTTTCCCATTCAAATGCATGTAACAGTGAGAAACGCATTGTCTTGGCGAAATAAAGCGTTTTCGTACAACTTCATATAAATCGCTGTAACTTTTGATAGAAGACTCAGACAAACATGTTTATGGCTTTATCTTATAGAACTCAATATCCCCGTGCTGGGCAAATATGTTTTGCAGCCGTTTGAGCTAAGATTTTAAAATTATTCACATAATGAAAACCTATACTTTGTCTCGGGTGAGTTTCCCATTCAAATGCATGTAACAGTGAGAAACACACTGTCTTGGCGAAATAAAGCGTTTTTGTACAACTTCATATAAATCGCTGTAACTTTTGATAGAAGACTCAGACAAACATGTTTATGGCTTTATCTTATAGAACTCAATATCCCCGTGCTGGGCAAACAGAACAGGTTTTGCAGCCGTTTGAGCTAAGATTTTAAAATTATTCACATAATGAAAACCTATACTTTGTCTCGGGTGAGTTTCCCATTCAAATGCATGTAACAGTGAGAAACACACTGTCTTGGCGAAATAAAGCGTTTTTGTACAACTTCATATAAATCGCTGTAACTTTTGATAGAA
Source organism: Rhamphochromis sp. 'chilingali' (assembly GCF_963969265.1). Lineage (NCBI taxonomy): Eukaryota > Metazoa > Chordata > Actinopteri > Cichliformes > Cichlidae > Rhamphochromis > Rhamphochromis sp. 'chilingali'. The sequence goes on from NC_137932.1 coordinate 29,783,731, forward strand.
GACTCAGACAAACATGTTTATGGCTTTATCTTATAGAACTCAATATCCCCGTGCTGGGCAAACAGAACAGGTTTTGCAGCCGTTTGAGCTAAGATTTTAAAATTATTCACATAATGAAAACCTATACTTTGTTTCATGCGAGTTTCCCATTCAAATGCATGTAACAGTGAGAAACACACTGTCTTGGCAAAATAAAGCGTTTTCGTACAACTTCATATAAATCGCTGTAACTTTTGATAGAAGACTCAGACAAACATGTTTATGGCTTTATCTTATAGAACTCAATATCCCCGTGCTGGGCAAACAGGTTTTGCAGCCGTTTGAGCTAAGATTTTAAAATTATTCACATAATGAAAACCTATACTTTGTCTCGGGTGAGTTTCCCATTCAAATGCATGTAACAGTGAGAAACACACTGTCTTGGCGAAATAAAGCGTTTTTGTACAACTTCATATAAATCGCTGTAACTTTTGATAGAAGACTCAGACAAACATGTTTATGGCTTTATCTTATAGAACTCAATATCCCCGTGCTGGGCAAATATGTTTTGCAGCCGTTTGAGCTAAGATTTTAAAATTATTCACATAATGAAAACCTATACTTTGTCTCGGGTGAGTTTCCCATTCAAATGCATGTAACAGTGAGAAACACACTGTCTTGGCGAAATAAAGCGTTTTTGTACAACTTCATATAAATCGCTGTAACTTTTGATAGAAGACTCAGACAAACATGTTTATGGCTTTATCTTATAGAACTCAATATCCCCGTGCTGGGCAAATATGTTTTGCAGCCGTTTGAGCTAAGATTTTAAAATTATTCACATAATGAAAACCTATACTTTGTCTCGGGTGAGTTTCCCATTCAAATGCATGTAACAGTGAGAAACACACTGTCTTGGCGAAATAAAGCGTTTTTGTACAACTTCATATAAATCGCTGTAACTTTTGATAGAAGACTCAGACAAACATGTTTATGGCTTTATCTTATAGAACTCAATATCCCCGTGCTGGGCAAACAGAACAGGTTTTGCAGCCATTTGAGCTAAGATTTTAAAATTATTCACATAATGAAAACCTATACTTTGTTTCATGCGAGTTTCCCATTCAAATGCATGTAACAGTGAGAAACACACTGTCTTGGCAAAATAAAGCGTTTTCGTACAACTTCATATAAATCGCTGTAACTTTTGATAGAAGACTCAGACAAACATGTTTATGGCTTTATCTTATAGAACTCAATATCCCCGTGCTGGGCAAATATGTTTTGCAGCCGATTGAGCTAAGATTTTAAAATTATTCACATAATGAAAACCTATACTTTGTTTCAGGCGAGTTTCCCATTCAAATGCATGTAACAGTGAGAAACACACTGTCTTGGCGAAATAAAGCGTTTTTGTACAACTTCATATAAATCGCTGTAACTTTTGATAGAAGACTCAGACAAACATGTTTATGGCTTTATCTTATAGAACTCAATATCCCCGTGCTGGGCAAACAGGTTTTGCAGCCGTTTGAGCTAAGATTTTAAAATTATTCACATAATGAAAACCTATACTTTGTCTCGGGTGAGTTTCCCATTCAAATGCATGTAACAGTGAGAAACACACTGTCTTGGCGAAATAAAGCGTTTTTGTACAACTTCATATAAATCGCTGTAACTTTTGATAGAAGACTCAGACAAACATGTTTATGGCTTTATCTTATAGAACTCAATATCCCCGTGCTGGGCAAACAGAACAGGTTTTGCAGCCGTTTGAGCTAAGATTTTAAAATTATTCACATAATGAAAACCTATACTTTGTCTCGGGTGAGTTTCCCATTCAAATGCATGTAACAGTGAGAAACGCATTGTCTTGGCGAAATAAAGCGTTTTTGAACAACTTCATATAAATCGCTGTAACTTTTGATAGAAGACTCAGACAAACATGTTTATGGCTTTATCTTATAGAACTCAATATCCCCGTGCTGGGCAAACAGGTTTTGCAGCCGTTTGAGCTAAGATTTTAAAATTATTCACATAATGAAAACCTATACTTTGTCTCGGGTGAGTTTCCCATTCAAATGCATGTAACAGTGAGAAACACACTGTCTTGGCGAAATAAAGCGTTTTTGTACAACTTCATATAAATCGCTGTAACTTTTGATAGAAGACTCAGACAAACATGTTTATGGCTTTATCTTATAGAACTCAATATCCCCGTGCTGGGCAAACAGGTTTTGCAGCCGTTTGAGCTAAGATTTTAAAATTATTCACATAATGAAAACCTATACTTTGTCTCGGGCGAGTTTCCCATTCAAATGCATGTAACAGTGAGAAACGCATTGTCTTGGCGAAATAAAGCGTTTTCGTACAACTTCATATAAATCGCTGTAACTTTTGATAGAAGACTCAGACAAACATGTTTATGGCTTTATCTTATAGAACTCAATATCCCCGTGCTGGGCAAATATGTTTTGCAGCCGTTTGAGCTAAGATTTTAAAATTATTCACATAATGAAAACCTATACTTTGTCTCGGGTGAGTTTCCCATTCAAATGCATGTAACAGTGAGAAACACACTGTCTTGGCGAAATAAAGCGTTTTTGTACAACTTCATATAAATCGCTGTAACTTTTGATAGAAGACTCAGACAAACATGTTTATGGCTTTATCTTATAGAACTCAATATCCCCGTGCTGGGCAAACAGAACAGGTTTTGCAGCCGTTTGAGCTAAGATTTTAAAATTATTCACATAATGAAAACCTATACTTTGTTTCATGCGAGTTTCCCATTCAAATGCATGTAACAGTGAGAAACACACTGTCTTGGCAAAATAAAGCGTTTTCGTACAACTTCATATAAATCGCTGTAACTTTTGATAGAAGACTCAGACAAACATGTTTATGGCTTTATCTTATAGAACTCAATATCCCCGTGCTGGGCAAACAGGTTTTGCAGCCGTTTGAGCTAAGATTTTAAAATTATTCACATAATGAAAACCTATACTTTGTCTCGGGTGAGTTTCCCATTCAAATGCATGTAACAGTGAGAAACACACTGTCTTGGCGAAATAAAGCGTTTTTGTACAACTTCATATAAATCGCTGTAACTTTTGATAGAAGACTCAGACAAACATGTTTATGGCTTTATCTTATAGAACTCAATATCCCCGTGCTGGGCAAACAGAACAGGTTTTGCAGCCGTTTGAGCTAAGATTTTAAAATTATTCACATAATGAAAACCTATACTTTGTCTCGGGTGAGTTTCCCATTCAAATGCATGTAACAGTGAGAAACGCATTGTCTTGGCGAAATAAAGCGTTTCGGAACAACTTCATATAAATCGCTGTAACTTTTGATAGAAGACTCAGACAAACATGTTTATGGCTTTATCTTATAGAACTCAATATCCCCGTGCTGGGCAAACAGGTTTTGCAGCCGTTTGAGCTAAGATTTTAAAATTATTCACATAATGAAAACCTATACTTTGTCTCGGGTGAGTTTCCCATTCAAATGCATGTAACAGTGAGAAACACACTGTCTTGGTGAAATAAAGCGTTTTTGTACAACTTCATATAAATCGCTGTAACTTTTGATAGAAGACTCAGACAAACATGTTTATGGCTTTATCTTATAGAACTCAATATCCCCGTGCTGGGCAAATATGTTTTGCAGCCGATTGAGCTAAGATTTTAAAATTATTCACATAATGAAAACCTATACTTTGTTTCAGGCGAGTTTCCCATTCAAATGCATGTAACAGTGAGAAACACACTGTCTTGGCGAAATAAAGCGTTTTTGTACAACTTCATATAAATCGCTGTAACTTTTGATAGAAGACTCAGACAAACATGTTTATGGCTTTATCTTATAGAACTCAATATCCCCGTGCTGGGCAAACAGAACAGGTTTTGCAGCCGTTTGAGCTAAGATTTTAAAATTATTCACATAATGAAAACCTATACTTTGTCTCGGGTGAGTTTCCCATTCAAATGCATGTAACAGTGAGAAACGCATTGTCTTGGCGAAATAAAGCGTTTTTGTACAACTTCATATAAATCGCTGTAACTTTTGATAGAAGACTCAGACAAACATGTTTATGGCTTTATCTTATAGAACTCAATATCCCCGTGCTGGGCAAACAGGTTTTGCAGCCGTTTGAGCTAAGATTTTAAAATTATTCACATAATGAAAACCTATACTTTGTCTCGGGTGAGTTTCCCATTCAAATGCATGTAACAGTGAGAAACACACTGTCTTGGCGAAATAAAGCGTTTTTGTACAACTTCATATAAATCGCTGTAACTTTTGATAGAAGACTCAGACAAACATGTTTATGGCTTTATCTTATAGAACTCAATATCCCCGTGCTGGGCAAATATGTTTTGCAGCCGATTGAGCTAAGATTTTAAAATTATTCACATAATGAAAACCTATACTTTGTCTCGGGTGAGTTTCCCATTCAAATGCATGTAACAGTGAGAAACACACTGTCTTGGCGAAATAAAGCGTTTTTGTACAACTTCATATAAATCGCTGTAACTTTTGATAGAAGACTCAGACAAACATGTTTATGGCTTTATCTTATAGAACTCAATATCCCCGTGCTGGGCAAACAGGTTTTGCAGCCGTTTGAGCTAAGATTTTAAAATTATTCACATAATGAAAACCTATACTTTGTCTCGGGTGAGTTTCCCATTCAAATGCATGTAACAGTGAGAAACACACTGTCTTGGCGAAATAAAGCGTTTTTGTACAACTTCATATAAATCGCTGTAACTTTTGATAGAAGACTCAGACAAACATGTTTATGGCTTTATCTTATAGAACTCAATATCCCCGTGCTGGGCAAACAGAACAGGTTTTGCAGCCGTTTGAGCTAAGATTTTAAAATTATTCACATAATGAAAACCTATACTTTGTCTCGGGTGAGTTTCCCATTCAAATGCATGTAACAGTGAGAAACGCATTGTCTTGGCGAAATAAAGCGTTTTTGAACAACTTCATATAAATCGCTGTAACTTTTGATAGAAGACTCAGACAAACATGTTTATGGCTTTATCTTATAGAACTCAATATCCCCGTGCTGGGCAAACAGGTTTTGCAGCCGTTTGAGCTAAGATTTTAAAATTATTCACATAATGAAAACCTATACTTTGTCTCGGGCGAGTTTCCCATTCAAATGCATGTAACAGTGAGAAACACACTGTCTTGGCGAAATAAAGCGTTTTTGTACAACTTCATATAAATCGCTGTAACTTTTGATAGAAGACTCAGACAAACATGTTTATGGCTTTATCTTATAGAACTCAATATCCCCGTGCTGGGCAAACAGAACAGGTTTTGCAGCCGTTTGAGCTAAGATTTTAAAATTATTCACATAATGAAAACCTATACTTTGTCTCGGGTGAGTTTCCCATTCAAATGCATGTAACAGTGAGAAACGCATTGTCTTGGCGAAATAAAGCGTTTTTGAACAACTTCATATAAATCGCTGTAACTTTTGATAGAAGACTCAGACAAACATGTTTATGGCTTTATCTTATAGAACTCAATATCCCCGTGCTGGGCAAACAGGTTTTGCAGCCGTTTGAGCTAAGATTTTAAAATTATTCACATAATGAAAACCTATACTTTGTCTCGGGTGAGTTTCCCATTCAAATGCATGTAACAGTGAGAAACACACTGTCTTGGCGAAATAAAGCGTTTTTGTACAACTTCATATAAATCGCTGTAACTTTTGATAGAAGACTCAGACAAACATGTTTATGGCTTTATCTTATAGAACTCAATATCCCCGTGCTGGGCAAATATGTTTTGCAGCCGATTGAGCTAAGATTTTAAAATTATTCACATAATGAAAACCTATACTTTGTTTCAGGCGAGTTTCCCATTCAAATGCATGTAACAGTGAGAAACACTGTCTTGGCGAAATAAAGCGTTTTTGTACAACTTCATATAAATCGCTGTAACTTTTGATAGAAGACTCAGACAAACATGTTTATGGCTTTATCTTATAGAACTCAATATCCCCGTGCTGGGCAAATATGTTTTGCAGCCGATTGAGCTAAGATTTTAAAATTATTCACATAATGAAAACCTATACTTTGTTTCAGGCGAGTTTCCCATTCAAATGCATGTAACAGTGAGAAACACACTGTCTTGGCGAAATAAAGCGTTTTCGTACAACTTCATATAAATCGCTGTAACTTTTGATAGAAGACTCAGACAAACATGTTTATGGCTTTATCTTATAGAACTCAATATCCCCGTGCTGGGCAAATATGTTTTGCAGCCGTTTGAGCTAAGATTTTAAAATTATTCACATAATGAAAACCTATACTTTGTTTCAGGCGAGTTTCCCATTCAAATGCATGTAACAGTGAGAAACGCATTGTCTTGGCGAAATAAAGCGCTTTTGAACAACTTCATATAAATCGCTGTAACTTTTGATAGAAGACTCAGACAAACATGTTTATGGCTTTATCTTATAGAACTCAATATCCCCGTGCTGGGCAAACAGGTTTTGCAGCCGTTTGAGCTAAGATTTTAAAATTATTCACATAATGAAAACCTATACTTTGTTTCATGCGAGTTTCCCATTCAAATGCATGTAACAGTGAGAAACACACTGTCTTGGCGAAATAAAGCGTTTTTGTACAACTTCATATAAATCGCTGTAACTTTTGATAGAAGACTCAGACAAACATGTTTATGGCTTTATCTTATAGAACTCAATATCCCCGTGCTGGGCAAACAGAACAGGTTTTGCAGCCGTTTGAGCTAAGATTTTAAAATTATTCACATAATGAAAACCTATACTTTGTTTCAGGCGAGTTTCCCATTCAAATGCATGTAACAGTGAGAAACGCATTGTCTTGGCGAAATAAAGCGTTTTTGAACAACTTCATATAAATCGCTGTAACTTTTGATAGAAGACTCAGACAAACATGTTTATGGCTTTATCTTATAGAACTCAATATCCCCGTGCTGGGCAAACAGGTTTTGCAGCCGTTTGAGCTAAGATTTTAAAATTATTCACATAATGAAAACCTATACTTTGTCTCGGGTGAGTTTCCCATTCAAATGCATGTAACAGTGAGAAACACACTGTCTTGGCGAAATAAAGCGTTTTTGTACAACTTCATATAAATCGCTGTAACTTTTGATAGAAGACTCAGACAAACATGTTTATGGCTTTATCTTATAGAACTCAATATCCCCGTGCTGGGCAAACAGGTTTTGCAGCCGTTTGAGCTAAGATTTTAAAATTATTCACATAATGAAAACCTATACTTTGTCTCGGGTGAGTTTCCCATTCAAATGCATGTAACAGTGAGAAACACACTGTCTTGGCGAAATAAAGCGTTTTTGTACAACTTCATATAAATCGCTGTAACTTTTGATAGAAGACTCAGACAAACATGTTTATGGCTTTATCTTATAGAACTCAATATCCCCGTGCTGGGCAAACAGAACAGGTTTTGCAGCCGTTTGAGCTAAGATTTTAAAATTATTCACATAATGAAAACCTATACTTTGTCTCGGGTGAGTTTCCCATTCAAATGCATGTAACAGTGAGAAACACACTGTCTTGGCGAAATAAAGCGTTTTTGTACAACTTCATATAAATCGCTGTAACTTTTGATAGAAGACTCAGACAAACATGTTTATGGCTTTATCTTATAGAACTCAATATCCCCGTGCTGGGCAAACAGAACAGGTTTTGCAGCCGTTTGAGCTAAGATTTTAAAATTATTCACATAATGAAAACCTATACTTTGTCTCGGGTGAGTTTCCCATTCAAATGCATGTAACAGTGAGAAACGCATTGTCTTGGCGAAATAAAGCGTTTTTGAACAACTTCATATAAATCGCTGTAACTTTTGATAGAAGACTCAGACAAACATGTTTATGGCTTTATCTTATAGAACTCAATATCCCCGTGCTGGGCAAACAGGTTTTGCAGCCGTTTGAGCTAAGATTTTAAAATTATTCACATAATGAAAACCTATACTTTGTCTCGGGCGAGTTTCCCATTCAAATGCATGTAACAGTGAGAAACACACTGTCTTGGCGAAATAAAGCGTTTTTGTACAACTTCATATAAATCGCTGTAACTTTTGATAGAAGACTCAGACAAACATGTTTATGGCTTTATCTTATAGAACTCAATATCCCCGTGCTGGGCAAACAGAACAGGTTTTGCAGCCGTTTGAGCTAAGATTTTAAAATTATTCACATAATGAAAACCTATACTTTGTCTCGGGTGAGTTTCCCATTCAAATGCATGTAACAGTGAGAAACGCATTGTCTTGGCGAAATAAAGCGTTTTTGAACAACTTCATATAAATCGCTGTAACTTTTGATAGAAGACTCAGACAAACATGTTTATGGCTTTATCTTATAGAACTCAATATCCCCGTGCTGGGCAAACAGGTTTTGCAGCCGTTTGAGCTAAGATTTTAAAATTATTCACATAATGAAAACCTATACTTTGTCTCGGGTGAGTTTCCCATTCAAATGCATGTAACAGTGAGAAACACACTGTCTTGGCGAAATAAAGCGTTTTTGTACAACTTCATATAAATCGCTGTAACTTTTGATAGAAGACTCAGACAAACATGTTTATGGCTTTATCTTATAGAACTCAATATCCCCGTGCTGGGCAAATATGTTTTGCAGCCGATTGAGCTAAGATTTTAAAATTATTCACATAATGAAAACCTATACTTTGTTTCAGGCGAGTTTCCCATTCAAATGCATGTAACAGTGAGAAACACTGTCTTGGCGAAATAAAGCGTTTTTGTACAACTTCATATAAATCGCTGTAACTTTTGATAGAAGACTCAGACAAACATGTTTATGGCTTTATCTTATAGAACTCAATATCCCCGTGCTGGGCAAATATGTTTTGCAGCCGATTGAGCTAAGATTTTAAAATTATTCACATAATGAAAACCTATACTTTGTTTCAGGCGAGTTTCCCATTCAAATGCATGTAACAGTGAGAAACACACTGTCTTGGCGAAATAAAGCGTTTTCGTACAACTTCATATAAATCGCTGTAACTTTTGATAGAAGACTCAGACAAACATGTTTATGGCTTTATCTTATAGAACTCAATATCCCCGTGCTGGGCAAATATGTTTTGCAGCCGTTTGAGCTAAGATTTTAAAATTATTCACATAATGAAAACCTATACTTTGTCTCAGTCGAGTTTCCCATTCAAATGCATGTAACAGTGAGAAACACACTGTCTTGGCGAAATAAAGCGTTTTTGTACAACTTCATATAAATCGCTGTAACTTTTGATAGAAGACTCAGACAAACATGTTTATGGCTTTATCTTATAGAACTCAATATCCCCGTGCTGGGCAAACAGAACAGGTTTTGCAGCCGTTTGAGCTAAGATTTTAAAATTATTCACATAATGAAAACCTATACTTTGTCTCGGGTGAGTTTCCCATTCAAATGCATGTAACAGTGAGAAACGCATTGTCTTGGCGAAATAAAGCGTTTTTGAACAACTTCATATAAATCGCTGTAACTTTTGATAGAAGACTCAGACAAACATGTTTATGGCTTTATCTTATAGAACTCAATATCCCCGTGCTGGGCAAACAGGTTTTGCAGCCGTTTGAGCTAAGATTTTAAAATTATTCACATAATGAAAACCTATACTTTGTCTCGGGCGAGTTTCCCATTCAAATGCATGTAACAGTGAGAAACACACTGTCTTGGCGAAATAAAGCGTTTTTGTACAACTTCATATAAATCGCTGTAACTTTTGATAGAAGACTCAGACAAACATGTTTATGGCTTTATCTTATAGAACTCAATATCCCCGTGCTGGGCAAACAGAACAGGTTTTGCAGCCGTTTGAGCTAAGATTTTAAAATTATTCACATAATGAAAACCTATACTTTGTCTCGGGTGAGTTTCCCATTCAAATGCATGTAACAGTGAGAAACGCATTGTCTTGGCGAAATAAAGCGTTTTTGAACAACTTCATATAAATCGCTGTAACTTTTGATAGAAGACTCAGACAAACATGTTTATGGCTTTATCTTATAGAACTCAATATCCCCGTGCTGGGCAAACAGGTTTTGCAGCCGTTTGAGCTAAGATTTTAAAATTATTCACATAATGAAAACCTATACTTTGTCTCGGGTGAGTTTCCCATTCAAATGCATGTAACAGTGAGAAACACACTGTCTTGGCGAAATAAAGCGTTTTTGTACAACTTCATATAAATCGCTGTAACTTTTGATAGAAGACTCAGACAAACATGTTTATGGCTTTATCTTATAGAACTCAATATCCCCGTGCTGGGCAAACAGAACAGGTTTTGCAGCCGTTTGAGCTAAGATTTTAAAATTATTCACATAATGAAAACCTATACTTTGTCTCGGGTGAGTTTCCCATTCAAATGCATGTAACAGTGAGAAACGCATTGTCTTGGCGAAATAAAGCGTTTTTGAACAACTTCATATAAATCGCTGTAACTTTTGATAGAAGACTCAGACAAACATGTTTATGGCTTTATCTTATAGAACTCAATATCCCCGTGCTGGGCAAACAGGTTTTGCAGCCGTTTGAGCTAAGATTTTAAAATTATTCACATAATGAAAACCTATACTTTGTCTCGGGTGAGTTTCCCATTCAAATGCATGTAACAGTGAGAAACACACTGTCTTGGCGAAATAAAGCGTTTTTGTACAACTTCATATAAATCGCTGTAACTTTTGATAGAAGACTCAGACAAACATGTTTATGGCTTTATCTTATAGAACTCAATATCCCCGTGCTGGGCAAACAGAACAGGTTTTGCAGCCGTTTGAGCTAAGATTTTAAAATTATTCACATAATGAAAACCTATACTTTGTCTCGGGTGAGTTTCCCATTCAAATGCATGTAACAGTGAGAAACGCATTGTCTTGGCGAAATAAAGCGTTTTTGAACAACTTCATATAAATCGCTGTAACTTTTGATAGAAGACTCAGAAACACATGTTTATGGCTTTATCTTATAGAACTCAATATCCCCGTGCTGGGCAAACAGGTTTTGCAGCCGTTTGAGCTAAGATTTTAAAATTATTCACATAATGAAAACCTATACTTTGTTTCATGCGAGTTTCCCATTCAAATGCATGTAACAGTGAGAAACACACTGTCTTGGCGAAATAAAGCGTTTTTGTACAACTTCATATAAATCGCTGTAACTTTTGATAGAAGACTCAGACAAACATGTTTATGGCTTTATCTTATAGAACTCAATATCCCCGTGCTGGGCAAATATGTTTTGCAGCCGTTTGAGCTAAGATTTTAAAATTATTCACATAATGAAAACCTATACTTTGTCTCGGGTGAGTTTCCCATTCAAATGCATGTAACAGTGAGAAACACACTGTCTTGGCGAAATAAAGCGTTTTTGTACAACTTCATATAAATCGCTGTAACTTTTGATAGAAGACTCAGACAAACATGTTTATGGCTTTATCTTATAGAACTCAATATCCCCGTGCTGGGCAAACAGGTTTTGCAGCCGTTTGAGCTAAGATTTTAAAATTATTCACATAATGAAAACCTATACTTTGTCTCGGGTGAGTTTCCCATTCAAATGCATGTAACAGTGAGAAACACACTGTCTTGGCGAAATAAAGCGTTTTTGTACAACTTCATATAAATCGCTGTAACTTTTGATAGAAGACTCAGACAAACATGTTTATGGCTTTATCTTATAGAACTCAATATCCCCGTGCTGGGCAAACAGGTTTTGCAGCCGTTTGAGCTAAGATTTTAAAATTATTCACATAATGAAAACCTATACTTTGTCTCGGGTGAGTTTCCCATTCAAATGCATGTAACAGTGAGAAACACACTGTCTTGGCGAAATAAAGCGTTTTTGTACAACTTCATATAAATCGCTGTAACTTTTGATAGAAGACTCAGACAAACATGTTTATGGCTTTATCTTATAGAACTCAATATCCCCGTGCTGGGCAAACAGAACAGGTTTTGCAGCCGTTTGAGCTAAGATTTTAAAATTATTCACATAATGAAAACCTATACTTTGTCTCGGGTGAGTTTCCCATTCAAATGCATGTAACAGTGAGAAACACACTGTCTTGGCGAAATAAATCGTTTTTGTACAACTTCATATAAATCGCTGTAACTTTTGATAGAAGACTCAGACAAACATGTTTATGGCTTTATCTTATAGAACTCAATATCCCCGTGCTGGGCAAACAGGTTTTGCAGCCGTTTGAGCTAAGATTTTAAAATTATTCACATAATGAAAACCTATAGTTTGTTTCATGCGAGTTTCCCATTCAAATGCATGTAACAGTGAGAAACACACTGTCTTGGCAAAATAAAGCGTTTTCGTACAACTTCATATAAATCGCTGTAACTTTTGATAGAAGACTCAGACAAACATGTTTATGGCTTTATCTTATAGAACTCAATATCCCCGTGCTGGGCAAACAGGTTTTGCAGCCGTTTGAGCTAAGATTTTAAAATTATTCACATAATGAAAACCTATACTTTGTTTCAGGCGAGTTTCCCATTCAAATGCATGTAACAGTGAGAAACGCATTGTCTTGGCGAAATAAAGCGCTTTTGAACAACTTCATATAAATCGCTGTAACTTTTGATAGAAGACTCAGACAAACATGTTTATGGCTTTATCTTATAGAACTCAATATCCCCGTGCTGGGCAAACAGGTTTTGCAGCCGTTTGAGCTAAGATTTTAAAATTATTCACATAATGAAAACCTATACTTTGTTTCATGCGAGTTTCCCATTCAAATGCATGTAACAGTGAGAAACACACTGTCTTGGCGAAATAAAGCGTTTTTGTACAACTTCATATAAATCGCTGTAACTTTTGATAGAAGACTCAGACAAACATGTTTATGGCTTTATCTTATAGAACTCAATATCCCCGTGCTGGGCAAACAGAACAGGTTTTGCAGCCGTTTGAGCTAAGATTTTAAAATTATTCACATAATGAAAACCTATACTTTGTTTCAGGCGAGTTTCCCATTCAAATGCATGTAACAGTGAGAAACGCATTGTCTTGGCGAAATAAAGCGTTTTTGAACAACTTCATATAAATCGCTGTAACTTTTGATAGAAGACTCAGACAAACATGTTTATGGCTTTATCTTATAGAACTCAATATCCCCGTGCTGGGCAAACAGGTTTTGCAGCCGTTTGAGCTAAGATTTTAAAATTATTCACATAATGAAAACCTATACTTTGTCTCGGGTGAGTTTCCCATTCAAATGCATGTAACAGTGAGAAACACACTGTCTTGGCGAAATAAAGCGTTTTTGTACAACTTCATATAAATCGCTGTAACTTTTGATAGAAGACTCAGACAAACATGTTTATGGCTTTATCTTATAGAACTCAATATCCCCGTGCTGGGCAAATATGTTTTGCAGCCGTTTGAGCTAAGATTTTAAAATTATTCACATAATGAAAACCTATACTTTGTCTCGGGTGAGTTTCCCATTCAAATGCATGTAACAGTGAGAAACACACTGTCTTGGCGAAATAAAGCGTTTTCGTACAACTTCATATAAATCGCTGTAACTTTTGATAGAAGACTCAGACAAACATGTTTATGGCTTTATCTTATAGAACTCAATATCCCCGTGCTGGGCAAACAGGTTTTGCAGCCGTTTGAGCTAAGATTTTAAAATTATTCACATAATGAAAACCTATACTTTGTTTCAGGTGAGTTTCCCATTCAAATGCATGTAACAGTGAGAAACACACTGTCTTGGCGAAATAAAGCGTTTTTGTACAACTTCATATAAATCGCTGTAACTTTTGATAGAAGACTCAGACAAACATGTTTATGGCTTTATCTTATAGAACTCAATATCCCCGTGCTGGGCAAACAGGTTTTGCAGCCGTTTGAGCTAAGATTTTAAAATTATTCACATAATGAAAACCTATACTTTGTCTCGGGTGAGTTTCCCATTCAAATGCATGTAACAGTGAGAAACACACTGTCTTGGCGAAATAAAGCGTTTTTGTACAACTTCATATAAATCGCTGTAACTTTTGATAGAAGACTCAGACAAACATGTTTATGGCTTTATCTTATAGAACTCAATATCCCCGTGCTGGGCAAACAGGTTTTGCAGCCGTTTGAGCTAAGATTTTAAAATTATTCACATAATGAAAACCTATACTTTGTCTCGGGTGAGTTTCCCATTCAAATGCATGTAACAGTGAGAAACACACTGTCTTGGCGAAATAAAGCGTTTTTGTACAACTTCATATAAATCGCTGTAACTTTTGATAGAAGACTCAGACAAACATGTTTATGGCTTTATCTTATAGAACTCAATATCCCCGTGCTGGGCAAACAGGTTTTGCAGCCGTTTGAGCTAAGATTTTAAAATTATTCACATAATGAAAACCTATACTTTGTTTCAGGCGAGTTTCCCATTCAAATGCATGTAACAGTGAGAAACGCATTGTCTTGGCGAAATAAAGCGCTTTTGAACAACTTCATATAAATCGCTGTAACTTTTGATAGAAGACTCAGACAAACATGTTTATGGCTTTATCTTATAGAACTCAATATCCCCGTGCTGGGCAAACAGGTTTTGCAGCCGTTTGAGCTAAGATTTTAAAATTATTCACATAATGAAAACCTATACTTTGTTTCATGCGAGTTTCCCATTCAAATGCATGTAACAGTGAGAAACACACTGTCTTGGCGAAATAAAGCGTTTTTGTACAACTTCATATAAATCGCTGTAACTTTTGATAGAAGACTCAGACAAACATGTTTATGGCTTTATCTTATAGAACTCAATATCCCCGTGCTGGGCAAACAGAACAGGTTTTGCAGCCGTTTGAGCTAAGATTTTAAAATTATTCACATAATGAAAACCTATACTTTGTTTCAGGCGAGTTTCCCATTCAAATGCATGTAACAGTGAGAAACGCATTGTCTTGGCGAAATAAAGCGTTTTTGAACAACTTCATATAAATCGCTGTAACTTTTGATAGAAGACTCAGACAAACATGTTTATGGCTTTATCTTATAGAACTCAATATCCCCGTGCTGGGCAAACAGGTTTTGCAGCCGTTTGAGCTAAGATTTTAAAATTATTCACATAATGAAAACCTATACTTTGTCTCGGGTGAGTTTCCCATTCAAATGCATGTAACAGTGAGAAACACACTGTCTTGGCGAAATAAAGCGTTTTTGTACAACTTCATATAAATCGCTGTAACTTTTGATAGAAGACTCAGACAAACATGTTTATGGCTTTATCTTATAGAACTCAATATCCCCGTGCTGGGCAAACAGGTTTTGCAGCCGTTTGAGCTAAGATTTTAAAATTATTCACATAATGAAAACCTATACTTTGTCTCGGGTGAGTTTCCCATTCAAATGCATGTAACAGTGAGAAACACACTGTCTTGGCGAAATAAAGCGTTTTTGAACAACTTCATATAAATCGCTGTAACTTTTGATAGAAGACTCAGACAAACATGTTTATGGCTTTATCTTATAGAACTCAATATCCCCGTGCTGGGCAAACAGAACAGGTTTTGCAGCCGTTTGAGCTAAGATTTTAAAATTATTCACATAATGAAAACCTATACTTTGTCTCGGGTGAGTTTCCCATTCAAATGCATGTAACAGTGAGAAACACACTGTCTTGGCGAAATAAAGCGTTTTTGTACAACTTCATATAAATCGCTGTAACTTTTGATAGAAGACTCAGACAAACATGTTTATGGCTTTATCTTATAGAACTCAATATCCCCGTGCTGGGCAAACAGGTTTTGCAGCCGTTTGAGCTAAGATTTTAAAATTATTCACATAATGAAAACCTATACTTTGTTTCATGCGAGTTTCCCATTCAAATGCATGTAACAGTGAGAAACACACTGTCTTGGCAAAATAAAGCGTTTTCGTACAACTTCATATAAATCGCTGTAACTTTTGATAGAAGACTCAGACAAACATGTTTATGGCTTTATCTTATAGAACTCAATATCCCCGTGCTGGGCAAACAGGTTTTGCAGCCGTTTGAGCTAAGATTTTAAAATTATTCACATAATGAAAACCTATACTTTGTCTCGGGTGAGTTTCCCATTCAAATGCATGTAACAGTGAGAAACACACTGTCTTGGCGAAATAAAGCGTTTTTGTACAACTTCATATAAATCGCTGTAACTTTTGATAGAAGACTCAGACAAACATGTTTATGGCTTTATCTTATAGAACTCAATATCCCCGTGCTGGGCAAACAGGTTTTGCAGCCGTTTGAGCTAAGATTTTAAAATTATTCACATAATGAAAACCTATACTTTGTCTCGGGTGAGTTTCCCATTCAAATGCATGTAACAGTGAGAAACACACTGTCTTGGCGAAATAAAGCGTTTTTGTACAACTTCATATAAATCGCTGTAACTTTTGATAGAAGACTCAGACAAACATGTTTATGGCTTTATCTTATAGAACTCAATATCCCCGTGCTGGGCAAACAGAACAGGTTTTGCAGCCGTTTGAGCTAAGATTTTAAAATTATTCACATAATGAAAACCTATACTTTGTCTCGGGTGAGTTTCCCATTCAAATGCATGTAACAGTGAGAAACACACTGTCTTGGCGAAATAAAGCGTTTTTGTACAACTTCATATAAATCGCTGTAACTTTTGATAGAAGACTCAGACAAACATGTTTATGGCTTTATCTTATAGAACTCAATATCCCCGTGCTGGGCAAACAGGTTTTGCAGCCGTTTGAGCTAAGATTTTAAAATTATTCACATAATGAAAACCTATACTTTGTTTCAGGCGAGTTTCCCATTCAAATGCATGTAACAGTGAGAAACGCATTGTCTTGGCGAAATAAAGCGCTTTTGAACAACTTCATATAAATCGCTGTAACTTTTGATAGAAGACTCAGACAAACATGTTTATGGCTTTATCTTATAGAACTCAATATCCCCGTGCTGGGCAAACAGGTTTTGCAGCCGTTTGAGCTAAGATTTTAAAATTATTCACATAATGAAAACCTATACTTTGTTTCATGCGAGTTTCCCATTCAAATGCATGTAACAGTGAGAAACACACTGTCTTGGCGAAATAAAGCGTTTTTGTACAACTTCATATAAATCGCTGTAACTTTTGATAGAAGACTCAGACAAACATGTTTATGGCTTTATCTTATAGAACTCAATATCCCCGTGCTGGGCAAACAGAACAGGTTTTGCAGCCGTTTGAGCTAAGATTTTAAAATTATTCACATAATGAAAACCTATACTTTGTTTCAGGCGAGTTTCCCATTCAAATGCATGTAACAGTGAGAAACGCATTGTCTTGGCGAAATAAAGCGTTTTTGAACAACTTCATATAAATCGCTGTAACTTTTGATAGAAGACTCAGACAAACATGTTTATGGCTTTATCTTATAGAACTCAATATCCCCGTGCTGGGCAAACAGAACAGGTTTTGCAGCCGTTTGAGCTAAGATTTTAAAATTATTCACATAATGAAAACCTATACTTTGTTTCATGCGAGTTTCCCATTCAAATGCATGTAACAGTGAGAAACACACTGTCTTGGCAAAATAAAGCGTTTTCGTACAACTTCATATAAATCGCTGTAACTTTTGATAGAAGACTCAGACAAACATGTTTATGGCTTTATCTTATAGAACTCAATATCCCGTGCTGGGCAAACAGGTTTTGCAGCCGTTTGAGCTAAGATTTTAAAATTATTCACATAATGAAAACCTATACTTTGTCTCGGGTGAGTTTCCCATTCAAATGCATGTAACAGTGAGAAACACACTGTCTTGGCGAAATAAAGCGTTTTTGTACAACTTCATATAAATCGCTGTAACTTTTGATAGAAGACTCAGACAAACATGTTTATGGCTTTATCTTATAGAACTCAATATCCCCGTGCTGGGCAAACAGGTTTTGCAGCCGTTTGAGCTAAGATTTTAAAATTATTCACATAATGAAAACCTATACTTTGTCTCGGGCGAGTTTCCCATTCAAATGCATGTAACAGTGAGAAACGCATTGTCTTGGCGAAATAAAGCGTTTTCGTACAACTTCATATAAATCGCTGTAACTTTTGATAGAAGACTCAGACAAACATGTTTATGGCTTTATCTTATAGAACTCAATATCCCCGTGCTGGGCAAATATGTTTTGCAGCCGTTTGAGCTAAGATTTTAAAATTATTCACATAATGAAAACCTATACTTTGTCTCGGGTGAGTTTCCCATTCAAATGCATGTAACAGTGAGAAACACACTGTCTTGGCGAAATAAAGCGTTTTTGTACAACTTCATATAAATCGCTGTAACTTTTGATAGAAGACTCAGACAAACATGTTTATGGCTTTATCTTATAGAACTCAATATCCCCGTGCTGGGCAAACAGAACAGGTTTTGCAGCCATTTGAGCTAAGATTTTAAAATTATTCACATAATGAAAACCTATACTTTGTTTCATGCGAGTTTCCCATTCAAATGCATGTAACAGTGAGAAACACACTGTCTTGGCAAAATAAAGCGTTTTCGTACAACTTCATATAAATCGCTGTAACTTTTGATAGAAGACTCAGACAAACATGTTTATGGCTTTATCTTATAGAACTCAATATCCCCGTGCTGGGCAAATATGTTTTGCAGCCGATTGAGCTAAGATTTTAAAATTATTCACATAATGAAAACCTATACTTTGTTTCAGGCGAGTTTCCCATTCAAATGCATGTAACAGTGAGAAACACACTGTCTTGGCGAAATAAAGCGTTTTTGTACAACTTCATATAAATCGCTGTAACTTTTGATAGAAGACTCAGACAAACATGTTTATGGCTTTATCTTATAGAACTCAATATCCCCGTGCTGGGCAAACAGGTTTTGCAGCCGTTTGAGCTAAGATTTTAAAATTATTCACACAATGAAAACCTATACTTTGTCTCGGGTGAGTTTCCCATTCAAATGCATGTAACAGTGAGAAACACACTGTCTTGGCGAAATAAAGCGTTTTTGTACAACTTCATATAAATCGCTGTAACTTTTGATAGAAGACTCAGACAAACATGTTTATGGCTTTATCTTATAGAACTCAATATCCCCGTGCTGGGCAAACAGAACAGGTTTTGCAGCCGTTTGAGCTAAGATTTTAAAATTATTCACATAATGAAAACCTATACTTTGTCTCGGGTGAGTTTCCCATTCAAATGCATGTAACAGTGAGAAACGCATTGTCTTGGCGAAATAAAGCGTTTTTGAACAACTTCATATAAATCGCTGTAACTTTTGATAGAAGACTCAGACAAACATGTTTATGGCTTTATCTTATAGAACTCAATATCCCCGTGCTGGGCAAACAGGTTTTGCAGCCGTTTGAGCTAAGATTTTAAAATTATTCACATAATGAAAACCTATACTTTGTCTCGGGTGAGTTTCCCATTCAAATGCATGTAACAGTGAGAAACGCATTGTCTTGGCGAAATAAAGCGTTTTTGAACAACTTCATATAAATCGCTGTAACTTTTGATAGAAGACTCAGAAACACATGTTTATGGCTTTATCTTATAGAACTCAATATCCCCGTGCTGGGCAAACAGGTTTTGCAGCCGTTTGAGCTAAGATTTTAAAATTATTCACATAATGAAAACCTATACTTTGTTTCAGGCGAGTTTCCCATTCAAATGCATGTAACAGTGAGAAACACACTGTCTTGGCGAAATAAAGCGTTTTTGTACAACTTCATATAAATCGCTGTAACTTTTGATAGAAGACTCAGACAAACATGTTTATGGCTTTATCTTATAGAACTCAATATCCCCGTGCTGGGCAAATATGTTTTGCAGCCGTTTGAGCTAAGATTTTAAAATTATTCACATAATGAAAACCTATACTTTGTCTCGGGTGAGTTTCCCATTCAAATGCATGTAACAGTGAGAAACACACTGTCTTGGCGAAATAAAGCGTTTTTGTACAACTTCATATAAATCGCTGTAACTTTTGATAGAAGACTCAGACAAACATGTTTATGGCTTTATCTTATAGAACTCAATATCCCCGTGCTGGGCAAATATGTTTTGCAGCCGTTTGAGCTAAGATTTTAAAATTATTCACATAATGAAAACCTATACTTTGTCTCGGGTGAGTTTCCCATTCAAATGCATGTAACAGTGAGAAACACACTGTCTTGGCGAAATAAAGCGTTTTCGTACAACTTCATATAAATCGCTGTAACTTTTGATAGAAGACTCAGACAAACATGTTTATGGCTTTATCTTATAGAACTCAATATCCCCGTGCTGGGCAAACAGGTTTTGCAGCCGTTTGAGCTAAGATTTTAAAATTATTCACATAATGAAAACCTATACTTTGTTTCAGGTGAGTTTCCCATTCAAATGCATGTAACAGTGAGAAACACACTGTCTTGGCGAAATAAAGCGTTTTTGTACAACTTCATATAAATCGCTGTAACTTTTGATAGAAGACTCAGACAAACATGTTTATGGCTTTATCTTATAGAACTCAATGTCCCCGTGCTGGGCAAACAGGTTTTGCAGCCGTTTGAGCTAAGATTTTAAAATTATTCACATAATGAAAACCTATACTTTGTCTCGGGTGAGTTTCCCATTCAAATGCATGTAACAGTGAGAAACACACTGTCTTGGCGAAATAAAGCGTTTTTGTACAACTTCATATAAATCGCTGTAACTTTTGATAGAAGACTCAGACAAACATGTTTATGGCTTTATCTTATAGAACTCAATATCCCCGTGCTGGGCAAACAGAACAGGTTTTGCAGCCGTTTGAGCTAAGATTTTAAAATTATTCACATAATGAAAACCTATACTTTGTCTCGGGTGAGTTTCCCATTCAAATGCATGTAACAGTGAGAAACACACTGTCTTGGCGAAATAAAGCGTTTTCGTACAACTTCATATAAATCGCTGTAACTTTTGATAGAAGACTCAGACAAACATGTTTATGGCTTTATCTTATAGAACTCAATATCCCCGTGCTGGGCAAACAGGTTTTGCAGCCGTTTGAGCTAAGATTTTAAAATTATTCACATAATGAAAACCTATACTTTGTTTCAGGTGAGTTTCCCATTCAAATGCATGTAACAGTGAGAAACACACTGTCTTGGCGAAATAAAGCGTTTTTGTACAACTTCATATAAATCGCTGTAACTTTTGATAGAAGACTCAGACAAACATGTTTATGGCTTTATCTTATAGAACTCAATATCCCCGTGCTGGGCAAACAGGTTTTGCAGCCGTTTGAGCTAAGATTTTAAAATTATTCACATAATGAAAACCTATACTTTGTCTCGGGTGAGTTTCCCATTCAAATGCATGTAACAGTGAGAAACACACTGTCTTGGCGAAATAAAGCGTTTTTGTACAACTTCATATAAATCGCTGTAACTTTTGATAGAAGACTCAGACAAACATGTTTATGGCTTTATCTTATAGAACTCAATATCCCCGTGCTGGGCAAACAGAACAGGTTTTGCAGCCGTTTGAGCTAAGATTTTAAAATTATTCACATAATGAAAACCTATACTTTGTCTCGGGTGAGTTTCCCATTCAAATGCATGTAACAGTGAGAAACACACTGTCTTGGCGAAATAAAGCGTTTTTGTACAACTTCATATAAATCGCTGTAACTTTTGATAGAAGACTCAGACAAACATGTTTATGGCTTTATCTTATAGAACTCAATATCCCCGTGCTGGGCAAACAGGTTTTGCAGCCGTTTGAGCTAAGATTTTAAAATTATTCACATAATGAAAACCTATACTTTGTTTCAGGCGAGTTTCCCATTCAAATGCATGTAACAGTGAGAAACGCATTGTCTTGGCGAAATAAAGCGCTTTTGAACAACTTCATATAAATCGCTGTAACTTTTGATAGAAGACTCAGACAAACATGTTTATGGCTTTATCTTATAGAACTCAATATCCCCGTGCTGGGCAAACAGGTTTTGCAGCCGTTTGAGCTAAGATTTTAAAATTATTCACATAATGAAAACCTATACTTTGTTTCATGCGAGTTTCCCATTCAAATGCATGTAACAGTGAGAAACACACTGTCTTGGCGAAATAAAGCGTTTTTGTACAACTTCATATAAATCGCTGTAACTTTTGATAGAAGACTCAGACAAACATGTTTATGGCTTTATCTTATAGAACTCAATATCCCCGTGCTGGGCAAACAGAACAGGTTTTGCAGCCGTTTGAGCTAAGATTTTAAAATTATTCACATAATGAAAACCTATACTTTGTTTCAGGCGAGTTTCCCATTCAAATGCATGTAACAGTGAGAAACGCATTGTCTTGGCGAAATAAAGCGTTTTTGAACAACTTCATATAAATCGCTGTAACTTTTGATAGAAGACTCAGACAAACATGTTTATGGCTTTATCTTATAGAACTCAATATCCCCGTGCTGGGCAAACAGGTTTTGCAGCCGTTTGAGCTAAGATTTTAAAATTATTCACATAATGAAAACCTATACTTTGTCTCGGGTGAGTTTCCCATTCAAATGCATGTAACAGTGAGAAACACACTGTCTTGGCGAAATAAAGCGTTTTTGTACAACTTCATATAAATCGCTGTAACTTTTGATAGAAGACTCAGACAAACATGTTTATGGCTTTATCTTATAGAACTCAATATCCCCGTGCTGGGCAAACAGGTTTTGCAGCCGTTTGAGCTAAGATTTTAAAATTATTCACATAATGAAAACCTATACTTTGTCTCGGGTGAGTTTCCCATTCAAATGCATGTAACAGTGAGAAACACACTGTCTTGGCGAAATAAAGCGTTTTTGAACAACTTCATATAAATCGCTGTAACTTTTGATAGAAGACTCAGACAAACATGTTTATGGCTTTATCTTATAGAACTCAATATCCCCGTGCTGGGCAAACAGAACAGGTTTTGCAGCCGTTTGAGCTAAGATTTTAAAATTATTCACATAATGAAAACCTATACTTTGTCTCGGGTGAGTTTCCCATTCAAATGCATGTAACAGTGAGAAACACACTGTCTTGGCGAAATAAAGCGTTTTTGTACAACTTCATATAAATCGCTGTAACTTTTGATAGAAGACTCAGACAAACATGTTTATGGCTTTATCTTATAGAACTCAATATCCCCGTGCTGGGCAAACAGGTTTTGCAGCCGTTTGAGCTAAGATTTTAAAATTATTCACATAATGAAAACCTATACTTTGTTTCATGCGAGTTTCCCATTCAAATGCATGTAACAGTGAGAAACACACTGTCTTGGCAAAATAAAGCGTTTTCGTACAACTTCATATAAATCGCTGTAACTTTTGATAGAAGACTCAGACAAACATGTTTATGGCTTTATCTTATAGAACTCAATATCCCCGTGCTGGGCAAACAGGTTTTGCAGCCGTTTGAGCTAAGATTTTAAAATTATTCACATAATGAAAACCTATACTTTGTCTCGGGTGAGTTTCCCATTCAAATGCATGTAACAGTGAGAAACACACTGTCTTGGCGAAATAAAGCGTTTTTGTACAACTTCATATAAATCGCTGTAACTTTTGATAGAAGACTCAGACAAACATGTTTATGGCTTTATCTTATAGAACTCAATATCCCCGTGCTGGGCAAACAGGTTTTGCAGCCGTTTGAGCTAAGATTTTAAAATTATTCACATAATGAAAACCTATACTTTGTCTCGGGTGAGTTTCCCATTCAAATGCATGTAACAGTGAGAAACACACTGTCTTGGCGAAATAAAGCGTTTTTGTACAACTTCATATAAATCGCTGTAACTTTTGATAGAAGACTCAGACAAACATGTTTATGGCTTTATCTTATAGAACTCAATATCCCCGTGCTGGGCAAACAGAACAGGTTTTGCAGCCGTTTGAGCTAAGATTTTAAAATTATTCACATAATGAAAACCTATACTTTGTCTCGGGTGAGTTTCCCATTCAAATGCATGTAACAGTGAGAAACACACTGTCTTGGCGAAATAAAGCGTTTTTGTACAACTTCATATAAATCGCTGTAACTTTTGATAGAAGACTCAGACAAACATGTTTATGGCTTTATCTTATAGAACTCAATATCCCCGTGCTGGGCAAACAGGTTTTGCAGCCGTTTGAGCTAAGATTTTAAAATTATTCACATAATGAAAACCTATACTTTGTTTCATGCGAGTTTCCCATTCAAATGCATGTAACAGTGAGAAACACACTGTCTTGGCGAAATAAAGCGTTTTTGTACAACTTCATATAAATCGCTGTAACTTTTGATAGAAGACTCAGACAAACATGTTTATGGCTTTATCTTATAGAACTCAATATCCCCGTGCTGGGCAAACAGAACAGGTTTTGCAGCCGTTTGAGCTAAGATTTTAAAATTATTCACATAATGAAAACCTATACTTTGTTTCAGGCGAGTTTCCCATTCAAATGCATGTAACAGTGAGAAACGCATTGTCTTGGCGAAATAAAGCGTTTTTGAACAACTTCATATAAATCGCTGTAACTTTTGATAGAAGACTCAGACAAACATGTTTATGGCTTTATCTTATAGAACTCAATATCCCCGTGCTGGGCAAACAGAACAGGTTTTGCAGCCGTTTGAGCTAAGATTTTAAAATTATTCACATAATGAAAACCTATACTTTGTTTCATGCGAGTTTCCCATTCAAATGCATGTAACAGTGAGAAACACACTGTCTTGGCAAAATAAAGCGTTTTCGTACAACTTCATATAAATCGCTGTAACTTTTGATAGAAGACTCAGACAAACATGTTTATGGCTTTATCTTATAGAACTCAATATCCCGTGCTGGGCAAACAGGTTTTGCAGCCGTTTGAGCTAAGATTTTAAAATTATTCACATAATGAAAACCTATACTTTGTCTCGGGTGAGTTTCCCATTCAAATGCATGTAACAGTGAGAAACACACTGTCTTGGCGAAATAAAGCGTTTTTGTACAACTTCATATAAATCGCTGTAACTTTTGATAGAAGACTCAGACAAACATGTTTATGGCTTTATCTTATAGAACTCAATATCCCCGTGCTGGGCAAACAGGTTTTGCAGCCGTTTGAGCTAAGATTTTAAAATTATTCACATAATGAAAACCTATACTTTGTCTCGGGCGAGTTTCCCATTCAAATGCATGTAACAGTGAGAAACGCATTGTCTTGGCGAAATAAAGCGTTTTCGTACAACTTCATATAAATCGCTGTAACTTTTGATAGAAGACTCAGACAAACATGTTTATGGCTTTATCTTATAGAACTCAATATCCCCGTGCTGGGCAAATATGTTTTGCAGCCGTTTGAGCTAAGATTTTAAAATTATTCACATAATGAAAACCTATACTTTGTCTCGGGTGAGTTTCCCATTCAAATGCATGTAACAGTGAGAAACACACTGTCTTGGCGAAATAAAGCGTTTTTGTACAACTTCATATAAATCGCTGTAACTTTTGATAGAAGACTCAGACAAACATGTTTATGGCTTTATCTTATAGAACTCAATATCCCCGTGCTGGGCAAACAGAACAGGTTTTGCAGCCATTTGAGCTAAGATTTTAAAATTATTCACATAATGAAAACCTATACTTTGTTTCATGCGAGTTTCCCATTCAAATGCATGTAACAGTGAGAAACACACTGTCTTGGCAAAATAAAGCGTTTTCGTACAACTTCATATAAATCGCTGTAACTTTTGATAGAAGACTCAGACAAACATGTTTATGGCTTTATCTTATAGAACTCAATATCATCGTGCTGGGCAAATATGTTTTGCAGCCGATTGAGCTAAGATTTTAAAATTATTCACATAATGAAAACCTATACTTTGTTTCAGGCGAGTTTCCCATTCAAATGCATGTAACAGTGAGAAACACACTGTCTTGGCGAAATAAAGCGTTTTTGTACAACTTCATATAAATCGCTGTAACTTTTGATAGAAGACTCAGACAAACATGTTTATGGCTTTATCTTATAGAACTCAATATCCCCGTGCTGGGCAAACAGGTTTTGCAGCCGTTTGAGCTAAGATTTTAAAATTATTCACACAATGAAAACCTATACTTTGTCTCGGGTGAGTTTCCCATTCAAATGCATGTAACAGTGAGAAACACACTGTCTTGGCGAAATAAAGCGTTTTTGTACAACTTCATATAAATCGCTGTAACTTTTGATAGAAGACTCAGACAAACATGTTTATGGCTTTATCTTATAGAACTCAATATCCCCGTGCTGGGCAAACAGGTTTTGCAGCCGTTTGAGCTAAGATTTTAAAATTATTCACATAATGAAAACCTATACTTTGTCTCGGGTGAGTTTCCCATTCAAATGCATGTAACAGTGAGAAACACACTGTCTTGGCGAAATAAAGCGTTTTTGTACAACTTCATATAAATCGCTGTAACTTTTGATAGAAGACTCAGACAAACATGTTTATGGCTTTATCTTATAGAACTCAATATCCCCGTGCTGGGCAAACAGAACAGGTTTTGCAGCCGTTTGAGCTAAGATTTTAAAATTATTCACATAATGAAAACCTATACTTTGTCTCGGGTGAGTTTCCCATTCAAATGCATGTAACAGTGAGAAACGCATTGTCTTGGCGAAATAAAGCGTTTTTGAACAACTTCATATAAATCGCTGTAACTTTTGATAGAAGACTCAGACAAACATGTTTATGGCTTTATCTTATAGAACTCAATATCCCCGTGCTGGGCAAACAGGTTTTGCAGCCGTTTGAGCTAAGATTTTAAAATTATTCACATAATGAAAACCTATACTTTGTCTCGGGTGAGTTTCCCATTCAAATGCATGTAACAGTGAGAAACGCATTGTCTTGGCGAAATAAAGCGTTTTTGAACAACTTCATATAAATCGCTGTAACTTTTGATAGAAGACTCAGAAACACATGTTTATGGCTTTATCTTATAGAACTCAATATCCCCGTGCTGGGCAAACAGGTTTTGCAGCCGTTTGAGCTAAGATTTTAAAATTATTCACATAATGAAAACCTATACTTTGTTTCAGGCGAGTTTCCCATTCAAATGCATGTAACAGTGAGAAACACACTGTCTTGGCGAAATAAAGCGTTTTTGTACAACTTCATATAAATCGCTGTAACTTTTGATAGAAGACTCAGACAAACATGTTTATGGCTTTATCTTATAGAACTCAATATCCCCGTGCTGGGCAAATATGTTTTGCAGCCGTTTGAGCTAAGATTTTAAAATTATTCACATAATGAAAACCTATACTTTGTCTCGGGTGAGTTTCCCATTCAAATGCATGTAACAGTGAGAAACACACTGTCTTGGCGAAATAAAGCGTTTTTGTACAACTTCATATAAATCGCTGTAACTTTTGATAGAAGACTCAGACAAACATGTTTATGGCTTTATCTTATAGAACTCAATATCCCCGTGCTGGGCAAATATGTTTTGCAGCCGTTTGAGCTAAGATTTTAAAATTATTCACATAATGAAAACCTATACTTTGTCTCGGGTGAGTTTCCCATTCAAATGCATGTAACAGTGAGAAACACACTGTCTTGGCGAAATAAAGCGTTTTCGTACAACTTCATATAAATCGCTGTAACTTTTGATAGAAGACTCAGACAAACATGTTTATGGCTTTATCTTATAGAACTCAATATCCCCGTGCTGGGCAAACAGGTTTTGCAGCCGTTTGAGCTAAGATTTTAAAATTATTCACATAATGAAAACCTATACTTTGTTTCAGGTGAGTTTCCCATTCAAATGCATGTAACAGTGAGAAACACACTGTCTTGGCGAAATAAAGCGTTTTTGTACAACTTCATATAAATCGCTGTAACTTTTGATAGAAGACTCAGACAAACATGTTTATGGCTTTATCTTATAGAACTCAATGTCCCCGTGCTGGGCAAACAGGTTTTGCAGCCGTTTGAGCTAAGATTTTAAAATTATTCACATAATGAAAACCTATACTTTGTCTCGGGTGAGTTTCCCATTCAAATGCATGTAACAGTGAGAAACACACTGTCTTGGCGAAATAAAGCGTTTTTGTACAACTTCATATAAATCGCTGTAACTTTTGATAGAAGACTCAGACAAACATGTTTATGGCTTTATCTTATAGAACTCAATATCCCCGTGCTGGGCAAACAGAACAGGTTTTGCAGCCGTTTGAGCTAAGATTTTAAAATTATTCACATAATGAAAACCTATACTTTGTCTCGGGTGAGTTTCCCATTCAAATGCATGTAACAGTGAGAAACACACTGTCTTGGCGAAATAAAGCGTTTTCGTACAACTTCATATAAATCGCTGTAACTTTTGATAGAAGACTCAGACAAACATGTTTATGGCTTTATCTTATAGAACTCAATATCCCCGTGCTGGGCAAACAGGTTTTGCAGCCGTTTGAGCTAAGATTTTAAAATTATTCACATAATGAAAACCTATACTTTGTTTCAGGTGAGTTTCCCATTCAAATGCATGTAACAGTGAGAAACACACTGTCTTGGCGAAATAAAGCGTTTTTGTACAACTTCATATAAATCGCTGTAACTTTTGATAGAAGACTCAGACAAACATGTTTATGGCTTTATCTTATAGAACTCAATATCCCCGTGCTGGGCAAACAGGTTTTGCAGCCGTTTGAGCTAAGATTTTAAAATTATTCACATAATGAAAACCTATACTTTGTCTCGGGTGAGTTTCCCATTCAAATGCATGTAACAGTGAGAAACACACTGTCTTGGCGAAATAAAGCGTTTTTGTACAACTTCATATAAATCGCTGTAACTTTTGATAGAAGACTCAGACAAACATGTTTATGGCTTTATCTTATAGAACTCAATATCCCCGTGCTGGGCAAACAGAACAGGTTTTGCAGCCGTTTGAGCTAAGATTTTAAAATTATTCACATAATGAAAACCTATACTTTGTCTCGGGTGAGTTTCCCATTCAAATGCATGTAACAGTGAGAAACACACTGTCTTGGCGAAATAAAGCGTTTTTGTACAACTTCATATAAATCGCTGTAACTTTTGATAGAAGACTCAGACAAACATGTTTATGGCTTTATCTTATAGAACTCAATATCCCCGTGCTGGGCAAACAGGTTTTGCAGCCGTTTGAGCTAAGATTTTAAAATTATTCACATAATGAAAACCTATACTTTGTTTCATGCGAGTTTCCCATTCAAATGCATGTAACAGTGAGAAACGCATTGTCTTGGCGAAATAAAGCGTTTTTGAACAACTTCATATAAATCGCTGTAACTTTTGATAGAAGACTCAGACAAACATGTTTATGGCTTTATCTTATAGAACTCAATATCCCCGTGCTGGGCAAACAGGTTTTGCAGCCGTTTGAGCTAAGATTTTAAAATTATTCACATAATGAAAACCTATACTTTGTCTCGGGTGAGTTTCCCATTCAAATGCATGTAACAGTGAGAAACACACTGTCTTGGCGAAATAAAGCGTTTTTGTACAACTTCATATAAATCGCTGTAACTTTTGATAGAAGACTCAGACAAACATGTTTATGGCTTTATCTTATAGAACTCAATATCCCCGTGCTGGGCAAACAGAACAGGTTTTGCAGCCGTTTGAGCTAAGATTTTAAAATTATTCACATAATGAAAACCTATACTTTGTCTCGGGTGAGTTTCCCATTCAAATGCATGTAACAGTGAGAAACACACTGTCTTGGCGAAATAAAGCGTTTTCGTACAACTTCATATAAATCGCTGTAACTTTTGATAGAAGACTCAGACAAACATGTTTATGGCTTTATCTTATAGAACTCAATATCCCCGTGCTGGGCAAACAGGTTTTGCAGCCGTTTGAGCTAAGATTTTAAAATTATTCACATAATGAAAACCTATACTTTGTCTCGGGTGAGTTTCCCATTCAAATGCATGTAACAGTGAGAAACACACTGTCTTGGCGAAATAAAGCGTTTTTGTACAACTTCATATAAATCGCTGTAACTTTTGATAGAAGACTCAGACAAACATGTTTATGGCTTTATCTTATAGAACTCAATATCCCCGTGCTGGGCAAACAGAACAGGTTTTGCAGCCGTTTGAGCTAAGATTTTAAAATTATTCACATAATGAAAACCTATACTTTGTCTCGGGTGAGTTTCCCATTCAAATGCATGTAACAGTGAGAAACACACTGTCTTGGCGAAATAAAGCGTTTTCGTACAACTTCATATAAATCGCTGTAACTTTTGATAGAAGACTCAGACAAACATGTTTATGGCTTTATCTTATAGAACTCAATATCCCCGTGCTGGGCAAACAGGTTTTGCAGCCGTTTGAGCTAAGATTTTAAAATTATTCACATAATGAAAACCTATACTTTGTTTCAGGTGAGTTTCCCATTCAAATGCATGTAACAGTGAGAAACACACTGTCTTGGCGAAATAAAGCGTTTTTGTACAACTTCATATAAATCGCTGTAACTTTTGATAGAAGACTCAGACAAACATGTTTATGGCTTTATCTTATAGAACTCAATATCCCCGTGCTGGGCAAACAGGTTTTGCAGCCGTTTGAGCTAAGATTTTAAAATTATTCACATAATGAAAACCTATACTTTGTCTCGGGTGAGTTTCCCATTCAAATGCATGTAACAGTGAGAAACACACTGTCTTGGCGAAATAAAGCGTTTTTGTACAACTTCATATAAATCGCTGTAACTTTTGATAGAAGACTCAGACAAACATGTTTATGGCTTTATCTTATAGAACTCAATATCCCCGTGCTGGGCAAACAGAACAGGTTTTGCAGCCGTTTGAGCTAAGATTTTAAAATTATTCACATAATGAAAACCTATACTTTGTCTCGGGTGAGTTTCCCATTCAAATGCATGTAACAGTGAGAAACACACTGTCTTGGCGAAATAAAGCGTTTTTGTACAACTTCATATAAATCGCTGTAACTTTTGATAGAAGACTCAGACAAACATGTTTATGGCTTTATCTTATAGAACTCAATATCCCCGTGCTGGGCAAACAGGTTTTGCAGCCGTTTGAGCTAAGATTTTAAAATTATTCACATAATGAAAACCTATACTTTGTTTCAGGCGAGTTTCCCATTCAAATGCATGTAACAGTGAGAAACGCATTGTCTTGGCGAAATAAAGCGCTTTTGAACAACTTCATATAAATCGCTGTAACTTTTGATAGAAGACTCAGACAAACATGTTTATGGCTTTATCTTATAGAACTCAATATCCCCGTGCTGGGCAAACAGGTTTTGCAGCCGTTTGAGCTAAGATTTTAAAATTATTCACATAATGAAAACCTATACTTTGTTTCATGCGAGTTTCCCATTCAAATGCATGTAACAGTGAGAAACACACTGTCTTGGCGAAATAAAGCGTTTTTGTACAACTTCATATAAATCGCTGTAACTTTTGATAGAAGACTCAGACAAACATGTTTATGGCTTTATCTTATAGAACTCAATATCCCCGTGCTGGGCAAACAGAACAGGTTTTGCAGCCGTTTGAGCTAAGATTTTAAAATTATTCACATAATGAAAACCTATACTTTGTTTCAGGCGAGTTTCCCATTCAAATGCATGTAACAGTGAGAAACGCATTGTCTTGGCGAAATAAAGCGTTTTTGAACAACTTCATATAAATCGCTGTAACTTTTGATAGAAGACTCAGACAAACATGTTTATGGCTTTATCTTATAGAACTCAATATCCCCGTGCTGGGCAAACAGGTTTTGCAGCCGTTTGAGCTAAGATTTTAAAATTATTCACATAATGAAAACCTATACTTTGTCTCGGGTGAGTTTCCCATTCAAATGCATGTAACAGTGAGAAACACACTGTCTTGGCGAAATAAAGCGTTTTTGTACAACTTCATATAAATCGCTGTAACTTTTGATAGAAGACTCAGACAAACATGTTTATGGCTTTATCTTATAGAACTCAATATCCCCGTGCTGGGCAAACAGGTTTTGCAGCCGTTTGAGCTAAGATTTTAAAATTATTCACATAATGAAAACCTATACTTTGTCTCGGGTGAGTTTCCCATTCAAATGCATGTAACAGTGAGAAACACACTGTCTTGGCGAAATAAAGCGTTTTTGTACAACTTCATATAAATCGCTGTAACTTTTGATAGAAGACTCAGACAAACATGTTTATGGCTTTATCTTATAGAACTCAATATCCCCGTGCTGGGCAAACAGAACAGGTTTTGCAGCCGTTTGAGCTAAGATTTTAAAATTATTCACATAATGAAAACCTATACTTTGTCTCGGGTGAGTTTCCCATTCAAATGCATGTAACAGTGAGAAACACACTGTCTTGGCGAAATAAAGCGTTTTTGTACAACTTCATATAAATCGCTGTAACTTTTGATAGAAGACTCAGACAAACATGTTTATGGCTTTATCTTATAGAACTCAATATCCCCGTGCTGGGCAAACAGGTTTTGCAGCCGTTTGAGCTAAGATTTTAAAATTATTCACATAATGAAAACCTATACTTTGTTTCAGGCGAGTTTCCCATTCAAATGCATGTAACAGTGAGAAACACACTGTCTTGGCGAAATAAAGCGTTTTCGTACAACTTCATATAAATCGCTGTAACTTTTGATAGAAGACTCAGACATACATGTTTATGGCTTTATCTTATAGAACTCAATATCCCCGTGCTGGGCAAACAGGTTTTGCAGCCGTTTGAGCTAAGATTTTAAAATTATTCACATAATGAAAACCTATACTTTGTCTCGGGTGAGTTTCCCATTCAAATGCATGTAACAGTGAGAAACACACTGTCTTGGCAAAATAAAGCGTTTTTGTACAACTTCATATAAATCGCTGTAACTTTTGATAGAAGACTCAGACAAACATGTTTATGGCTTTATCTTATAGAACTCAATATCCCCGTGCTGGGCAAACAGAACAGGTTTTGCAGCCGTTTGAGATAAGATTTTAAAATTATTCACATAATGAAAACCTATACTTTGTTTCATGCGAGTTTCCCATTCAAATGCATGTAACAGTGAGAAACGCATTGTCTTGGCGAAATAAAGCGCTTTTGAACAACTTCATATAAATCGCTGTAACTTTTGATAGAAGACTCAGACAAACATGTTTATGGCTTTATCTTATAGAACTCAATATCCCCGTGCTGGGAAAACAGGTCTTGCAGCCGTTTGAGCTAAGATTTTAAAATTATTCACATAATGAAAACCTATACTTTGTTTCAGGCGAGTTTCCCATTCAAATGCATGTAACAGTGAGAAACACACTGTCTTGGCGAAATAAAGCGTTTTCGTACAACTTCATATAAATCGCTGTAACTTTTGATAGAAGACTCAGACATACATGTTTATGGCTTTATCTTATAGAACTCAATATCCCCGTGCTGGGCAAACAGGTTTTGCAGCCGTTTGAGCTAAGATTTTAAAATTATTCACATAATGAAAACCTATACTTTGTCTCGGGTGAGTTTCCCATTCAAATGCATGTAACAGTGAGAAACACACTGTCTTGGCAAAATAAAGCGTTTTTGTACAACTTCATATAAATCGCTGTAACTTTTGATAGAAGACTCAGACAAACATGTTTATGGCTTTATCTTATAGAACTCAATATCCCCGTGCTGGGCAAACAGAACAGGTTTTGCAGCCGTTTGAGATAAGATTTTAAAATTATTCACATAATGAAAACCTATACTTTGTTTCATGCGAGTTTCCCATTCAAATGCATGTAACAGTGAGAAACGCATTGTCTTGGCGAAATAAAGCGCTTTTGAACAACTTCATATAAATCGCTGTAACTTTTGATAGAAGACTCAGACAAACATGTTTATGGCTTTATCTTATAGAACTCAATATCCCCGTGCTGGGCAAACAGAACAGGTTTTGCAGCCGTTTGAGATAAGATTTTAAAATTATTCACATAATGAAAACCTATACTTTGTTTCAGGCGAGTTTCCCATTCAAATGCATGTAACAGTGAGAAACGCATTGTCTTGGCGAAATAAAGCGCTTTTGAACAACTTCATATAAATCGCTGTAACTTTTGATAGAAGACTCAGACAAACATGTTTATGGCTTTATCTTATAGAACTCAATATCCCCGTGCTGGGCAAATATGTTTTGCAGCCGTTTGAGCTAAGATTTTAAAATTATTCACATAATGAAAACCTATACTTTGTCTCGGGTGAGTTTCCCATTCAAATGCATGTAACAGTGAGAAACACACTGTCTTGGCGAAATAAAGCGTTTTTGTACAACTTCATATAAATCGCTGTAACTTTTGATAGAAGACTCAGACAAACATGTTTATGGCTTTATCTTATAGAACTCAATATCCCCGTGCTGGGCAAACAGAACAGGTTTTGCAGCCGTTTGAGATAAGATTTTAAAATTATTCACATAATGAAAACCTATACTTTGTTTCAGGCGAGTTTCCCATTCAAATGCATGTAACAGTGAGAAACGCATTGTCTTGGCGAAATAAAGCGCTTTTGAACAACTTCATATAAATCGCTGTAACTTTTGATAGAAGACTCAGACAAACATGTTTATGGCTTTATCTTATAGAACTCAATATCCCCGTGCTGGGCAAATATGTTTTGCAGCCGTTTGAGCTAAGATTTTAAAATTATTCACATAATGAAAACCTATACTTTGTCTCGGGTGAGTTTCCCATTCAAATGCATGTAACAGTGAGAAACACACTGTCTTGGCGAAATAAAGCGTTTTTGTACAACTTCATATAAATCGCTGTAACTTTTGATAGAAGACTCAGACAAACATGTTTATGGCTTTATCTTATAGAACTCAATATCCCCGTGCTGGGCAAACAGAACAGGTTTTGCAGCCGTTTGAGCTAAGATTTTAAAATTATTCACATAATGAAAACCTATACTTTGTTTCATGTGAGTTTCCCATTCAAATGCATGTAACAGTGAGAAACACACTGTCTTGGCAAAATAAAGCGTTTTTGTACAACTTCATATAAATCGCTGTAACTTTTGATAGAAGACTCAGACAAACATGTTTATGGCTTTATCTTATAGAACTCAATATCCCCGTGCTGGGCAAACAGGTTTTGCAGCCGTTTGAGCTAAGATTTTAAAATTATTCACATAATGAAAACCTATACTTTGTCTCGGGTGAGTTTCCCATTCAAATGCATGTAACAGTGAGAAACACACTGTCTTGGCGAAATAAAGCGTTTTTGTACAACTTCATATAAATCGCTGTAACTTTTGATAGAAGACTCAGACAAACATGTTTATGGCTTTATCTTACAGAACTCAATATCCCCGTGCTGGGCAAACAGAACAGGTTTTGCAGCCGTTTGAGATAAGATTTTAAAATTATTCACATAATGAAAACCTATACTTTGTTTCAGGCGAGTTTCCCATTCAAATGCATGTAACAGTGAGAAACGCATTGTCTTGGCGAAATAAAGCGCTTTTGAACAACTTCATATAAATCGCTGTAACTTTTGATAGAAGACTCAGACAAACATGTTTATGGCTTTATCTTATAGAACTCAATATCCCCGTGCTGGGCAAATATGTTTTGCAGCCGTTTGAGCTAAGATTTTAAAATTATTCACATAATGAAAACCTATACTTTGTCTCAGGTGAGTTTCCCATTCAAATGCATGTAACAGTGAGAAACACACTGTCTTGGCGAAATAAAGCGTTTTTGTACAACTTCATATAAATCGCTGTAACTTTTGATAGAAGACTCAGACAAACATGTTTATGGCTTTATCTTATAGAACTCAATATCCCCGTGCTGGGCAAACAGGTTTTGCAGCCGTTTGAGCTAAGATTTTAAAATTATTCACATAATGAAAACCTATACTTTGTTTCAGGCGAGTTTCCCATTCAAATGCATGTAACAGTGAGAAACACACTGTCTTGGCGAAATAAAGCGTTTTTGTACAACTTCATATAAATCGCTGTAACTTTTGATAGAAGACTCAGACAAACATGTTTATGGCTTTATCTTATAGAACTCAATATCCCCGTGCTGGGCAAACAGGTTTTGCAGCCGTTTGAGCTAAGATTTTAAAATTATTCACATAATGAAAACCTATACTTTGTTTCATGCGAGTTTCCCATTCAAATGCATGTAACAGTGAGAAACACACTGTCTTGGCGAAATAAAGCGTTTTGTACAACTTCATATAAATCGCTGTAACTTTTGATAGAAGACTCAGACAAACATGTTTATGGCTTTATCTTATAGAACTCAATATCCCCGTGCTGGGCAAACAGGTTTTGCAGCCGTTTGAGCTAAGATTTTAAAATTATTCACATAATGAAAACCTATACTTTTTCTCGGGTGAGTTTCCCATTCAAATGCATGTAACAGTGAGAAACACACTGTCTTGGCGAAATAAAGCGTTTTTGTACAACTTCATATAAATCGCTGTAACTTTTGATAGAAGACTCAGACAAACATGTTTATGGCTTTATCTTATAGAACTCAATATCCCCGTGCTGGGCAAACAGAACAGGTTTTGCAGCCGTTTGAGCTAAGATTTTAAAATTATTCACATAATGAAAACCTATACTTTGTTTCAGGCGAGTTTCCCATTCAAATGCATGTAACAGTGAGAAACGCATTGTCTTGGCGAAATAAGGCGTTTTTGAACAACTTCATATAAATCGCTGTAACTTTTGATAGAAGACTCAGACAAACATGTTTATGGCTTTATCTTATAGAACTCAATATCCCCGTGCTGGGCAAACAGGTTTTGCAGCCGTTTGAGCTAAGATTTTAAAATTATTCACATAATGAAAACCTATACTTTGTTTCATGCGAGTTTCCCATTCAAATGCATGTAACAGTGAGAAACACACTGTCTTGGCGAAATAAAGCGTTTTCGTACAACTTCATATAAATCGCTGTAACTTTTGATAGAAGACTCAGACAAACATGTTTATGGCTTTATCTTATAGAACTCAATATCCCCGTGCTGGGCAAACAGAACAGGTTTTGCAGCCGTTTGAGCTAAGATTTTAAAATTATTCACATAATGAAAACCTATACTTTGTTTCAGGCGAGTTTCCCATTCAAATGCATGTAACAGTGAGAAACGCATTGTCTTGGCGAAATAAAGCGCTTTTGAACAACTTCATATAAATCGCTGTAACTTTTGATAGAAGACTCAGACAAACATGTTTATGGCTTTATCTTATAGAACTCAATATCCCCGTGCTGGGCAAATATGTTTTGCAGCCGTTTGAGCTAAGATTTTAAAATTATTCACATAATGAAAACCTATACTTTGTCTCGGGTGAGTTTCCCATTCAAATGCATGTAACAGTGAGAAACACACTGTCTTGGCGAAATAAAGCGTTTTCGTACAACTTCATATAAATCGCTGTAACTTTTGATAGAAGACTCAGACAAACATGTTTATGGCTTTATCTTATAGAACTCAATATCCCCGTGCTGGGCAAACAGAACAGGTTTTGCAGCCGTTTGAGCTAAGATTTTAAAATTATTCACATAATGAAAACCTATACTTTGTCTCGGGTGAGTTTCCCATTCAAATGCATGTAACAGTGAGAAACACACTGTCTTGGCGAAATAAAGCGTTTTTGTACAACTTCATATAAATCGCTGTAACTTTTGATAGAAGACTCAGACAAACATGTTTATGGCTTTATCTTATAGAACTCAATATCCCCGTGCTGGGCAAACAGGTTTTGCAGCCGTTTGAGCTAAGATTTTAAAATTATTCACATAATGAAAACCTATACTTTGTTTCATGCGAGTTTCCCATTCAAATGCATGTAACAGTGAGAAACACACTGTCTTGGCGAAATAAAGCGTTTTCGTACAACTTCATATAAATCGCTGTAACTTTTGATAGAAGACTCAGACAAACATGTTTATGGCTTTATCTTATAGAACTCAATATCCCCGTGCTGGGCAAACAGGTTTTGCAGCCGTTTGAGCTAAGATTTTAAAATTATTCACATAATGAAAACCTATACTTTGTTTCAGGTGAGTTTCCCATTCAAATGCATGTAACAGTGAGAAACACACTGTCTTGGCGAAATAAAGCGTTTTTGTACAACTTCATATAAATCGCTGTAACTTTTGATAGAAGACTCAGACTACATGTTTATGGCTTTATCTTATAGAACTCAATATCCCCGTGCTGGGCAAACAGGTTTTGCAGCCGTTTGAGCTAAGATTTTAAAATTATTCACATAATGAAAACCTATACTTTGTTTCGGGTGAGTTTCCCATTCAAATGCATGTAACAGTGAGAAACACACTGTCTTGGCGAAATAAAGCGTTTTTGTACAACTTCATATAAATCGCTGTAACTTTTGATAGAAGACTCAGACAAACATGTTTATGGCTTTATCTTATAGAACTCAATATCCCCGTGCTGGGCAAACAGGTTTTGCAGCCGTTTGAGCTAAGATTTTAAAATTATTCACATAATGAAAACCTATACTTTGTTTCAGGCGAGTTTCCCATTCAAATGCATGTAACAGTGAGAAACACACTGTCTTGGCGAAATAAAGCGTTTTTGTACAACTTCATATAAATCGCTGTAACTTTTGATAGAAGACTCAGACAAACATGTTTATGGCTTTATCTTATAGAACTCAATATCCCCGTGCTGGGCAAACAGGTTTTGCAGCCGTTTGAGCTAAGATTTTAAAATTATTCACATAATGAAAACCTATACTTTGTTTCATGCGAGTTTCCCATTCAAATGCATGTAACAGTGAGAAACACACTGTCTTGGCGAAATAAAGCGTTTTCGTACAACTTCATATAAATCGCTGTAACTTTTGAAAGAAGACTCAGACAAACATGTTTATGGCTTTATCTTATAGAACTCAATATCCCCGTGCTGGGCAAACAGGTTTTGCAGCCGTTTGAGCTAAGATTTTAAAATTATTCACATAATGAAAACCTATACTTTTTCTCGGGTGAGTTTCCCATTCAAATGCATGTAACAGTGAGAAACACACTGTCTTGGCGAAATAAAGCGTTTTCGTACAACTTCATATAAATCGCTGTAACTTTTGAAAGAAGACTCAGACAAACATGTTTATGGCTTTATCTTATAGAACTCAATATCCCCGTGCTGGGCAAACAGGTTTTGCAGCCGTTTGAGCTAAGATTTTAAAATTATTCACATAATGAAAACCTATACTTTGTTTCAGGCGAGTTTCCCATTCAAATGCATGTAACAGTGAGAAACGCATTGTCTTGGCGAAATAAAGCGCTTTTGAACAACTTCATATAAATCGCTGTAACTTTTGATAGAAGACTCAGACAAACATGTTTATGGCTTTATCTTATAGAACTCAATATCCCCGTGCTGGGCAAACAGGTTTTGCAGCCGTTTGAGCTAAGATTTTAAAATTATTCACATAATGAAAACCTATACTTTGTTTCAGGTGAGTTTCCCATTCAAATGCATGTAACAGTGAGAAACACACTGTCTTGGCGAAATAAAGCGTTTTTGTACAACTTCATATAAATCGCTGTAACTTTTGATAGAAGACTCAGACTACATGTTTATGGCTTTATCTTATAGAACTCAATATCCCCGTGCTGGGCAAACAGGTTTTGCAGCCGTTTGAGCTAAGATTTTAAAATTATTCACATAATGAAAACCTATACTTTGTTTCGGGTGAGTTTCCCATTCAAATGCATGTAACAGTGAGAAACACACTGTCTTGGCGAAATAAAGCGTTTTTGTACAACTTCATATAAATCGCTGTAACTTTTGATAGAAGACTCAGACAAACATGTTTATGGCTTTATCTTATAGAACTCAATATCCCCGTGCTGGGCAAACAGGTTTTGCAGCCGTTTGAGCTAAGATTTTAAAATTATTCACATAATGAAAACCTATACTTTGTTTCAGGCGAGTTTCCCATTCAAATGCATGTAACAGTGAGAAACACACTGTCTTGGCGAAATAAAGCGTTTTTGTACAACTTCATATAAATCGCTGTAACTTTTGATAGAAGACTCAGACAAACATGTTTATGGCTTTATCTTATAGAACTCAATATCCCCGTGCTGGGCAAACAGGTTTTGCAGCCGTTTGAGCTAAGATTTTAAAATTATTCACATAATGAAAACCTATACTTTGTTTCATGCGAGTTTCCCATTCAAATGCATGTAACAGTGAGAAACACACTGTCTTGGCGAAATAAAGCGTTTTGTACAACTTCATATAAATCGCTGTAACTTTTGATAGAAGACTCAGACAAACATGTTTATGGCTTTATCTTATAGAACTCAATATCCCCGTGCTGGGCAAACAGGTTTTGCAGCCGTTTGAGCTAAGATTTTAAAATTATTCACATAATGAAAACCTATACTTTTTCTCGGGTGAGTTTCCCATTCAAATGCATGTAACAGTGAGAAACACACTGTCTTGGCGAAATAAAGCGTTTTTGTACAACTTCATATAAATCGCTGTAACTTTTGATAGAAGACTCAGACAAACATGTTTATGGCTTTATCTTATAGAACTCAATATCCCCGTGCTGGGCAAACAGAACAGGTTTTGCAGCCGTTTGAGCTAAGATTTTAAAATTATTCACATAATGAAAACCTATACTTTGTTTCAGGCGAGTTTCCCATTCAAATGCATGTAACAGTGAGAAACGCATTGTCTTGGCGAAATAAGGCGTTTTTGAACAACTTCATATAAATCGCTGTAACTTTTGATAGAAGACTCAGACAAACATGTTTATGGCTTTATCTTATAGAACTCAATATCCCCGTGCTGGGCAAACAGGTTTTGCAGCCGTTTGAGCTAAGATTTTAAAATTATTCACATAATGAAAACCTATACTTTGTTTCATGCGAGTTTCCCATTCAAATGCATGTAACAGTGAGAAACACACTGTCTTGGCGAAATAAAGCGTTTTCGTACAACTTCATATAAATCGCTGTAACTTTTGATAGAAGACTCAGACAAACATGTTTATGGCTTTATCTTATAGAACTCAATATCCCCGTGCTGGGCAAACAGAACAGGTTTTGCAGCCGTTTGAGCTAAGATTTTAAAATTATTCACATAATGAAAACCTATACTTTGTCTCGGGTGAGTTTCCCATTCAAATGCATGTAACAGTGAGAAACACACTGTCTTGGCGAAATAAAGCGTTTTTGTACAACTTCATATAAATCGCTGTAACTTTTGATAGAAGACTCAGACAAACATGTTTATGGCTTTATCTTATAGAACTCAATATCCCCGTGCTGGGCAAACAGGTTTTGCAGCCGTTTGAGCTAAGATTTTAAAATTATTCACATAATGAAAACCTATACTTTGTTTCATGCGAGTTTCCCATTCAAATGCATGTAACAGTGAGAAACACACTGTCTTGGCGAAATAAAGCGTTTTCGTACAACTTCATATAAATCGCTGTAACTTTTGATAGAAGACTCAGACAAACATGTTTATGGCTTTATCTTATAGAACTCAATATCCCCGTGCTGGGCAAACAGGTTTTGCAGCCGTTTGAGCTAAGATTTTAAAATTATTCACATAATGAAAACCTATACTTTGTTTCAGGTGAGTTTCCCATTCAAATGCATGTAACAGTGAGAAACACACTGTCTTGGCGAAATAAAGCGTTTTTGTACAACTTCATATAAATCGCTGTAACTTTTGATAGAAGACTCAGACTACATGTTTATGGCTTTATCTTATAGAACTCAATATCCCCGTGCTGGGCAAACAGGTTTTGCAGCCGTTTGAGCTAAGATTTTAAAATTATTCACATAATGAAAACCTATACTTTGTTTCGGGTGAGTTTCCCATTCAAATGCATGTAACAGTGAGAAACACACTGTCTTGGCGAAATAAAGCGTTTTTGTACAACTTCATATAAATCGCTGTAACTTTTGATAGAAGACTCAGACAAACATGTTTATGGCTTTATCTTATAGAACTCAATATCCCCGTGCTGGGCAAACAGGTTTTGCAGCCGTTTGAGCTAAGATTTTAAAATTATTCACATAATGAAAACCTATACTTTTTCTCGGGTGAGTTTCCCATTCAAATGCATGTAACAGTGAGAAACACACTGTCTTGGCGAAATAAAGCGTTTTTGTACAACTTCATATAAATCGCTGTAACTTTTGATAGAAGACTCAGACAAACATGTTTATGGCTTTATCTTATAGAACTCAATATCCCCGTGCTGGGCAAACAGGTTTTGCAGCCGTTTGAGCTAAGATTTTAAAATTATTCACATAATGAAAACCTATACTTTGTTTCAGGCGAGTTTCCCATTCAAATGCATGTAACAGTGAGAAACGCATTGTCTTGGCGAAATAAAGCGCTTTTGAACAACTTCATATAAATCGCTGTAACTTTTGATAGAAGACTCAGACAAACATGTTTATGGCTTTATCTTATAGAACTCAATATCCCCGTGCTGGGCAAACAGGTTTTGCAGCCGTTTGAGCTAAGATTTTAAAATTATTCACATAATGAAAACCTATACTTTGTTTCAGGTGAGTTTCCCATTCAAATGCATGTAACAGTGAGAAACACACTGTCTTGGCGAAATAAAGCGTTTTTGTACAACTTCATATAAATCGCTGTAACTTTTGATAGAAGACTCAGACTACATGTTTATGGCTTTATCTTATAGAACTCAATATCCCCGTGCTGGGCAAACAGGTTTTGCAGCCGTTTGAGCTAAGATTTTAAAATTATTCACATAATGAAAACCTATACTTTGTTTCGGGTGAGTTTCCCATTCAAATGCATGTAACAGTGAGAAACACACTGTCTTGGCGAAATAAAGCGTTTTTGTACAACTTCATATAAATCGCTGTAACTTTTGATAGAAGACTCAGACAAACATGTTTATGGCTTTATCTTATAGAACTCAATATCCCCGTGCTGGGCAAACAGGTTTTGCAGCCGTTTGAGCTAAGATTTTAAAATTATTCACATAATGAAAACCTATACTTTGTTTCAGGCGAGTTTCCCATTCAAATGCATGTAACAGTGAGAAACACACTGTCTTGGCGAAATAAAGCGTTTTTGTACAACTTCATATAAATCGCTGTAACTTTTGATAGAAGACTCAGACAAACATGTTTATGGCTTTATCTTATAGAACTCAATATCCCCGTGCTGGGCAAACAGGTTTTGCAGCCGTTTGAGCTAAGATTTTAAAATTATTCACATAATGAAAACCTATACTTTGTTTCATGCGAGTTTCCCATTCAAATGCATGTAACAGTGAGAAACACACTGTCTTGGCGAAATAAAGCGTTTTGTACAACTTCATATAAATCGCTGTAACTTTTGATAGAAGACTCAGACAAACATGTTTATGGCTTTATCTTATAGAACTCAATATCCCCGTGCTGGGCAAACAGGTTTTGCAGCCGTTTGAGCTAAGATTTTAAAATTATTCACATAATGAAAACCTATACTTTGTTTCAGGCGAGTTTCCCATTCAAATGCATGTAACAGTGAGAAACACACTGTCTTGGCGAAATAAAGCGTTTTTGTACAACTTCATATAAATCGCTGTAACTTTTGATAGAAGACTCAGACAAACATGTTTATGGCTTTATCTTATAGAACTCAATATCCCCGTGCTGGGCAAACAGGTTTTGCAGCCGTTTGAGCTAAGATTTTAAAATTATTCACATAATGAAAACCTATACTTTGTTTCATGCGAGTTTCCCATTCAAATGCATGTAACAGTGAGAAACACACTGTCTTGGCGAAATAAAGCGTTTTGTACAACTTCATATAAATCGCTGTAACTTTTGATAGAAGACTCAGACAAACATGTTTATGGCTTTATCTTATAGAACTCAATATCCCCGTGCTGGGCAAACAGGTTTTGCAGCCGTTTGAGCTAAGATTTTAAAATTATTCACATAATGAAAACCTATACTTTTTCTCGGGTGAGTTTCCCATTCAAATGCATGTAACAGTGAGAAACACACTGTCTTGGCGAAATAAAGCGTTTTTGTACAACTTCATATAAATCGCTGTAACTTTTGATAGAAGACTCAGACAAACATGTTTATGGCTTTATCTTATAGAACTCAATATCCCCGTGCTGGGCAAACAGAACAGGTTTTGCAGCCGTTTGAGCTAAGATTTTAAAATTATTCACATAATGAAAACCTATACTTTGTTTCAGGCGAGTTTCCCATTCAAATGCATGTAACAGTGAGAAACGCATTGTCTTGGCGAAATAAGGCGTTTTTGAACAACTTCATATAAATCGCTGTAACTTTTGATAGAAGACTCAGACAAACATGTTTATGGCTTTATCTTATAGAACTCAATATCCCCGTGCTGGGCAAACAGGTTTTGCAGCCGTTTGAGCTAAGATTTTAAAATT
Source organism: Rhamphochromis sp. 'chilingali' (assembly GCF_963969265.1). NCBI lineage: Eukaryota > Metazoa > Chordata > Actinopteri > Cichliformes > Cichlidae > Rhamphochromis > Rhamphochromis sp. 'chilingali'. The sequence continues at coordinate 29,828,163 of NC_137932.1, forward strand.
ATTCACATAATGAAAACCTATACTTTGTTTCATGCGAGTTTCCCATTCAAATGCATGTAACAGTGAGAAACACACTGTCTTGGCGAAATAAAGCGTTTTCGTACAACTTCATATAAATCGCTGTAACTTTTGATAGAAGACTCAGACAAACATGTTTATGGCTTTATCTTATAGAACTCAATATCCCCGTGCTGGGCAAACAGAACAGGTTTTGCAGCCGTTTGAGCTAAGATTTTAAAATTATTCACATAATGAAAACCTATACTTTGTCTCGGGTGAGTTTCCCATTCAAATGCATGTAACAGTGAGAAACACACTGTCTTGGCGAAATAAAGCGTTTTTGTACAACTTCATATAAATCGCTGTAACTTTTGATAGAAGACTCAGACAAACATGTTTATGGCTTTATCTTATAGAACTCAATATCCCCGTGCTGGGCAAACAGGTTTTGCAGCCGTTTGAGCTAAGATTTTAAAATTATTCACATAATGAAAACCTATACTTTGTTTCATGCGAGTTTCCCATTCAAATGCATGTAACAGTGAGAAACACACTGTCTTGGCGAAATAAAGCGTTTTCGTACAACTTCATATAAATCGCTGTAACTTTTGATAGAAGACTCAGACAAACATGTTTATGGCTTTATCTTATAGAACTCAATATCCCCGTGCTGGGCAAACAGGTTTTGCAGCCGTTTGAGCTAAGATTTTAAAATTATTCACATAATGAAAACCTATACTTTGTTTCAGGTGAGTTTCCCATTCAAATGCATGTAACAGTGAGAAACACACTGTCTTGGCGAAATAAAGCGTTTTTGTACAACTTCATATAAATCGCTGTAACTTTTGATAGAAGACTCAGACTACATGTTTATGGCTTTATCTTATAGAACTCAATATCCCCGTGCTGGGCAAACAGGTTTTGCAGCCGTTTGAGCTAAGATTTTAAAATTATTCACATAATGAAAACCTATACTTTGTTTCGGGTGAGTTTCCCATTCAAATGCATGTAACAGTGAGAAACACACTGTCTTGGCGAAATAAAGCGTTTTTGTACAACTTCATATAAATCGCTGTAACTTTTGATAGAAGACTCAGACAAACATGTTTATGGCTTTATCTTATAGAACTCAATATCCCCGTGCTGGGCAAACAGGTTTTGCAGCCGTTTGAGCTAAGATTTTAAAATTATTCACATAATGAAAACCTATACTTTTTCTCGGGTGAGTTTCCCATTCAAATGCATGTAACAGTGAGAAACACACTGTCTTGGCGAAATAAAGCGTTTTTGTACAACTTCATATAAATCGCTGTAACTTTTGATAGAAGACTCAGACAAACATGTTTATGGCTTTATCTTATAGAACTCAATATCCCCGTGCTGGGCAAACAGGTTTTGCAGCCGTTTGAGCTAAGATTTTAAAATTATTCACATAATGAAAACCTATACTTTGTTTCAGGCGAGTTTCCCATTCAAATGCATGTAACAGTGAGAAACGCATTGTCTTGGCGAAATAAAGCGCTTTTGAACAACTTCATATAAATCGCTGTAACTTTTGATAGAAGACTCAGACAAACATGTTTATGGCTTTATCTTATAGAACTCAATATCCCCGTGCTGGGCAAACAGGTTTTGCAGCCGTTTGAGCTAAGATTTTAAAATTATTCACATAATGAAAACCTATACTTTGTTTCAGGTGAGTTTCCCATTCAAATGCATGTAACAGTGAGAAACACACTGTCTTGGCGAAATAAAGCGTTTTTGTACAACTTCATATAAATCGCTGTAACTTTTGATAGAAGACTCAGACTACATGTTTATGGCTTTATCTTATAGAACTCAATATCCCCGTGCTGGGCAAACAGGTTTTGCAGCCGTTTGAGCTAAGATTTTAAAATTATTCACATAATGAAAACCTATACTTTGTTTCGGGTGAGTTTCCCATTCAAATGCATGTAACAGTGAGAAACACACTGTCTTGGCGAAATAAAGCGTTTTTGTACAACTTCATATAAATCGCTGTAACTTTTGATAGAAGACTCAGACAAACATGTTTATGGCTTTATCTTATAGAACTCAATATCCCCGTGCTGGGCAAACAGGTTTTGCAGCCGTTTGAGCTAAGATTTTAAAATTATTCACATAATGAAAACCTATACTTTGTTTCAGGCGAGTTTCCCATTCAAATGCATGTAACAGTGAGAAACACACTGTCTTGGCGAAATAAAGCGTTTTTGTACAACTTCATATAAATCGCTGTAACTTTTGATAGAAGACTCAGACAAACATGTTTATGGCTTTATCTTATAGAACTCAATATCCCCGTGCTGGGCAAACAGAACAGGTTTTGCAGCCGTTTGAGCTAAGATTTTAAAATTATTCACATAATGAAAACCTATACTTTGTTTCATGCGAGTTTCCCATTCAAATGCATGTAACAGTGAGAAACACACTGTCTTGGCGAAATAAAGCGTTTTGTACAACTTCATATAAATCGCTGTAACTTTTGATAGAAGACTCAGACAAACATGTTTATGGCTTTATCTTATAGAACTCAATATCCCCGTGCTGGGCAAACAGGTTTTGCAGCCGTTTGAGCTAAGATTTTAAAATTATTCACATAATGAAAACCTATACTTTTTCTCGGGTGAGTTTCCCATTCAAATGCATGTAACAGTGAGAAACACACTGTCTTGGCGAAATAAAGCGTTTTTGTACAACTTCATATAAATCGCTGTAACTTTTGATAGAAGACTCAGACAAACATGTTTATGGCTTTATCTTATAGAACTCAATATCCCCGTGCTGGGCAAACAGAACAGGTTTTGCAGCCGTTTGAGCTAAGATTTTAAAATTATTCACATAATGAAAACCTATACTTTGTTTCAGGCGAGTTTCCCATTCAAATGCATGTAACAGTGAGAAACGCATTGTCTTGGCGAAATAAGGCGTTTTTGAACAACTTCATATAAATCGCTGTAACTTTTGATAGAAGACTCAGACAAACATGTTTATGGCTTTATCTTATAGAACTCAATATCCCCGTGCTGGGCAAACAGGTTTTGCAGCCGTTTGAGCTAAGATTTTAAAATTATTCACATAATGAAAACCTATACTTTGTTTCATGCGAGTTTCCCATTCAAATGCATGTAACAGTGAGAAACACACTGTCTTGGCGAAATAAAGCGTTTTCGTACAACTTCATATAAATCGCTGTAACTTTTGATAGAAGACTCAGACAAACATGTTTATGGCTTTATCTTATAGAACTCAATATCCCCGTGCTGGGCAAACAGAACAGGTTTTGCAGCCGTTTGAGCTAAGATTTTAAAATTATTCACATAATGAAAACCTATACTTTGTCTCGGGCGAGTTTCCCATTCAAATGCATGTAACAGTGAGAAACGCATTGTCTTGGCGAAAGAAAGCGTTTTTGAACAACTTCATATAAATCGCTGTAACTTTTGATAGAAGACTCAGACAAACATGTTTATGGCTTTATCTTATAGAACTCAATATCCCCGTGCTGGGCAAACAGGTTTTGCAGCCGTTTGAGCTAAGATTTTAAAATTATTCACATAATGAAAACCTATACTTTGTCTCAGTCGAGTTTCCCATTCAAATGCATGTAACAGTGAGAAACGCGTTGTCTTGGCGAAAGAAAGCGTTTTCGTACAACTTCATATAAATCGCCGTGACTTTTGATAGAAGACTCAGAAACACATGTTTATGGCTTTATCTTATAGAACTCAATATCCCCGTGCTGGGCAAACAGGTTTTGCAGCCGTTTGAGCTAAGATTTTAAAATTATTCACATAATGAAAACCTATACTTTGTTTCAGGTGAGTTTCCCATTCAAATGCATGTAACAGTGAGAAACGCATTGTCTTGGCGAAATAAAGCGTTTTTGAACAACTTCATATAAATCGCTGTAACTTTTGATAGAAGACTCAGACAAACATGTTTATGGCTTTATCTTATAGAACTCAATATCCCCGTGCTGGGAAAACAGAACAGGTTTTGCAGCCGTTTGAGCTAAGATTTTAAAATTATTCACATAATGAAAACCTATACTTTGTTTCAGGCGAGTTTCCCATTCAAATGCATGTAACAGTGAGAAGCGCATTGTCTTGGCGAAATAAAGCGTTTTTGAACAACTTCATATAAATCGCTGTAACTTTTGATAGAAGACTCAGACAAACATGTTTATGGCTTTATCTTATAGAACTCAATATCCCCGTGCTGGGCAAACAGGTTTTGCAGCCGTTTGAGCTAAGATTTTAAAATTATTCACATAATGAAAACCTATACTTTGTCTCGGGTGAGTTTCCCATTCAAATGCATGTAACAGTGAGAAACACACTGTCTTGGCGAAATAAAGCGTTTTTGTACAACTTCATATAAATCGCTGTAACTTTTGATAGAAGACTCAGACAAACATGTTTATGGCTTTATCTTATAGAACTCAATATCCCCGTGCTGGGCAAACAGAACAGGTTTTGCAGCCGTTTGAGCTAAGATTTTAAAATTATTCACATAATGAAAACCTATACTTTGTCTCGGGTGAGTTTCCCATTCAAATGCATGTAACAGTGAGAAACACACTGTCTTGGCGAAATAAAGCGTTTTTGTACAACTTCATATAAATCGCTGTAACTTTTGATAGAAGACTCAGACAAACATGTTTATGGCTTTATCTTATAGAACTCAATATCCCCGTGCTGGGCAAACAGGTTTTGCAGCCGTTTGAGCTAAGATTTTAAAATTATTCACATAATGAAAACCTATACTTTGTTTCATGCGAGTTTCCCATTCAAATGCATGTAACAGTGAGAAACACACTGTCTTGGCGAAATAAAGCGTTTTCGTACAACTTCATATAAATCGCTGTAACTTTTGATAGAAGACTCAGACAAACATGTTTATGGCTTTATCTTATAGAACTCAATATCCCCGTGCTGGGCAAACAGGTTTTGCAGCCGTTTGAGCTAAGATTTTAAAATTATTCACATAATGAAAACCTATACTTTGTCTCGGGTGAGTTTCCCATTCAAATGCATGTAACAGTGAGAAACACACTGTCTTGGCGAAATAAAGCGTTTTTGTACAACTTCATATAAATCGCTGTAACTTTTGATAGAAGACTCAGACAAACATGTTTATGGCTTTATCTTATAGAACTCAATATCCCCGTGCTGGGCAAACAGAACAGGTTTTGCAGCCGTTTGAGCTAAGATTTTAAAATTATTCACATAATGAAAACCTATACTTTGTCTCGGGTGAGTTTCCCATTCAAATGCATGTAACAGTGAGAAACACACTGTCTTGGCGAAATAAAGCGTTTTTGTACAACTTCATATAAATCGCTGTAACTTTTGATAGAAGACTCAGACAAACATGTTTATGGCTTTATCTTATAGAACTCAATATCCCCGTGCTGGGCAAACAGGTTTTGCAGCCGTTTGAGCTAAGATTTTAAAATTATTCACATAATGAAAACCTATACTTTGTTTCATGCGAGTTTCCCATTCAAATGCATGTAACAGTGAGAAACACACTGTCTTGGCGAAATAAAGCGTTTTCGTACAACTTCATATAAATCGCTGTAACTTTTGATAGAAGACTCAGACAAACATGTTTATGGCTTTATCTTATAGAACTCAATATCCCCGTGCTGGGCAAACAGGTTTTGCAGCCGTTTGAGCTAAGATTTTAAAATTATTCACATAATGAAAACCTATACTTTGTTTCAGGTGAGTTTCCCATTCAAATGCATGTAACAGTGAGAAACACACTGTCTTGGCGAAATAAAGCGTTTTTGTACAACTTCATATAAATCGCTGTAACTTTTGATAGAAGACTCAGACTACATGTTTATGGCTTTATCTTATAGAACTCAATATCCCCGTGCTGGGCAAACAGGTTTTGCAGCCGTTTGAGCTAAGATTTTAAAATTATTCACATAATGAAAACCTATACTTTGTTTCGGGTGAGTTTCCCATTCAAATGCATGTAACAGTGAGAAACACACTGTCTTGGCGAAATAAAGCGTTTTTGTACAACTTCATATAAATCGCTGTAACTTTTGATAGAAGACTCAGACAAACATGTTTATGGCTTTATCTTATAGAACTCAATATCCCCGTGCTGGGCAAACAGGTTTTGCAGCCGTTTGAGCTAAGATTTTAAAATTATTCACATAATGAAAACCTATACTTTGTTTCAGGCGAGTTTCCCATTCAAATGCATGTAACAGTGAGAAACACACTGTCTTGGCGAAATAAAGCGTTTTTGTACAACTTCATATAAATCGCTGTAACTTTTGATAGAAGACTCAGACAAACATGTTTATGGCTTTATCTTATAGAACTCAATATCCCCGTGCTGGGCAAACAGGTTTTGCAGCCGTTTGAGCTAAGATTTTAAAATTATTCACATAATGAAAACCTATACTTTGTTTCATGCGAGTTTCCCATTCAAATGCATGTAACAGTGAGAAACACACTGTCTTGGCGAAATAAAGCGTTTTTGTACAACTTCATATAAATCGCTGTAACTTTTGATAGAAGACTCAGACAAACATGTTTATGGATTTATCTTATAGAACTCAATATCCCCGTGCTGGGCAAACAGGTTTTGCAGCCGTTTGAGCTAAGATTTTAAAATTATTCACATAATGAAAACCTATACTTTGTTTCATGCGAGTTTCCCATTCAAATGCATGTAACAGTGAGAAACACACTGTCTTGGCGAAATAAAGCGTTTTTGTACAACTTCATATAAATCGCTGTAACTTTTGATAGAAGACTCAGACAAACATGTTTATGGCTTTATCTTATAGAACTCAATATCCCCGTGCTGGGCAAACAGAACAGGTTTTGCAGCCGTTTGAGCTAAGATTTTACAATTATTCACATAATGAAAACCTATACTTTGTTTCAGGCGAGTTTCCCATTCAAATGCATGTAACAGTGAGAAACGCATTGTCTTGGCGAAATAAGGCGTTTTTGAACAACTTCATATAAATCGCTGTAACTTTTGATAGAAGACTCAGACAAACATGTTTATGGCTTTATCTTATAGAACTCAATATCCCCGTGCTGGGCAAACAGGTTTTGCAGCCGTTTGAGCTAAGATTTTAAAATTATTCACATAATGAAAACCTATACTTTGTTTCATGCGAGTTTCCCATTCAAATGCATGTAACAGTGAGAAACACACTGTCTTGGCGAAATAAAGCGTTTTCGTACAACTTCATATAAATCGCTGTAACTTTTGATAGAAGACTCAGACAAACATGTTTATGGCTTTATCTTATAGAACTCAATATCCCCGTGCTGGGCAAACAGAACAGGTTTTGCAGCCGTTTGAGCTAAGATTTTAAAATTATTCACATAATGAAAACCTATACTTTGTCTCGGGCGAGTTTCCCATTCAAATGCATGTAACAGTGAGAAACGCATTGTCTTGGCGAAAGAAAGCGTTTTTGAACAACTTCATATAAATCGCTGTAACTTTTGATAGAAGACTCAGACAAACATGTTTATGGCTTTATCTTATAGAACTCAATATCCCCGTGCTGGGCAAACAGGTTTTGCAGCCGTTTGAGCTAAGATTTTAAAATTATTCACATAATGAAAACCTATACTTTGTCTCAGTCGAGTTTCCCATTCAAATGCATGTAACAGTGAGAAACGCGTTGTCTTGGCGAAAGAAAGCGTTTTCGTACAACTTCATATAAATCGCCGTGACTTTTGATAGAAGACTCAGAAACACATGTTTATGGCTTTATCTTATAGAACTCAATATCCCCGTGCTGGGCAAACAGGTTTTGCAGCCGATTGAGCTAAGATTTTAAAATTATTCACATAATGAAAACCTATACTTTGTTTCAGGCGAGTTTCCCATTCAAATGCATGTAACAGTGAGAAACGCATTGTCTTGGCGAAATAAAGCGTTTTTGAACAACTTCATATAAATCGCTGTAACTTTTGATAGAAGACTCAGACAAACATGTTTATGGCTTTATCTTATAGAACTCAATATCCCCGTGCTGGGCAAACAGAACAGGTTTTGCAGCCGTTTGAGCTAAGATTTTAAAATTATTCACATAATGAAAACCTATACTTTGTTTCAGGCGAGTTTCCCATTCAAATGCATGTAACAGTGAGAAACGCATTGTCTTGGCGAAATAAAGCGTTTTTGAACAACTTCATATAAATCGCTGTAACTTTTGATAGAAGACTCAGACAAACATGTTTATGGCTTTATCTTATAGAACTCAATATCCCCGTGCTGGGCAAACAGGTTTTGCAGCCGTTTGAGCTAAGATTTTAAAATTATTCACATAATGAAAACCTATACTTTGTTTCAGGTGAGTTTCCCATTCAAATGCATGTAACAGTGAGAAACGCATTGTCTTGGCGAAATAAAGCGTTTTTGAACAACTTCATATAAATCGCTGTAACTTTTGATAGAAGACTCAGACAAACATGTTTATGGCTTTATCTTATAGAACTCAATATCCCCGTGCTGGGAAAACAGAACAGGTTTTGCAGCCGTTTGAGCTAAGATTTTAAAATTATTCACATAATGAAAACCTATACTTTGTCTCGGGCGAGTTTCCCATTCAAATGCATGTAACAGTGAGAAACGCATTGTCTTGGCGAAAGAAAGCGTTTTTGAACAACTTCATATAAATCGCTGTAACTTTTGATAGAAGACTCAGACAAACATGTTTATGGCTTTATCTTATAGAACTCAATATCCCCGTGCTGGGCAAACAGGTTTTGCAGCCGTTTGAGCTAAGATTTTAAAATTATTCACATAATGAAAACCTATACTTTGTCTCAGTCGAGTTTCCCATTCAAATGCATGTAACAGTGAGAAACGCGTTGTCTTGGCGAAAGAAAGCGTTTTCGTACAACTTCATATAAATCGCCGTGACTTTTGATAGAAGACTCAGAAACACATGTTTATGGCTTTATCTTATAGAACTCAATATCCCCGTGCTGGGCAAACAGGTTTTGCAGCCGATTGAGCTAAGATTTTAAAATTATTCACATAATGAAAACCTATACTTTGTTTCAGGCGAGTTTCCCATTCAAATGCATGTAACAGTGAGAAACGCATTGTCTTGGCGAAATAAAGCGTTTTTGAACAACTTCATATAAATCGCTGTAACTTTTGATAGAAGACTCAGACAAACATGTTTATGGCTTTATCTTATAGAACTCAATATCCCCGTGCTGGGCAAACAGAACAGGTTTTGCAGCCGTTTGAGCTAAGATTTTAAAATTATTCACATAATGAAAACCTATACTTTGTTTCAGGCGAGTTTCCCATTCAAATGCATGTAACAGTGAGAAACGCATTGTCTTGGCGAAATAAAGCGTTTTTGAACAACTTCATATAAATCGCTGTAACTTTTGATAGAAGACTCAGACAAACATGTTTATGGCTTTATCTTATAGAACTCAATATCCCCGTGCTGGGCAAACAGGTTTTGCAGCCGTTTGAGCTAAGATTTTAAAATTATTCACATAATGAAAACCTATACTTTGTTTCAGGTGAGTTTCCCATTCAAATGCATGTAACAGTGAGAAACGCATTGTCTTGGCGAAATAAAGCGTTTTTGAACAACTTCATATAAATCGCTGTAACTTTTGATAGAAGACTCAGACAAACATGTTTATGGCTTTATCTTATAGAACTCAATATCCCCGTGCTGGGAAAACAGAACAGGTTTTGCAGCCGTTTGAGCTAAGATTTTAAAATTATTCACATAATGAAAACCTATACTTTGTTTCAGGCGAGTTTCCCATTCAAATGCATGTAACAGTGAGAAACGCATTGTCTTGGCGAAAGAAAGCGTTTTTGAACAACTTCATATAAATCGCTGTAACTTTTGAAAGAAGACTCAGACAAACATGTTTATGGCTTTATCTTATAGAACTCAATATCCCCGTGCTGGGAAAACAGAACAGGTTTTGCAGCCGTTTGAGCTAAGATTTTAAAATTATTCACATAATGAAAACCTATACTTTGTTTCAGGCGAGTTTCCCATTCAAATGCATGTAACAGTGAGAAACGCATTGTCTTGGCGAAATAAAGCGTTTTTGAACAACTTCATATAAATCGCTGTAACTTTTGATAGAAGACTCAGACAAACATGTTTATGGCTTTATCTTATAGAACTCAATATCCCCGTGCTGGGCAAACAGGTTTTGCAGCCGTTTGAGCTAAGATTTTAAAATTATTCACATAATGAAAACCTATACTTTGTCTCGGGTGAGTTTCCCATTCAAATGCATGTAACAGTGAGAAACACACTGTCTTGGCGAAATAAAGCGTTTTTGTACAACTTCATATAAATCGCTGTAACTTTTGATAGAAGACTCAGACAAACATGTTTATGGCTTTATCTTATAGAACTCAATATCCCCGTGCTGGGCAAACAGAACAGGTTTTGCAGCCGTTTGAGCTAAGATTTTAAAATTATTCACATAATGAAAACCTATACTTTGTCTCGGGTGAGTTTCCCATTCAAATGCATGTAACAGTGAGAAACACACTGTCTTGGCGAAATAAAGCGTTTTTGTACAACTTCATATAAATCGCTGTAACTTTTGATAGAAGACTCAGACAAACATGTTTATGGCTTTATCTTATAGAACTCAATATCCCCGTGCTGGGCAAACAGGTTTTGCAGCCGTTTGAGCTAAGATTTTAAAATTATTCACATAATGAAAACCTATACTTTGTTTCATGCGAGTTTCCCATTCAAATGCATGTAACAGTGAGAAACACACTGTCTTGGCGAAATAAAGCGTTTTCGTACAACTTCATATAAATCGCTGTAACTTTTGATAGAAGACTCAGACAAACATGTTTATGGCTTTATCTTATAGAACTCAATATCCCCGTGCTGGGCAAACAGGTTTTGCAGCCGTTTGAGCTAAGATTTTAAAATTATTCACATAATGAAAACCTATACTTTGTTTCAGGTGAGTTTCCCATTCAAATGCATGTAACAGTGAGAAACACACTGTCTTGGCGAAATAAAGCGTTTTTGTACAACTTCATATAAATCGCTGTAACTTTTGATAGAAGACTCAGACTACATGTTTATGGCTTTATCTTATAGAACTCAATATCCCCGTGCTGGGCAAACAGGTTTTGCAGCCGTTTGAGCTAAGATTTTAAAATTATTCACATAATGAAAACCTATACTTTGTTTCGGGTGAGTTTCCCATTCAAATGCATGTAACAGTGAGAAACACACTGTCTTGGCGAAATAAAGCGTTTTTGTACAACTTCATATAAATCGCTGTAACTTTTGATAGAAGACTCAGACAAACATGTTTATGGCTTTATCTTATAGAACTCAATATCCCCGTGCTGGGCAAACAGGTTTTGCAGCCGTTTGAGCTAAGATTTTAAAATTATTCACATAATGAAAACCTATACTTTGTTTCAGGCGAGTTTCCCATTCAAATGCATGTAACAGTGAGAAACACACTGTCTTGGCGAAATAAAGCGTTTTTGTACAACTTCATATAAATCGCTGTAACTTTTGATAGAAGACTCAGACAAACATGTTTATGGCTTTATCTTATAGAACTCAATATCCCCGTGCTGGGCAAACAGGTTTTGCAGCCGTTTGAGCTAAGATTTTAAAATTATTCACATAATGAAAACCTATACTTTGTTTCATGCGAGTTTCCCATTCAAATGCATGTAACAGTGAGAAACACACTGTCTTGGCGAAATAAAGCGTTTTTGTACAACTTCATATAAATCGCTGTAACTTTTGATAGAAGACTCAGACAAACATGTTTATGGATTTATCTTATAGAACTCAATATCCCCGTGCTGGGCAAACAGGTTTTGCAGCCGTTTGAGCTAAGATTTTAAAATTATTCACATAATGAAAACCTATACTTTGTTTCATGCGAGTTTCCCATTCAAATGCATGTAACAGTGAGAAACACACTGTCTTGGCGAAATAAAGCGTTTTTGTACAACTTCATATAAATCGCTGTAACTTTTGATAGAAGACTCAGACAAACATGTTTATGGCTTTATCTTATAGAACTCAATATCCCCGTGCTGGGCAAACAGAACAGGTTTTGCAGCCGTTTGAGCTAAGATTTTACAATTATTCACATAATGAAAACCTATACTTTGTTTCAGGCGAGTTTCCCATTCAAATGCATGTAACAGTGAGAAACGCATTGTCTTGGCGAAATAAGGCGTTTTTGAACAACTTCATATAAATCGCTGTAACTTTTGATAGAAGACTCAGACAAACATGTTTATGGCTTTATCTTATAGAACTCAATATCCCCGTGCTGGGCAAACAGGTTTTGCAGCCGTTTGAGCTAAGATTTTAAAATTATTCACATAATGAAAACCTATACTTTGTTTCATGCGAGTTTCCCATTCAAATGCATGTAACAGTGAGAAACACACTGTCTTGGCGAAATAAAGCGTTTTCGTACAACTTCATATAAATCGCTGTAACTTTTGATAGAAGACTCAGACAAACATGTTTATGGCTTTATCTTATAGAACTCAATATCCCCGTGCTGGGCAAACAGAACAGGTTTTGCAGCCGTTTGAGCTAAGATTTTAAAATTATTCACATAATGAAAACCTATACTTTGTCTCGGGCGAGTTTCCCATTCAAATGCATGTAACAGTGAGAAACGCATTGTCTTGGCGAAAGAAAGCGTTTTTGAACAACTTCATATAAATCGCTGTAACTTTTGATAGAAGACTCAGACAAACATGTTTATGGCTTTATCTTATAGAACTCAATATCCCCGTGCTGGGCAAACAGGTTTTGCAGCCGTTTGAGCTAAGATTTTAAAATTATTCACATAATGAAAACCTATACTTTGTCTCAGTCGAGTTTCCCATTCAAATGCATGTAACAGTGAGAAACGCGTTGTCTTGGCGAAAGAAAGCGTTTTCGTACAACTTCATATAAATCGCCGTGACTTTTGATAGAAGACTCAGAAACACATGTTTATGGCTTTATCTTATAGAACTCAATATCCCCGTGCTGGGCAAACAGGTTTTGCAGCCGATTGAGCTAAGATTTTAAAATTATTCACATAATGAAAACCTATACTTTGTTTCAGGCGAGTTTCCCATTCAAATGCATGTAACAGTGAGAAACGCATTGTCTTGGCGAAATAAAGCGTTTTTGAACAACTTCATATAAATCGCTGTAACTTTTGATAGAAGACTCAGACAAACATGTTTATGGCTTTATCTTATAGAACTCAATATCCCCGTGCTGGGCAAACAGAACAGGTTTTGCAGCCGTTTGAGCTAAGATTTTAAAATTATTCACATAATGAAAACCTATACTTTGTTTCAGGCGAGTTTCCCATTCAAATGCATGTAACAGTGAGAAACGCATTGTCTTGGCGAAATAAAGCGTTTTTGAACAACTTCATATAAATCGCTGTAACTTTTGATAGAAGACTCAGACAAACATGTTTATGGCTTTATCTTATAGAACTCAATATCCCCGTGCTGGGCAAACAGGTTTTGCAGCCGTTTGAGCTAAGATTTTAAAATTATTCACATAATGAAAACCTATACTTTGTTTCAGGTGAGTTTCCCATTCAAATGCATGTAACAGTGAGAAACGCATTGTCTTGGCGAAATAAAGCGTTTTTGAACAACTTCATATAAATCGCTGTAACTTTTGATAGAAGACTCAGACAAACATGTTTATGGCTTTATCTTATAGAACTCAATATCCCCGTGCTGGGAAAACAGAACAGGTTTTGCAGCCGTTTGAGCTAAGATTTTAAAATTATTCACATAATGAAAACCTATACTTTGTCTCGGGCGAGTTTCCCATTCAAATGCATGTAACAGTGAGAAACGCATTGTCTTGGCGAAAGAAAGCGTTTTTGAACAACTTCATATAAATCGCTGTAACTTTTGATAGAAGACTCAGACAAACATGTTTATGGCTTTATCTTATAGAACTCAATATCCCCGTGCTGGGCAAACAGGTTTTGCAGCCGTTTGAGCTAAGATTTTAAAATTATTCACATAATGAAAACCTATACTTTGTCTCAGTCGAGTTTCCCATTCAAATGCATGTAACAGTGAGAAACGCGTTGTCTTGGCGAAAGAAAGCGTTTTCGTACAACTTCATATAAATCGCCGTGACTTTTGATAGAAGACTCAGAAACACATGTTTATGGCTTTATCTTATAGAACTCAATATCCCCGTGCTGGGCAAACAGGTTTTGCAGCCGATTGAGCTAAGATTTTAAAATTATTCACATAATGAAAACCTATACTTTGTTTCAGGCGAGTTTCCCATTCAAATGCATGTAACAGTGAGAAACGCATTGTCTTGGCGAAATAAAGCGTTTTTGAACAACTTCATATAAATCGCTGTAACTTTTGATAGAAGACTCAGACAAACATGTTTATGGCTTTATCTTATAGAACTCAATATCCCCGTGCTGGGCAAACAGAACAGGTTTTGCAGCCGTTTGAGCTAAGATTTTAAAATTATTCACATAATGAAAACCTATACTTTGTTTCAGGCGAGTTTCCCATTCAAATGCATGTAACAGTGAGAAACGCATTGTCTTGGCGAAATAAAGCGTTTTTGAACAACTTCATATAAATCGCTGTAACTTTTGATAGAAGACTCAGACAAACATGTTTATGGCTTTATCTTATAGAACTCAATATCCCCGTGCTGGGCAAACAGGTTTTGCAGCCGTTTGAGCTAAGATTTTAAAATTATTCACATAATGAAAACCTATACTTTGTTTCAGGTGAGTTTCCCATTCAAATGCATGTAACAGTGAGAAACGCATTGTCTTGGCGAAATAAAGCGTTTTTGAACAACTTCATATAAATCGCTGTAACTTTTGATAGAAGACTCAGACAAACATGTTTATGGCTTTATCTTATAGAACTCAATATCCCCGTGCTGGGAAAACAGAACAGGTTTTGCAGCCGTTTGAGCTAAGATTTTAAAATTATTCACATAATGAAAACCTATACTTTGTTTCAGGCGAGTTTCCCATTCAAATGCATGTAACAGTGAGAAACGCATTGTCTTGGCGAAAGAAAGCGTTTTTGAACAACTTCATATAAATCGCTGTAACTTTTGAAAGAAGACTCAGACAAACATGTTTATGGCTTTATCTTATAGAACTCAATATCCCCGTGCTGGGAAAACAGAACAGGTTTTGCAGCCGTTTGAGCTAAGATTTTAAAATTATTCACATAATGAAAACCTATACTTTGTTTCAGGCGAGTTTCCCATTCAAATGCATGTAACAGTGAGAAACGCATTGTCTTGGCGAAATAAAGCGTTTTTGAACAACTTCATATAAATCGCTGTAACTTTTGATAGAAGACTCAGACAAACATGTTTATGGCTTTATCTTATAGAACTCAATATCCCCGTGCTGGGCAAACAGGTTTTGCAGCCGTTTGAGCTAAGATTTTAAAATTATTCACATAATGAAAACCTATACTTTGTCTCGGGTGAGTTTCCCATTCAAATGCATGTAACAGTGAGAAACACACTGTCTTGGCGAAATAAAGCGTTTTTGTACAACTTCATATAAATCGCTGTAACTTTTGATAGAAGACTCAGACAAACATGTTTATGGCTTTATCTTATAGAACTCAATATCCCCGTGCTGGGCAAACAGAACAGGTTTTGCAGCCGTTTGAGCTAAGATTTTAAAATTATTCACATAATGAAAACCTATACTTTGTTTCAGGCGAGTTTCCCATTCAAATGCATGTAACAGTGAGAAACGCATTGTCTTGGCGAAATAAAGCGTTTTTGAACAACTTCATATAAATCGCTGTAACTTTTGATAGAAGACTCAGACAAACATGTTTATGGCTTTATCTTATAGAACTCAATATCCCCGTGCTGGGCAAACAGAACAGGTTTTGCAGCCGTTTGAGCTAAGATTTTAAAATTATTCACATAATGAAAACCTATACTTTGTTTCAGGCGAGTTTCCCATTCAAATGCATGTAACAGTGAGAAACGCATTGTCTTGGCGAAATAAAGCGTTTTTGAACAACTTCATATAAATCGCTGTAACTTTTGATAGAAGACTCAGACAAACATGTTTATGGCTTTATCTTATAGAACTCAATATCCCCGTGCTGGGCAAACAGAACAGGTTTTGCAGCCGATTGAGCTAAGATTTTAAAATTATTCACATAATGAAAACCTATACTTTGTTTCAGGCGAGTTTCCCATTCAAATGCATGTAACAGTGAGAAACGCATTGTCTAGGCGAAAGAAAGCGTTTTCGTACAACTTCATATAAATCGCTGTAACTTTTGATAGAAGACTCAGACAAACATGTTTATGGCTTTATCTTATAGAACTCAATATCCCCGTGCTGGGCAAACAGGTCTTGCAGCCGTTTGAGCTAAGATTTTAAAATTATTCACATAATGAAAACCTATACTTTGTCTCGGGTGAGTTTCCCATTCAAATGCATGTAACAGTGAGAAACACACTGTCTTGGCGAAATAAAGCGTTTTCGTACAACTTCATATAAATCGCTGTAACTTTTGATAGAAGACTCAGAAACACATGTTTATGGCTTTATCTTATAGAACTCAATATCCCCGTGCTGGGCAAACAGAACAGGTTTTGCAGCCGTTTGAGCTAAGATTTTAAAATTATTCACATAATGAAAACCTATACTTTGTTTCAGGCGAGTTTCCCATTCAAATGCATGTAACAGTGAGAAACGCATTGTCTTGGCGAAAGAAAGCGTTTTTGAACAACTTCATATAAATCGCTGTAACTTTTGATAGAAGACTCAGACAAACATGTTTATGGCTTTATCTTATAGAACTCAATATCCCCGTGCTGGGCAAACAGGTTTTGCAGCCGTTTGAGCTAAGATTTTAAAATTATTCACATAATGAAAACCTATACTTTGTTTCAGGTGAGTTTCCCATTCAAATGCATGTAACAGTGAGAAACGCATTGTCTTGGCGAAATAAAGCGTTTTTGAACAACTTCATATAAATCGCTGTAACTTTTGATAGAAGACTCAGACAAACATGTTTATGGCTTTATCTTATAGAACTCAATATCCCCGTGCTGGGAAAACAGAACAGGTTTTGCAGCCGTTTGAGCTAAGATTTTAAAATTATTCACATAATGAAAACCTATACTTTGTTTCAGGCGAGTTTCCCATTCAAATGCATGTAACAGTGAGAAACGCATTGTCTTGGCGAAAGAAAGCGTTTTTGAACAACTTCATATAAATCGCTGTAACTTTTGATAGAAGACTCAGACAAACATGTTTATGGCTTTATCTTATAGAACTCAATATCCCCGTGCTGGGCAAACAGGTTTTGCAGCCGTTTGAGCTAAGATTTTAAAATTATTCACATAATGAAAACCTATACTTTGTTTCAGGTGAGTTTCCCATTCAAATGCATGTAACAGTGAGAAACGCATTGTCTTGGCGAAATAAAGCGTTTTTGAACAACTTCATATAAATCGCTGTAACTTTTGATAGAAGACTCAGACAAACATGTTTATGGCTTTATCTTATAGAACTCAATATCCCCGTGCTGGGCAAACAGGTTTTGCAGCCGTTTGAGCTAAGATTTTAAAATTATTCACATAATGAAAACCTATACTTTGTTTCAGTCGAGTTTCCCATTCAAATGCATGTAACAGTGAGAAACGCGTTGTCTTGGCGAAAGAAAGCGTTTTCGTACAACTTCATATAAATCGCCGTGACTTTTGATAGAAGACTCAGAAACACATGTTTATGGCTTTATCTTATAGAACTCAATATCCCCGTGCTGGGCAAACAGGTTTTGCAGCCGATTGAGCTAAGATTTTAAAATTATTCACATAATGAAAACCTATACTTTGTTTCAGGCGAGTTTCCCATTCAAATGCATGTAACAGTGAGAAACGCATTGTCTTGGCGAAAGAAAGCGTTTTTGAACAACTTCATATAAATCGCTGTAACTTTTGATAGAAGACTCAGACAAACATGTTTATGGCTTTATCTTATAGAACTCAATATCCCCGTGCTGGGCAAACAGAACAGGTTTTGCAGCCGTTTGAGCTAAGATTTTAAAATTATTCACATAATGAAAACCTATACTTTGTTTCAGGCGAGTTTCCCATTCAAATGCATGTAACAGTGAGAAACGCATTGTCTTGGCGAAATAAAGCGTTTTTGAACAACTTCATATAAATCGCTGTAACTTTTGATAGAAGACTCAGACAAACATGTTTATGGCTTTATCTTATAGAACTCAATATCCCCGTGCTGGGCAAACAGGTTTTGCAGCGGTTTGAGCTAAGATTTTAAAATTATTCACATAATGAAAACCTATACTTTGTTTCAGGTGAGTTTCCCATTCAAATGCATGTAACAGTGAGAAACGCATTGTCTTGGCGAAATAAAGCGTTTTTGAACAACTTCATATAAATCGCTGTAACTTTTGATAGAAGACTCAGACAAACATGTTTATGGCTTTATCTTATAGAACTCAATATCCCCGTGCTGGGAAAACAGAACAGGTTTTGCAGCCGTTTGAGCTAAGATTTTAAAATTATTCACATAATGAAAACCTATACTTTGTTTCAGGCGAGTTTCCCATTCAAATGCATGTAACAGTGAGAAACGCATTGTCTTGGCGAAATAAAGCGTTTTTGAACAACTTCATATAAATCGCTGTAACTTTTGATAGAAGACTCAGACAAACATGTTTATGGCTTTATCTTATAGAACTCAATATCCCCGTGCTGGGCAAACAGAACAGGTTTTGCAGCCGTTTGAGCTAAGATTTTAAAATTATTCACATAATGAAAACCTATACTTTGTTTCAGGCGAGTTTCCCATTCAAATGCATGTAACAGTGAGAAACGCATTGTCTTGGCGAAATAAAGCGTTTTTGAACAACTTCATATAAATCGCTGTAACTTTTGATAGAAGACTCAGACAAACATGTTTATGGCTTTATCTTATAGAACTCAATATCCCCGTGCTGGGCAAACAGGTTTTGCAGCCGTTTGAGCTAAGATTTTAAAATTATTCACATAATGAAAACCTATACTTTGTTTCAGGTGAGTTTCCCATTCAAATGCATGTAACAGTGAGAAACGCATTGTCTTGGCGAAATAAAGCGTTTTTGAACAACTTCATATAAATCGCTGTAACTTTTGATAGAAGACTCAGACAAACATGTTTATGGCTTTATCTTATAGAACTCAATATCCCCGTGCTGGGCAAACAGGTTTTGCAGCCGTTTGAGCTAAGATTTTAAAATTATTCACATAATGAAAACCTATACTTTGTTTCAGGCGAGTTTCCCATTCAAATGCATGTAACAGTGAGAAACGCGTTGTCTTGGCGAAAGAAAGCGTTTTCGTACAACTTCATATAAATCGCCGTGACTTTTGATAGAAGACTCAGAAACACATGTTTATGGCTTTATCTTATAGAACTCAATATCCCCGTGCTGGGCAAACAGGTTTTGCAGCCGATTGAGCTAAGATTTTAAAATTATTCACATAATGAAAACCTATACTTTGTTTCAGGCGAGTTTCCCATTCAAATGCATGTAACAGTGAGAAACGCATTGTCTTGGCGAAAGAAAGCGTTTTTGAACAACTTCATATAAATCGCTGTAACTTTTGATAGAAGACTCAGACAAACATGTTTATGGCTTTATCTTATAGAACTCAATATCCCCGTGCTGGGCAAACAGAACAGGTTTTGCAGCCGTTTGAGCTAAGATTTTAAAATTATTCACATAATGAAAACCTATACTTTGTTTCAGGCGAGTTTCCCATTCAAATGCATGTAACAGTGAGAAACGCATTGTCTTGGCGAAATAAAGCGTTTTTGAACAACTTCATATAAATCGCTGTAACTTTTGATAGAAGACTCAGACAAACATGTTTATGGCTTTATCTTATAGAACTCAATATCCCCGTGCTGGGCAAACAGGTTTTGCAGCCGTTTGAGCTAAGATTTTAAAATTATTCACATAATGAAAACCTATACTTTGTTTCAGGTGAGTTTCCCATTCAAATGCATGTAACAGTGAGAAACGCATTGTCTTGGCGAAATAAAGCGTTTTTGAACAACTTCATATAAATCGCTGTAACTTTTGATAGAAGACTCAGACAAACATGTTTATGGCTTTATCTTATAGAACTCAATATCCCCGTGCTGGGAAAACAGAACAGGTTTTGCAGCCGTTTGAGCTAAGATTTTAAAATTATTCACATAATGAAAACCTATACTTTGTTTCAGGCGAGTTTCCCATTCAAATGCATGTAACAGTGAGAAACGCATTGTCTTGGCGAAATAAAGCGTTTTTGAACAACTTCATATAAATCGCTGTAACTTTTGATAGAAGACTCAGACAAACATGTTTATGGCTTTATCTTATAGAACTCAATATCCCCGTGCTGGGCAAACAGAACAGGTTTTGCAGCCGTTTGAGCTAAGATTTTAAAATTATTCACATAATGAAAACCTATACTTTGTTTCAGGCGAGTTTCCCATTCAAATGCATGTAACAGTGAGAAACGCATTGTCTTGGCGAAATAAAGCGTTTTTGAACAACTTCATATAAATCGCTGTAACTTTTGATAGAAGACTCAGACAAACATGTTTATGGCTTTATCTTATAGAACTCAATATCCCCGTGCTGGGCAAACAGGTTTTGCAGCCGATTGAGCTAAGATTTTAAAATTATTCACATAATGAAAACCTATACTTTGTTTCAGGCGAGTTTCCCATTCAAATGCATGTAACAGTGAGAAACGCATTGTCTAGGCGAAAGAAAGCGTTTTCGTACAACTTCATATAAATCGCTGTAACTTTTGATAGAAGACTCAGACAAACATGTTTATGGCTTTATCTTATAGAACTCAATATCCCCGTGCTGGGCAAACAGGTCTTGCAGCCGTTTGAGCTAAGATTTTAAAATTATTCACATAATGAAAACCTATACTTTGTCTCGGGCGAGTTTCCCATTCAAATGCATGTAACAGTGAGAAACGCATTGTCTAGGCGAAAGAAAGCGTTTTCGTACAACTTCATATAAATCGCTGTAACTTTTGATAGAAGACTCAGACAAACATGTTTATGGCTTTATCTTATAGAACTCAATATCCCCGTGCTGGGCAAACAGGTTTTGCAGCCGTTTGAGCTAAGATTTTAAAATTATTCACATAATGAAAACCTATACTTTGTCTCGGGTGAGTTTCCCATTCAAATGCATGTAACAGTGAGAAACACACTGTCTTGGCGAAATAAAGCGTTTTTGTACAACTTCATATAAATCGCTGTAACTTTTGATAGAAGACTCAGACAAACATGTTTATGGCTTTATCTTATAGAACTCAATATCCCCGTGCTGGGCAAACAGGTTTTGCAGCCGATTGAGCTAAGATTTTAAAATTATTCACATAATGAAAACCTATACTTTGTTTCAGGCGAGTTTCCCATTCAAATGCATGTAACAGTGAGAAACGCATTGTCTAGGCGAAAGAAAGCGTTTTCGTACAACTTCATATAAATCGCTGTAACTTTTGATAGAAGACTCAGACAAACATGTTTATGGCTTTATCTTATAGAACTCAATATCCCCGTGCTGGGCAAACAGGTCTTGCAGCCGTTTGAGCTAAGATTTTAAAATTATTCACATAATGAAAACCTATACTTTGTCTCGGGCGAGTTTCCCATTCAAATGCATGTAACAGTGAGAAACGCATTGTCTAGGCGAAAGAAAGCGTTTTCGTACAACTTCATATAAATCGCTGTAACTTTTGATAGAAGACTCAGAAAAACATGTTTATGGCTTTATCTTATAGAACTCAATATCCCTGTGCTGGGAAAACAGGTTTTGCAGCCGTTTGAGCTAAGATTTTAAAATTATTCACATAATGAAAACCTATACTTTGTTTCAGGTGAGTTTCCCATTCAAATGCATGTAACAGTGAGAAACGCATTGTCTTGGCGAAATAAAGCGTTTTTGAACAACTTCATATAAATCGCTGTAACTTTTGATAGAAGACTCAGACAAACATGTTTATGGCTTTATCTTATAGAACTCAATATCCCCGTGCTGGGAAAACAGAACAGGTCTTGCAGCCGTTTGAGCTAAGATTTTAAAATTATTCACATAATGAAAACCTATACTTTGTCTCGGGTGAGTTTCCCATTCAAATGCATGTAACAGTGAGAAACACACTGTCTTGGCGAAATAAAGCGTTTTTGTACAACTTCATATAAATCGCTGTAACTTTTGATAGAAGACTCAGACAAACATGTTTATGGCTTTATCTTATAGAACTCAATATCCCCGTGCTGGGCAAACAGAACAGGTTTTGCAGCCGTTTGAGCTAAGATTTTAAAATTATTCACATAATGAAAACCTATACTTTGTCTCGGGTGAGTTTCCCATTCAAATGCATGTAACAGTGAGAAACACACTGTCTTGGCGAAATAAAGCGTTTTTGTACAACTTCATATAAATCGCTGTAACTTTTGATAGAAGACTCAGACAAACATGTTTATGGCTTTATCTTATAGAACTCAATATCCCCGTGCTGGGCAAACAGGTTTTGCAGCCGTTTGAGCTAAGATTTTAAAATTATTCACATAATGAAAACCTATACTTTGTCTCGGGCGAGTTTCCCATTCAAATGCATGTAACAGTGAGAAACGCATTGTCTTGGCGAAAGAAAGCGTTTTTGAACAACTTCATATAAATCGCTGTAACTTTTGAAAGAAGACTCAGACAAACATGTTTATGGCTTTATCTTATAGAACTCAATATGCCCGTGCTGGGCAAACAGGTTTTGCAGCCGTTTGAGCTAAGATTTTAAAATTATTCACATAATGAAAACCTATACTTTGTCTCGGGCGAGTTTCCCATTCAAATGCATGTAACAGTGAGAAACGCATTGTCTTGGCGAAAGAAAGCGTTTTTGAACAACTTCATATAAATCGCTGTAACTTTTGAAAGAAGACTCAGACAAACATGTTTATGGCTTTATCTTATAGAACTCAATATGCCCGTGCTGGGCAAACAGGTTTTGCAGCCGTTTGAGCTAAGATTTTAAAATTATTCACATAATGAAAACCTATACTTTGTCTCGGGCGAGTTTCCCATTCAAATGCATGTAACAGTGAGAAACGCATTGTCTAGGCGAAAGAAAGCGTTTTCGTACAACTTCATATAAATCGCTGTAACTTTTGATAGAAGACTCAGAAAAACATGTTTATGGCTTTATCTTATAGAACTCAATATCCCTGTGCTGGGAAAACAGGTTTTGCAGCCGTTTGAGCTAAGATTTTAAAATTATTCACATAATGAAAACCTATACTTTGTTTCAGGTGAGTTTCCCATTCAAATGCATGTAACAGTGAGAAACGCATTGTCTTGGCGAAATAAAGCGTTTTTGAACAACTTCATATAAATCGCTGTAACTTTTGATAGAAGACTCAGACAAACATGTTTATGGCTTTATCTTATAGAACTCAATATCCCCGTGCTGGGAAAACAGAACAGGTCTTGCAGCCGTTTGAGCTAAGATTTTAAAATTATTCACATAATGAAAACCTATACTTTGTCTCGGGTGAGTTTCCCATTCAAATGCATGTAACAGTGAGAAACACACTGTCTTGGCGAAATAAAGCGTTTTTGTACAACTTCATATAAATCGCTGTAACTTTTGATAGAAGACTCAGACAAACATGTTTATGGCTTTATCTTATAGAACTCAATATCCCCGTGCTGGGCAAACAGAACAGGTTTTGCAGCCGTTTGAGCTAAGATTTTAAAATTATTCACATAATGAAAACCTATACTTTGTCTCGGGTGAGTTTCCCATTCAAATGCATGTAACAGTGAGAAACACACTGTCTTGGCGAAATAAAGCGTTTTTGTACAACTTCATATAAATCGCTGTAACTTTTGATAGAAGACTCAGACAAACATGTTTATGGCTTTATCTTATAGAACTCAATATCCCCGTGCTGGGCAAACAGGTTTTGCAGCCGTTTGAGCTAAGATTTTAAAATTATTCACATAATGAAAACCTATACTTTGTCTCGGGCGAGTTTCCCATTCAAATGCATGTAACAGTGAGAAACGCATTGTCTTGGCGAAAGAAAGCGTTTTTGAACAACTTCATATAAATCGCTGTAACTTTTGAAAGAAGACTCAGACAAACATGTTTATGGCTTTATCTTATAGAACTCAATATGCCCGTGCTGGGCAAACAGGTTTTGCAGCCGTTTGAGCTAAGATTTTAAAATTATTCACATAATGAAAACCTATACTTTGTCTCGGGCGAGTTTCCCATTCAAATGCATGTAACAGTGAGAAACGCATTGTCTTGGCGAAAGAAAGCGTTTTTGAACAACTTCATATAAATCGCTGTAACTTTTGAAAGAAGACTCAGACAAACATGTTTATGGCTTTATCTTATAGAACTCAATATGCCCGTGCTGGGCAAACAGGTTTTGCAGCCGTTTGAGCTAAGATTTTAAAATTATTCACATAATGAAAACCTATACTTTGTCTCAGTCGAGTTTCCCATTCAAATGCATGTAACAGTGAGAAACGCGTTGTCTTGGCGAAAGAAAGCGTTTTCGTACAACTTCATATAAATCGCTGTGACTTTTGATAGAAGACTCAGAAACACATGTTTATGGCTTTATCTTATAGAACTCAATATCCCTGTGCTGGGCAAACAGGTTTCGCAGCCGATTGAGCTAAGATTTTAAAATTATTCACATAATGAAAACCTATACTTTGTTTCAGGCGAGTTTCCCATTCAAATGCATGTAACAGTGAGAAACGCATTGTCTAGGCGAAAGAAAGCGTTTTCGTACAACTTCATATAAATCGCTGTAACTTTTGATAGAAGACTCAGACAAACATGTTTATGGCTTTATCTTATAGAACTCAATATCCCCGTGCTGGGCAAACAGGTCTTGCAGCCGTTTGAGCTAAGATTTTAAAATTATTCACATAATGAAAACCTATACTTTGTCTCGGGCGAGTTTCCCATTCAAATGCATGTAACAGTGAGAAACGCATTGTCTTGGCGAAAGAAAGCGTTTTTGAACAACTTCATATAAATCGCTGTAACTTTTGATAGAAGACTCAGACAAACATGTTTATGGCTTTATCTTATAGAACTCAATATCCCCGTGCTGGGCAAACACGTTTTGCAGCCGTTTGAGCTAAGATTTTAAAATTATTCACATAATGAAAACCTATACTTTGTTTCAGGCGAGTTTCCCATTCAAATGCATGTAACAGTGAGAAACGCATTGTCTTGGCGAAAGAAAGCGTTTTTGAACAACTTCATATAAATCGCTGTAACTTTTGAAAGAAGACTCAGACAAACATGTTTATGGCTTTATCTTATAGAACTCAATATGCCCGTGCTGGGCAAACAGGTTTTGCAGCCGTTTGAGCTAAGATTTTAAAATTATTCACATAATGAAAACCTATACTTTGTCTCAGTCGAGTTTCCCATTCAAATGCATGTAACAGTGAGAAACGCGTTGTCTTGGCGAAAGAAAGCGTTTTCGTACAACTTCATATAAATCGCTGTGACTTTTGATAGAAGACTCAGAAACACATGTTTATGGCTTTATCTTATAGAACTCAATATCCCTGTGCTGGGCAAACAGGTTTTGCAGCCGTTTGAGCTAAGATTTTAAAATTATTCACATAATGAAAACCTATACTTTGTTTCAGGCGAGTTTCCCATTCAAATGCATGTAACAGTGAGAAACGCATTGTCTAGGCGAAAGAAAGCGTTTTCGTACAACTTCATATAAATCGCTGTAACTTTTGATAGAAGACTCAGACAAACATGTTTATGGCTTTATCTTATAGAACTCAATATCCCCGTGCTGGGCAAACAGGTCTTGCAGCCGTTTGAGCTAAGATTTTAAAATTATTCACATAATGAAAACCTATACTTTGTCTCGGGCGAGTTTCCCATTCAAATGCATGTAACAGTGAGAAACGCATTGTCTAGGCGAAAGAAAGCGTTTTCGTACAACTTCATATAAATCGCTGTAACTTTTGATAGAAGACTCAGACAAACATGTTTATGGCTTTATCTTATAGAACTCAATATCCCCGTGCTGGGCAAACAGGTCTTGCAGCCGTTTGAGCTAAGATTTTAAAATTATTCACATAATGAAAACCTATACTTTGTCTCAGTCGAGTTTCCCATTCAAATGCATGTAACAGTGAGAAACGCGCTGTCTTGGCGAAAGAAAGCGTTTTCGTACAACTTCATATAAATCGCTGTGACTTTTGATAGAAGACTCAGAAACACATGTTTATGGCTTTATCTTATAGAACTCAATATCCCTGTGCTGGGCAAACAGGTTTTGCAGCCGATTGAGCTAAGATTTTAAAATTATTCACATAATGAAAACCTATACTTTGTTTCAGGCGAGTTTCCCATTCAAATGCATGTAACAGTGAGAAACACATTGTCTAGGCGAAAGAAAGCGTTTTCGTACAACTTCATATAAATCGCTGTAACTTTTGATAGAAGACTCAGAAACACATGTTTATGGCTTTATCTTATAGAACTCAATATCCCTGTGCTGGGCAAACAGGTCTTGCAGCCGTTTGAGCTAAGATTTTAAAATTATTCACATAATGAAAACCTATACTTTGTCTCAGTCGAGTTTCCCATTCAAATGCATGTAACAGTGAGAAACGCGCTGTCTTGGCGAAAGAAAGCGTTTTCGTACAACTTCATATAAATCGCTGTGACTTTTGATAGAAGACTCAGAAACACATGTTTATGGCTTTATCTTATAGAACTCAATATCCCTGTGCTGGGCAAACAGGTTTTGCAGCCGATTGAGCTAAGATTTTAAAATTATTCACATAATGAAAACCTATACTTTGTTTCAGGCGAGTTTCCCATTCAAATGCATGTAACAGTGAGAAACGCATTGTCTAGGCGAAAGAAAGCGTTTTCGTACAACTTCATATAAATCGCTGTAACTTTTGATAGAAGACTCAGACAAACATGTTTATGGCTTTATCTTATAGAACTCAATATCCCCGTGCTGGGCAAACAGGTCTTGCAGCCGTTTGAGCTAAGATTTTAAAATTATTCACATAATGAAAACCTATACTTTGTCTCGGGCGAGTTTCCCATTCAAATGCATGTAACAGTGAGAAACGCATTGTCTAGGCGAAAGAAAGCGTTTTCGTACAACTTCATATAAATCGCTGTAACTTTTGATAGAAGACTCAGACAAACATGTTTATGGCTTTATCTTATAGAACTCAATATCCCCGTGCTGGGCAAACAGGTCTTGCAGCCGTTTGAGCTAAGATTTTAAAATTATTCACATAATGAAAACCTATACTTTGTCTCGGGCGAGTTTCCCATTCAAATGCATGTAACAGTGAGAAACGCATTGTCTTGGCGAAAGAAAGGGTTTTTGAACAACTTCATATAAATCGCTGTAACTTTTGAAAGAAGACTCAGACAAACATGTTTATGGCTTTATCTTATAGAACTCAATATGCCCGTGCTGGGCAAACAGGTTTTGCAGCCGTTTGAGCTAAGATTTTAAAATTATTCACATAATGAAAACCTATACTTTGTCTCAGTCGAGTTTCCCATTCAAATGCATGTAACAGTGAGAAACGCGTTGTCTTGGCGAAAGAAAGCGTTTTCGTACAACTTCATATAAATCGCTGTGACTTTTGATAGAAGACTCAGAAACACATGTTTATGGCTTTATCTTATAGAACTCAATATCCCTGTGCTGGGCAAACAGGTTTTGCAGCCGATTGAGCTAAGATTTTAAAATTATTCACATAATGAAAACCTATACTTTGTTTCAGGCGAGTTTCCCATTCAAATGCATGTAACAGTGAGAAACGCATTGTCTAGGCGAAAGAAAGCGTTTTCGTACAACTTCATATAAATCGCTGTGACTTTTGATAGAAGACTCAGAAACACATGTTTATGGCTTTATCTTATAGAACTCAATATCCCTGTGCTGGGCAAACAGGTTTTGCAGCCGATTGAGCTAAGATTTTAAAATTATTCACATAATGAAAACCTATACTTTGTTTCAGGCGAGTTTCCCATTCAAATGCATGTAACAGTGAGAAACGCATTGTCTAGGCGAAAGAAAGCGTTTTCGTACAACTTCATATAAATCGCTGTAACTTTTGATAGAAGACTCAGACAAACATGTTTATGGCTTTATCTTATAGAACTCAATATCCCCGTGCTGGGCAAACAGGTCTTGCAGCCGTTTGAGCTAAGATTTTAAAATGATTCACATAATGAAAACCTATACTTTGTCTCGGGCGAGTTTCCCATTCAAATGCATGTAACAGTGAGAAACGCATTGTCTAGGCGAAAGAAAGCGTTTTCGTACAACTTCATATAAATCGCTGTAACTTTTGATAGAAGACTCAGACAAACATGTTTATGGCTTTATCTTATAGAACTCAATATCCCTGTGCTGGGCAAACAGGTTTTGCAGCCGATTGAGCTAAGATTTTAAAATTATTCACATAATGAAAACCTATACTTTGTTTCAGGCGAGTTTCCCATTCAAATGCATGTAACAGTGAGAAACACACTGTCTTGGCGAAAGAAAGCATTTTCGAACAACTTCATATAAATCGCTGTAACTTTTGAAAGAAGACTCAGACAAACATGTTTATGGCTTTATCTTATAGAACTCAATATCCCCGTGCTGGGCAAACAGGTTTTGCAGCCGTTTGAGCTAAGATTTTAAAATTATTCACATAATGAAAACCTATACTTTGTCTCGGGCGAGTTTCCCATTCAAATGCATGTAACAGTGAGAAACGCATTGTCTTGGCGAAAGAAAGCGTTTTTGAACAACTTCATATAAATCGCTGTAACTTTTGAAAGAAGACTCAGACAAACATGTTTATGGCTTTATCTTATAGAACTCAATATGCCCGTGCTGGGCAAACAGGTTTTGCAGCCGTTTGAGCTAAGATTTTAAAATTATTCACATAATGAAAACCTATACTTTGTCTCGGGCGAGTTTCCCATTCAAATGCATGTAACAGTGAGAAACGCATTGTCTTGGCGAAAGAAAGCGTTTTTGAACAACTTCATATAAATCGCTGTAACTTTTGATAGAAGACTCAGACAAACATGTTTATGGCTTTATCTTATAGAACTCAATATCCCCGTGCTGGGCAAACAGGTTTTGCAGCCGTTTGAGCTAAGATTTTAAAATTATTCACATAATGAAAACCTATACTTTGTTTCAGGCGAGTTTCCCATTCAAATGCATGTAACAGTGAGAAACGCATTGTCTAGGCGAAAGAAAGCGTTTTCGTACAACTTCATATAAATCGCTGTAACTTTTGATAGAAGACTCAGACAAACATGTTTATGGCTTTATCTTATAGAACTCAATATCCCCGTGCTGGGCAAACAGGTCTTGCAGCCGTTTGAGCTAAGATTTTAAAATTATTCACATAATGAAAACCTATACTTTGTCTCGGGCGAGTTTCCCATTCAAATGCATGTAACAGTGAGAAACGCATTGTCTAGGCGAAAGAAAGCGTTTTCGTACAACTTCATATAAATCGCTGTAACTTTTGATAGAAGACTCAGACAAACATGTTTATGGCTTTATCTTATAGAACTCAATATCCCCGTGCTGGGAAAAAAGGTCTTGCAGCCGTTTGAGCTAAGATTTTAAAATTATTCACATAATGAAAACCTATACTTTGTCTCAGTCGAGTTTCCCATTCAAATGCATGTAACAGTGAGAAACACACTGTCTTGGCGAAAGAAAGCGTTTTCGTACAACTTCATATAAATCGCTGTGACTTTTGATAGAAGACTCAGAAACACATGTTTATGGCTTTATCTTATAGAACTCAATATCCCTGTGCTGGGCAAACAGGTTTTGCAGCCGATTGAGCTAAGATTTTAAAATTATTCACATAATGAAAACCTATACTTTGTTTCAGGCGAGTTTCCCATTCAAATGCATGTAACAGTGAGAAACGCATTGTCTAGGCGAAAGAAAGCGTTTTCGTACAACTTCATATAAATCGCTGTAACTTTTGATAGAAGACTCAGACAAACATGTTTATGGCTTTATCTTATAGAACTCAATATCCCCGTGCTGGGCAAACAGGTCTTGCAGCCGATTGAGCTAAGATTTTAAAATTATTCACATAATGAAAACCTATACTTTGTTTCAGGCGAGTTTCCCATTCAAATGCATGTAACAGTGAGAAACGCATTGTCTAGGCGAAAGAAAGCGTTTTCGTACAACTTCATATAAATCGCTGTAACTTTTGATAGAAGACTCAGACAAACATGTTTATGGCTTTATCTTATAGAACTCAATATCCCCGTGCTGGGCAAACAGGTCTTGCAGCCGTTTGAGCTAAGATTTTAAAATTATTCACATAATGAAAACCTATACTTTGTCTCGGGCGAGTTTCCCATTCAAATGCATGTAACAGTGAGAAACGCATTGTCTAGGCGAAAGAAAGCGTTTTCGTACAACTTCATATAAATCGCTGTAACTTTTGATAGAAGACTCAGACAAACATGTTTATGGCTTTATCTTATAGAACTCAATATCCCCGTGCTGGGAAAAAAGGTCTTGCAGCCGTTTGAGCTAAGATTTTAAAATTATTCACATAATGAAAACCTATACTTTGTCTCAGTCGAGTTTCCCATTCAAATGCATGTAACAGTGAGAAACACACTGTCTTGGCGAAAGAAAGCGTTTTCGTACAACTTCATATAAATCGCTGTGACTTTTGATAGAAGACTCAGAAACACATGTTTATGGCTTTATCTTATAGAACTCAATATCCCTGTGCTGGGCAAACATGTTTTGCAGCCGATTGAGCTAAGATTTTAAAATTATTCACATAATGAAAACCTATACTTTGTTTCAGGCGAGTTTCCCATTCAAATGCATGTAACAGTGAGAAACGCATTGTCTAGGCGAAAGAAAGCGTTTTCGTACAACTTCATATAAATCGCTGTAACTTTTGATAGAAGACTCAGACAAACATGTTTATGGCTTTATCTTATAGAACTCAATATCCCCGTGCTGGGCAAACAGGTCTTGCAGCCGTTTGAGCTAAGATTTTAAAATTATTCACATAATGAAAACCTATACTTTGTCTCAGTCGAGTTTCCCATTCAAATGCATGTAACAGTGAGAAACGCGTTGTCTTGGCGAAAGAAAGCGTTTTCGTACAACTTCATATAAATCGCTGTGACTTTTGATAGAAGACTCAGAAACACATGTTTATGGCTTTATCTTATAGAACTCAATATCCCTGTGCTGGGCAAACAGGTTTTGCAGCCGATTGAGCTAAGATTTTAAAATTATTCACATAATGAAAACCTATACTTTGTTTCAGGCGAGTTTCCCATTCAAATGCATGTAACAGTGAGAAACGCATTGTCTAGGCGAAAGAAAGCGTTTTCGTACAACTTCATATAAATCGCTGTAACTTTTGATAGAAGACTCAGACAAACATGTTTATGGCTTTATCTTATAGAACTCAATATCCCCGTGCTGGGCAAACAGGTCTTGCAGCCGTTTGAGCTAAGATTTTAAAATTATTCACATAATGAAAACCTATACTTTGTCTCGGGCGAGTTTCCCATTCAAATGCATGTAACAGTGAGAAACGCATTGTCTTGGCGAAAGAAAGCGTTTTTGAACAACTTCATATAAATCGCTGTAACTTTTGATAGAAGACTCAGACAAACATGTTTATGGCTTTATCTTATAGAACTCAATATGCCCGTGCTGGGCAAACAGGTTTTGCAGCCGTTTGAGCTAAGATTTTAAAATTATTCACATAATGAAAACCTATACTTTGTCTCAGTCGAGTTTCCCATTCAAATGCATGTAACAGTGAGAAACGCGTTGTCTTGGCGAAAGAAAGCGTTTTCGTACAACTTCATATAAATCGCTGTAACTTTTGATAGAAGACTCAGAAACACATGTTTATGGCTTTATCTTATAGAACTCAATATCCCTGTGCTGGGCAAACAGGTTTTGCAGCCGATTGAGCTAAGATTTTAAAATTATTCACATAATGAAAACCTATACTTTGTTTCAGGCGAGTTTCCCATTCAAATGCATGTAACAGTGAGAAACACACTGTCTTGGCGAAAGAAAGCATTTTCGAACAACTTCATATAAATCGCTGTAACTTTTGAAAGAAGACTCAGACAAACATGTTTATGGCTTTATCTTATAGAACTCAATATCCCCGTGCTGGGCAAACAGGTTTTGCAGCCGTTTGAGCTAAGATTTTAAAATTATTCACATAATGAAAACCTATACTTTGTTTCAGGCGAGTTTCCCATTCAAATGCATGTAACAGTGAGAAACGCATTGTCTTGGCGAAAGAAAGCGTTTTTGAACAACTTCATATAAATCGCTGTAACTTTTGAAAGAAGACTCAGACAAACATGTTTATGGCTTTATCTTATAGAACTCAATATGCCCGTGCTGGGCAAACAGGTTTTGCAGCCGTTTGAGCTAAGATTTTAAAATTATTCACATAATGAAAACCTATACTTTGTCTCAGTCGAGTTTCCCATTCAAATGCATGTAACAGTGAGAAACGCGTTGTCTTGGCGAAAGAAAGCGTTTTCGTACAACTTCATATAAATCGCTGTGACTTTTGATAGAAGACTCAGAAACACATGTTTATGGCTTTATCTTATAGAACTCAATATCCCTGTGCTGGGCAAACAGGTTTTGCAGCCGATTGAGCTAAGATTTTAAAATTATTCACATAATGAAAACCTATACTTTGTTTCAGGCGAGTTTCCCATTCAAATGCATGTAACAGTGAGAAACGCATTGTCTAGGCGAAAGAAAGCGTTTTCGTACAACTTCATATAAATCGCTGTAACTTTTGATAGAAGACTCAGACAAACATGTTTATGGCTTTATCTTATAGAACTCAATATCCCCGTGCTGGGCAAACAGGTCTTGCAGCCGTTTGAGCTAAGATTTTAAAATTATTCACATAATGAAAACCTATACTTTGTCTCGGGCGAGTTTCCCATTCAAATGCATGTAACAGTGAGAAACGCATTGTCTAGGCGAAAGAAAGCGTTTTCGTACAACTTCATATAAATCGCTGTAACTTTTGATAGAAGACTCAGACAAACATGTTTATGGCTTTATCTTATAGAACTCAATATCCCCGTGCTGGGAAAACAGGTCTTGCAGCCGTTTGAGCTAAGATTTTAAAATTATTCACATAATGAAAACCTATACTTTGTCTCGGGCGAGTTTCCCATTCAAATGCATGTAACAGTGAGAAACGCATTGTCTTGGCGAAAGAAAGGGTTTTTGAACAACTTCATATAAATCGCTGTAACTTTTGAAAGAAGACTCAGACAAACATGTTTATGGCTTTATCTTATAGAACTCAATATGCCCGTGCTGGGCAAACAGGTTTTGCAGCCGTTTGAGCTAAGATTTTAAAATTATTCACATAATGAAAACCTATACTTTGTCTCAGTCGAGTTTCCCATTCAAATGCATGTAACAGTGAGAGACGCGTTGTCTTGGCGAAAGAAAGCGTTTTCGTACAACTTCATATAAATCGCTGTGACTTTTGATAGAAGACTCAGAAACACATGTTTATGGCTTTATCTTATAGAACTCAATATCCCTGTGCTGGGCAAACAGGTTTTGCAGCCGATTGAGCTAAGATTTTAAAATTATTCACATAATGAAAACCTATACTTTGTTTCAGGCGAGTTTCCCATTCAAATGCATGTAACAGTGAGAAACGCATTGTCTAGGCGAAAGAAAGCGTTTTCGTACAACTTCATATAAATCGCTGTAACTTTTGATAGAAGACTCAGACAAACATGTTTATGGCTTTATCTTATAGAACTCAATATCCCCGTGCTGGGCAAACAGGTCTTGCAGCCGTTTGAGCTAAGATTTTAAAATTATTCACATAATGAAAACCTATACTTTGTCTCAGTCGAGTTTCCCATTCAAATGCATGTAACAGTGAGAAACGCGTTGTCTTGGCGAAAGAAAGCGTTTTCGTACAACTTCATATAAATCGCTGTGACTTTTGATAGAAGACTCAGAAACACATGTTTATGGCTTTATCTTATAGAACTCAATATCCCTGTGCTGGGCAAACAGGTTTTGCAGCCGATTGAGCTAAGATTTTAAAATTATTCACATAATGAAAACCTATACTTTGTTTCAGGCGAGTTTCCCATTCAAATGCATGTAACAGTGAGAAACGCATTGTCTAGGCGAAAGAAAGCGTTTTCGTACAACTTCATATAAATCGCTGTAACTTTTGATAGAAGACTCAGACAAACATGTTTATGGCTTTATCTTATAGAACTCAATATCCCCGTGCTGGGCAAACAGGTCTTGCAGCCGTTTGAGCTAAGATTTTAAAATGATTCACATAATGAAAACCTATACTTTGTCTCGGGCGAGTTTCCCATTCAAATGCATGTAACAGTGAGAAACGCATTGTCTAGGCGAAAGAAAGCGTTTTCGTACAACTTCATATAAATCGCTGTAACTTTTGATAGAAGACTCAGACAAACATGTTTATGGCTTTATCTTATAGAACTCAATATCCCTGTGCTGGGCAAACAGGTTTTGCAGCCGATTGAGCTAAGATTTTAAAATTATTCACATAATGAAAACCTATACTTTGTTTCAGGCGAGTTTCCCATTCAAATGCATGTAACAGTGAGAAACACACTGTCTTGGCGAAAGAAAGCATTTTCGAACAACTTCATATAAATCGCTGTAACTTTTGAAAGAAGACTCAGACAAACATGTTTATGGCTTTATCTTATAGAACTCAATATGCCCGTGCTGGGCAAACAGGTTTTGCAGCCGTTTGAGCTAAGATTTTAAAATTATTCACATAATGAAAACCTATACTTTGTCTCGGGCGAGTTTCCCATTCAAATGCATGTAACAGTGAGAAACGCATTGTCTTGGCGAAAGAAAGCGTTTTTGAACAACTTCATATAAATCGCTGTGACTTTTGATAGAAGACTCAGAAACACATGTTTATGGCTTTATCTTATAGAACTCAATATCCCTGTGCTGGGCAAACAGGTTTTGCAGCCGATTGAGCTAAGATTTTAAAATTATTCACATAATGAAAACCTATACTTTGTTTCAGGCGAGTTTCCCATTCAAATGCATGTAACAGTGAGAAACGCATTGTCTAGGCGAAAGAAAGCGTTTTCGTACAACTTCATATAAATCGCTGTAACTTTTGATAGAAGACTCAGACAAACATGTTTATGGCTTTATCTTATAGAACTCAATATCCCCGTGCTGGGCAAACAGGTCTTGCAGCCGTTTGAGCTAAGATTTTAAAATTATTCACATAATGAAAACCTATACTTTGTCTCGGGCGAGTTTCCCATTCAAATGCATGTAACAGTGAGAAACGCATTGTCTAGGCGAAAGAAAGCGTTTTCGTACAACTTCATATAAATCGCTGTAACTTTTGATAGAAGACTCAGACAAACATGTTTATGGCTTTATCTTATAGAACTCAATATCCCCGTGCTGGGAAAAAAGGTCTTGCAGCCGTTTGAGCTAAGATTTTAAAATTATTCACATAATGAAAACCTATACTTTGTCTCAGTCGAGTTTCCCATTCAAATGCATGTAACAGTGAGAAACACACTGTCTTGGCGAAAGAAAGCGTTTTCGTACAACTTCATATAAATCGCTGTGACTTTTGATAGAAGACTCAGAAACACATGTTTATGGCTTTATCTTATAGAACTCAATATCCCTGTGCTGGGCAAACATGTTTTGCAGCCGATTGAGCTAAGATTTTAAAATTATTCACATAATGAAAACCTATACTTTGTTTCAGGCGAGTTTCCCATTCAAATGCATGTAACAGTGAGAAACGCATTGTCTAGGCGAAAGAAAGCGTTTTCGTACAACTTCATATAAATCGCTGTAACTTTTGATAGAAGACTCAGACAAACATGTTTATGGCTTTATCTTATAGAACTCAATATCCCTGTGCTGGGCAAACATGTTTTGCAGCCGATTGAGCTAAGATTTTAAAATTATTCACATAATGAAAACCTATACTTTGTTTCAGGCGAGTTTCCCATTCAAATGCATGTAACAGTGAGAAACGCATTGTCTAGGCGAAAGAAAGCGTTTTCGTACAACTTCATATAAATCGCTGTAACTTTTGATAGAAGACTCAGACAAACATGTTTATGGCTTTATCTTATAGAACTCAATATCCCCGTGCTGGGCAAACAGGTCTTGCAGCCGTTTGAGCTAAGATTTTAAAATTATTCACATAATGAAAACCTATACTTTGTCTCAGTCGAGTTTCCCATTCAAATGCATGTAACAGTGAGAAACGCGTTGTCTTGGCGAAAGAAAGCGTTTTCGTACAACTTCATATAAATCGCTGTGACTTTTGATAGAAGACTCAGAAACACATGTTTATGGCTTTATCTTATAGAACTCAATATCCCTGTGCTGGGCAAACAGGTTTTGCAGCCGATTGAGCTAAGATTTTAAAATTATTCACATAATGAAAACCTATACTTTGTTTCAGGCGAGTTTCCCATTCAAATGCATGTAACAGTGAGAAACGCATTGTCTAGGCGAAAGAAAGCGTTTTCGTACAACTTCATATAAATCGCTGTAACTTTTGATAGAAGACTCAGACAAACATGTTTATGGCTTTATCTTATAGAACTCAATATCCCCGTGCTGGGCAAACAGGTCTTGCAGCCGTTTGAGCTAAGATTTTAAAATTATTCACATAATGAAAACCTATACTTTGTCTCGGGCGAGTTTCCCATTCAAATGCATGTAACAGTGAGAAACGCATTGTCTAGGCGAAAGAAAGCGTTTTCGTACAACTTCATATAAATCGCTGTAACTTTTGATAGAAGACTCAGACAAACATGTTTATGGCTTTATCTTATAGAACTCAATATCCCCGTGCTGGGAAAAAAGGTCTTGCAGCCGTTTGAGCTAAGATTTTAAAATTATTCACATAATGAAAACCTATACTTTGTCTCAGTCGAGTTTCCCATTCAAATGCATGTAACAGTGAGAAACACACTGTCTTGGCGAAAGAAAGCGTTTTCGTACAACTTCATATAAATCGCTGTGACTTTTGATAGAAGACTCAGAAACACATGTTTATGGCTTTATCTTATAGAACTCAATATCCCTGTGCTGGGCAAACAGGTTTTGCAGCCGATTGAGCTAAGATTTTAAAATTATTCACATAATGAAAACCTATACTTTGTTTCAGGCGAGTTTCCCATTCAAATGCATGTAACAGTGAGAAACGCATTGTCTAGGCGAAAGAAAGCGTTTTCGTACAACTTCATATAAATCGCTGTAACTTTTGATAGAAGACTCAGACAAACATGTTTATGGCTTTATCTTATAGAACTCAATATCCCCGTGCTGGGCAAACAGGTCTTGCAGCCGTTTGAGCTAAGATTTTAAAATTATTCACATAATGAAAACCTATACTTTGTCTCGGGCGAGTTTCCCATTCAAATGCATGTAACAGTGAGAAACGCATTGTCTAGGCGAAAGAAAGCGTTTTCGTACAACTTCATATAAATCGCTGTAACTTTTGATAGAAGACTCAGACAAACATGTTTATGGCTTTATCTTATAGAACTCAATATCCCCGTGCTGGGAAAAAAGGTCTTGCAGCCGTTTGAACTAAGATTTTAAAATTATTCACATAATGAAAACCTATACTTTGTCTCAGTCGAGTTTCCCATTCAAATGCATGTAACAGTGAGAAACACACTGTCTTGGCGAAAGAAAGCGTTTTCGTACAACTTCATATAAATCGCTGTGACTTTTGATAGAAGACTCAGAAACACATGTTTATGGCTTTATCTTATAGAACTCAATATCCCTGTGCTGGGCAAACATGTTTTGCAGCCGATTGAGCTAAGATTTTAAAATTATTCACATAATGAAAACCTATACTTTGTTTCAGGCGAGTTTCCCATTCAAATGCATGTAACAGTGAGAAACGCATTGTCTAGGCGAAAGAAAGCGTTTTCGTACAACTTCATATAAATCGCTGTAACTTTTGATAGAAGACTCAGACAAACATGTTTATGGCTTTATCTTATAGAACTCAATATCCCCGTGCTGGGCAAACAGGTCTTGCAGCCGTTTGAGCTAAGATTTTAAAATTATTCACATAATGAAAACCTATACTTTGTCTCAGTCGAGTTTCCCATTCAAATGCATGTAACAGTGAGAAACGCGTTGTCTTGGCGAAAGAAAGCGTTTTCGTACAACTTCATATAAATCGCTGTGACTTTTGATAGAAGACTCAGAAACACATGTTTATGGCTTTATCTTATAGAACTCAATATCCCTGTGCTGGGCAAACAGGTTTTGCAGCCGATTGAGCTAAGATTTTAAAATTATTCACATAATGAAAACCTATACTTTGTTTCAGGCGAGTTTCCCATTCAAATGCATGTAACAGTGAGAAACGCATTGTCTAGGCGAAAGAAAGCGTTTTCGTACAACTTCATATAAATCGCTGTAACTTTTGATAGAAGACTCAGACAAACATGTTTATGGCTTTATCTTATAGAACTCAATATCCCCGTGCTGGGCAAACAGGTCTTGCAGCCGTTTGAGCTAAGATTTTAAAATTATTCACATAATGAAAACCTATACTTTGTCTCGGGCGAGTTTCCCATTCAAATGCATGTAACAGTGAGAAACGCATTGTCTTGGCGAAAGAAAGCGTTTTTGAACAACTTCATATAAATCGCTGTAACTTTTGATAGAAGACTCAGACAAACATGTTTATGGCTTTATCTTATAGAACTCAATATGCCCGTGCTGGGCAAACAGGTTTTGCAGCCGTTTGAGCTAAGATTTTAAAATTATTCACATAATGAAAACCTATACTTTGTCTCAGTCGAGTTTCCCATTCAAATGCATGTAACAGTGAGAAACGCGTTGTCTTGGCGAAAGAAAGCGTTTTCGTACAACTTCATATAAATCGCTGTGACTTTTGATAGAAGACTCAGAAACACATGTTTATGGCTTTATCTTATAGAACTCAATATCCCTGTGCTGGGCAAACAGGTTTTGCAGCCGATTGAGCTAAGATTTTAAAATTATTCACATAATGAAAACCTATACTTTGTTTCAGGCGAGTTTCCCATTCAAATGCATGTAACAGTGAGAAACACACTGTCTTGGCGAAAGAAAGCATTTTCGAACAACTTCATATAAATCGCTGTAACTTTTGAAAGAAGACTCAGACAAACATGTTTATGGCTTTATCTTATAGAACTCAATATCCCCGTGCTGGGCAAACAGGTTTTGCAGCCGTTTGAGCTAAGATTTTAAAATTATTCACATAATGAAAACCTATACTTTGTTTCAGGCGAGTTTCCCATTCAAATGCATGTAACAGTGAGAAACGCATTGTCTTGGCGAAAGAAAGCGTTTTTGAACAACTTCATATAAATCGCTGTAACTTTTGAAAGAAGACTCAGACAAACATGTTTATGGCTTTATCTTATAGAACTCAATATGCCCGTGCTGGGCAAACAGGTTTTGCAGCCGTTTGAGCTAAGATTTTAAAATTATTCACATAATGAAAACCTATACTTTGTCTCAGTCGAGTTTCCCATTCAAATGCATGTAACAGTGAGAAACGCGTTGTCTTGGCGAAAGAAAGCGTTTTCGTACAACTTCATATAAATCGCTGTGACTTTTGATAGAAGACTCAGAAACACATGTTTATGGCTTTATCTTATAGAACTCAATATCCCTGTGCTGGGCAAACAGGTTTTGCAGCCGATTGAGCTAAGATTTTAAAATTATTCACATAATGAAAACCTATACTTTGTTTCAGGCGAGTTTCCCATTCAAATGCATGTAACAGTGAGAAACGCATTGTCTAGGCGAAAGAAAGCGTTTTCGTACAACTTCATATAAATCGCTGTAACCTTTGATAGAAGACTCAGACAAACATGTTTATGGCTTTATCTTATAGAACTCAATATCCCCGTGCTGGGCAAACAGGTCTTGCAGCCGTTTGAGCTAAGATTTTAAAATTATTCACATAATGAAAACCTATACTTTGTCTCGGGCGAGTTTCCCATTCAAATGCATGTAACAGTGAGAAACGCATTGTCTTGGCGAAAGAAAGCGTTTTCGTACAACTTCATATAAATCGCTGTGACTTTTGATAGAAGACTCAGAAACACATGTTTATGGCTTTATCTTATAGAACTCAATATCCCTGTGCTGGGCAAACAGGTTTTGCAGCCGATTGAGCTAAGATTTTAAAATTATTCACATAATGAAAACCTATACTTTGTTTCAGGCGAGTTTCCCATTCAAATGCATGTAACAGTGAGAAACGCATTGTCTAGGCGAAAGAAAGCGTTTTCGTACAACTTCATATAAATCGCTGTAACTTTTGATAGAAGACTCAGACAAACATGTTTATGGCTTTATCTTATAGAACTCAATATCCCCGTGCTGGGCAAACAGGTCTTGCAGCCGTTTGAGCTAAGATTTTAAAATTATTCACATAATGAAAACCTATACTTTGTTTCAGGCGAGTTTCCCATTCAAATGCATGTAACAGTGAGAAACGCATTGTCTAGGCGAAAGAAAGCGTTTTCGTACAACTTCATATAAATCGCTGTAACTTTTGATAGAAGACTCAGACAAACATGTTTATGGCTTTATCTTATAGAACTCAATATCCCCGTGCTGGGCAAACAGGTCTTGCAGCCGTTTGAGCTAAGATTTTAAAATTATTCACATAATGAAAACCTATACTTTGTCTCGGGCGAGTTTCCCATTCAAATGCATGTAACAGTGAGAAACGCATTGTCTAGGCGAAAGAAAGCGTTTTCGTACAACTTCATATAAATCGCTGTAACTTTTGATAGAAGACTCAGACAAACATGTTTATGGCTTTATCTTATAGAACTCAATATCCCCGTGCTGGGAAAACAGGTCTTGCAGCCGTTTGAGCTAAGATTTTAAAATTATTCACATAATGAAAACCTATACTTTGTCTCGGGCGAGTTTCCCATTCAAATGCATGTAACAGTGAGAAACGCATTGTCTTGGCGAAAGAAAGCGTTTTTGAACAACTTCATATAAATCGCTGTAACTTTTGATAGAAGACTCAGACAAACATGTTTATGGCTTTATCTTATAGAACTCAATATCCCCGTGCTGGGCAAACAGGTTTTGCAGCCGTTTGAGCTAAGATTTTAAAATTATTCACATAATGAAAACCTATACTTTGTTTCAGGCGAGTTTCCCATTCAAATGCATGTAACAGTGAGAAACGCATTGTCTTGGCGAAAGAAAGCGTTTTTGAACAACTTCATATAAATCGCTGTAACTTTTGATAGAAGACTCAGACAAACATGTTTATGGCTTTATCTTATAGAACTCAATATCCCCGTGCTGGGCAAACAGGTCTTGCAGCCGTTTGAGCTAAGATTTTAAAATTATTCACATAATGAAAACCTATACTTTGTCTCAGTCGAGTTTCCCATTCAAATGCATGTAACAGTGAGAAACGCGTTGTCTTGGCGAAAGAAAGCGTTTTCGTACAACTTCATATAAATCGCTGTGACTTTTGATAGAAGACTCAGAAACACATGTTTATGGCTTTATCTTATAGAACTCAATATCCCTGTGCTGGGCAAACAGGTTTTGCAGCCGATTGAGCTAAGATTTTAAAATTATTCACATAATGAAAACCTATACTTTGTTTCAGGCGAGTTTCCCATTCAAATGCATGTAACAGTGAGAAACGCATTGTCTAGGCGAAAGAAAGCGTTTTCGTACAACTTCATATAAATCGCTGTAACTTTTGATAGAAGACTCAGACAAACATGTTTATGGCTTTATCTTATAGAACTCAATATCCCCGTGCTGGGCAAACAGGTCTTGCAGCCGTTTGAGCTAAGATTTTAAAATTATTCACATAATGAAAACCTATACTTTGTCTCGGGCGAGTTTCCCATTCAAATGCATGTAACAGTGAGAAACGCATTGTCTTGGCGAAAGAAAGCGTTTTTGAACAACTTCATATAAATCGCTGTAACTTTTGATAGAAGACTCAGACAAACATGTTTATGGCTTTATCTTATAGAACTCAATATCCCCGTGCTGGGCAAACAGGTTTTGCAGCCGTTTGAGCTAAGATTTTAAAATTATTCACATAATGAAAACCTATACTTTGTTTCAGGCGAGTTTCCCATTCAAATGCATGTAACAGTGAGAAACGCATTGTCTAGGCGAAAGAAAGCGTTTTCGTACAACTTCATATAAATCGCTGTAACTTTTGATAGAAGACTCAGACAAACATGTTTATGGCTTTATCTTATAGAACTCAATATCCCCGTGCTGGGCAAACAGGTCTTGCAGCCGTTTGAGCTAAGATTTTAAAATTATTCACATAATGAAAACCTATACTTTGTCTCGGGCGAGTTTCCCATTCAAATGCATGTAACAGTGAGAAACGCATTGTCTTGGCGAAAGAAAGCGTTTTTGAACAACTTCATATAAATCGCTGTAACTTTTGATAGAAGACTCAGACAAACATGTTTATGGCTTTATCTTATAGAACTCAATATGCCCGTGGTGGGCAAACAGGTTTTGCAGCCGTTTGAGCTAAGATTTTAAAATTATTCACATAATGAAAACCTATACTTTGTCTCAGTCGAGTTTCCCATTCAAATGCATGTAACAGTGAGAAACGCGTTGTCTTGGCGAAAGAAAGCGTTTTCGTACAACTTCATATAAATCGCTGTGACTTTTGATAGAAGACTCAGAAACACATGTTTATGGCTTTATCTTATAGAACTCAATATCCCTGTGCTGGGCAAACAGGTTTTGCAGCCGATTGAGCTAAGATTTTAAAATTATTCACATAATGAAAACCTATACTTTGTTTCAGGCGAGTTTCCCATTCAAATGCATGTAACAGTGAGAAACACACTGTCTTGGCGAAAGAAAGCATTTTCGAACAACTTCATATAAATCGCTGTAACTTTTGAAAGAAGACTCAGACAAACATGTTTATGGCTTTATCTTATAGAACTCAATATCCCCGTGCTGGGCAAACAGGTTTTGCAGCCGTTTGAGCTAAGATTTTAAAATTATTCACATAATGAAAACCTATACTTTGTCTCAGTCGAGTTTCCCATTCAAATGCATGTAACAGTGAGAAACGCGTTGTCTAGGCGAAAGAAAGCGTTTTCGTACAACTTCATATAAATCGCTGTAACTTTTGATAGAAGACTCAGACAAACATGTTTATGGCTTTATCTTATAGAACTCAATATCCCCGTGCTGGGCAAACAGGTTTTGCAGCCGTTTGAGCTAAGATTTTAAAATTATTCACATAATGAAAACCTATACTTTGTTTCAGGCGAGTTTCCCATTCAAATGCATGTAACAGTGAGAAACGCATTGTCTAGGCGAAAGAAAGCGTTTTCGTACAACTTCATATAAA
This sequence comes from Rhamphochromis sp. 'chilingali', assembly GCF_963969265.1. Taxonomy (NCBI): domain Eukaryota; kingdom Metazoa; phylum Chordata; class Actinopteri; order Cichliformes; family Cichlidae; genus Rhamphochromis; species Rhamphochromis sp. 'chilingali'. Next base: position 29,871,831 of record NC_137932.1, read on the forward strand.
TCGCTGTAACTTTTGATAGAAGACTCAGACAAACATGTTTATGGCTTTATCTTATAGAACTCAATATCCCCGTGCTGGGCAAACAGGTTTTGCAGCCGTTTGAGCTAAGATTTTAAAATTATTCACATAATGAAAACCTATACTTTGTTTCAGGCGAGTTTCCCATTCAAATGCATGTAACAGTGAGAAACGCATTGTCTAGGCGAAAGAAAGCGTTTTCGTACAACTTCATATAAATCGCTGTAACTTTTGATAGAAGACTCAGACAAACATGTTTATGGCTTTATCTTATAGAACTCAATATCCCCGTGCTGGGCAAACAGGTCTTGCAGCCGTTTGAGCTAAGATTTTAAAATTATTCACATAATGAAAACCTATACTTTGTCTCGGGCGAGTTTCCCATTCAAATGCATGTAACAGTGAGAAACGCATTGTCTTGGCGAAAGAAAGCGTTTTTGAACAACTTCATATAAATCGCTGTAACTTTTGATAGAAGACTCAGACAAACATGTTTATGGCTTTATCTTATAGAACTCAATATGCCCGTGGTGGGCAAACAGGTTTTGCAGCCGTTTGAGCTAAGATTTTAAAATTATTCACATAATGAAAACCTATACTTTGTCTCAGTCGAGTTTCCCATTCAAATGCATGTAACAGTGAGAAACGCGTTGTCTTGGCGAAAGAAAGCGTTTTCGTACAACTTCATATAAATCGCTGTGACTTTTGATAGAAGACTCAGAAACACATGTTTATGGCTTTATCTTATAGAACTCAATATCCCTGTGCTGGGCAAACAGGTTTTGCAGCCGATTGAGCTAAGATTTTAAAATTATTCACATAATGAAAACCTATACTTTGTTTCAGGCGAGTTTCCCATTCAAATGCATGTAACAGTGAGAAACACACTGTCTTGGCGAAAGAAAGCATTTTCGAACAACTTCATATAAATCGCTGTAACTTTTGAAAGAAGACTCAGACAAACATGTTTATGGCTTTATCTTATAGAACTCAATATCCCCGTGCTGGGCAAACAGGTTTTGCAGCCGTTTGAGCTAAGATTTTAAAATTATTCACATAATGAAAACCTATACTTTGTCTCAGTGAGTTTCCCATTCAAATGCATGTAACAGTGAGAAACGCGTTGTCTAGGCGAAAGAAAGCGTTTTCGTACAACTTCATATAAATCGCTGTAACTTTTGATAGAAGACTCAGACAAACATGTTTATGGCTTTATCTTATAGAACTCAATATCCCCGTGCTGGGAAAACAGGTCTTGCAGCCGTTTGAGCTAAGATTTTAAAATTATTCACATAATGAAAACCTATACTTTGTCTCGGGCGAGTTTCCCATTCAAATGCATGTAACAGTGAGAAACGCATTGTCTTGGCGAAAGAAAGCGTTTTTGAACAACTTCATATAAATCGCTGTAACTTTTGATAGAAGACTCAGACAAACATGTTTATGGCTTTATCTTATAGAACTCAATATCCCCGTGCTGGGCAAACAGGTTTTGCAGCCGTTTGAGCTAAGATTTTAAAATTATTCACATAATGAAAACCTATACTTTGTTTCAGGCGAGTTTCCCATTCAAATGCATGTAACAGTGAGAAACGCATTGTCTAGGCGAAAGAAAGCGTTTTCGTACAACTTCATATAAATCGCTGTAACTTTTGATAGAAGACTCAGACAAACATGTTTATGGCTTTATCTTATAGAACTCAATATCCCCGTGCTGGGCAAACAGGTCTTGCAGCCGTTTGAGCTAAGATTTTAAAATTATTCACATAATGAAAACCTATACTTTGTCTCGGGCGAGTTTCCCATTCAAATGCATGTAACAGTGAGAAACGCATTGTCTTGGCGAAAGAAAGCGTTTTTGAACAACTTCATATAAATCGCTGTAACTTTTGATAGAAGACTCAGACAAACATGTTTATGGCTTTATCTTATAGAACTCAATATGCCCGTGGTGGGCAAACAGGTTTTGCAGCCGTTTGAGCTAAGATTTTAAAATTATTCACATAATGAAAACCTATACTTTGTCTCAGTCGAGTTTCCCATTCAAATGCATGTAACAGTGAGAAACGCGTTGTCTTGGCGAAAGAAAGCGTTTTCGTACAACTTCATATAAATCGCTGTGACTTTTGATAGAAGACTCAGAAACACATGTTTATGGCTTTATCTTATAGAACTCAATATCCCTGTGCTGGGCAAACAGGTTTTGCAGCCGATTGAGCTAAGATTTTAAAATTATTCACATAATGAAAACCTATACTTTGTTTCAGGCGAGTTTCCCATTCAAATGCATGTAACAGTGAGAAACACACTGTCTTGGCGAAAGAAAGCATTTTCGAACAACTTCATATAAATCGCTGTAACTTTTGAAAGAAGACTCAGACAAACATGTTTATGGCTTTATCTTATAGAACTCAATATCCCCGTGCTGGGCAAACAGGTTTTGCAGCCGTTTGAGCTAAGATTTTAAAATTATTCACATAATGAAAACCTAAACTTTGTCTCAGTCGAGTTTCCCATTCAAATGCATGTAACAGTGAGAAACGCGTTGTCTAGGCGAAAGAAAGCGTTTTCGTACAACTTCATATAAATCGCTGTAACTTTTGATAGAAGACTCAGACAAACATGTTTATGGCTTTATCTTATAGAACTCAATATCCCCGTGCTGGGCAAACAGGTCTTGCAGCCGTTTGAGCTAAGATTTTAAAATTATTCACATAATGAAAACCTATACTTTGTCTCGGGCGAGTTTCCCATTCAAATGCATGTAACAGTGAGAAACGCATTGTCTAGGCGAAAGAAAGCGTTTTCGTACAACTTCATATAAATCGCTGTAACTTTTGATAGAAGACTCAGACAAACATGTTTATGGCTTTATCTTATAGAACTCAATATCCCCGTGCTGGGAAAACAGGTCTTGCAGCCGTTTGAGCTAAGATTTTAAAATTATTCACATAATGAAAACCTATACTTTGTCTCGGGCGAGTTTCCCATTCAAATGCATGTAACAGTGAGAAACGCATTGTCTTGGCGAAAGAAAGCGTTTTTGAACAACTTCATATAAATCGCTGTAACTTTTGATAGAAGACTCAGACAAACATGTTTATGGCTTTATCTTATAGAACTCAATATCCCCGTGCTGGGCAAACAGGTTTTGCAGCCGTTTGAGCTAAGATTTTAAAATTATTCACATAATGAAAACCTATACTTTGTTTCAGGCGAGTTTCCCATTCAAATGCATGTAACAGTGAGAAACGCATTGTCTTGGCGAAAGAAAGCGTTTTTGAACAACTTCATATAAATCGCTGTAACTTTTGATAGAAGACTCAGAAAACATGTTTATGGCTTTATCTTATAGAACTCAATATCCCCGTGCTGGGCAAACAGGTCTTGCAGCCGTTTGAGCTAAGATTTTAAAATTATTCACATAATGAAAACCTATACTTTGTCTCAGTCGAGTTTCCCATTCAAATGCATGTAACAGTGAGAAACGCGTTGTCTTGGCGAAAGAAAGCGTTTTCGTACAACTTCATATAAATCGCTGTGACTTTTGATAGAAGACTCAGAAACACATGTTTATGGCTTTATCTTATAGAACTCAATATCCCTGTGCTGGGCAAACAGGTTTTGCAGCCGATTGAGCTAAGATTTTAAAATTATTCACATAATGAAAACCTATACTTTGTTTCAGGCGAGTTTCCCATTCAAATGCATGTAACAGTGAGAAACGCATTGTCTAGGCGAACGAAAGCGTTTTCGTACAACTTCATATAAATCGCTGTAACTTTTGATAGAAGACTCAGACAAACATGTTTATGGCTTTATCTTATAGAACTCAATATCCCCGTGCTGGGCAAACAGGTCTTGCAGCCGTTTGAGCTAAGATTTTAAAATTATTCACATAATGAAAACCTATACTTTGTCTCGGGCGAGTTTCCCATTCAAATGCATGTAACAGTGAGAAACGCATTGTCTAGGCGAAAGAAAGCGTTTTCGTACAACTTCATATAAATCGCTGTAACTTTTGATAGAAGACTCAGACAAACATGTTTATGGCTTTATCTTATAGAACTCAATATCCCCGTGCTGGGAAAACAGGTCTTGCAGCCGTTTGAGCTAAGATTTTAAAATTATTCACATAATGAAAACCTATACTTTGTCTCGGGCGAGTTTCCCATTCAAATGCATGTAACAGTGAGAAACGCATTGTCTTGGCGAAAGAAAGCGTTTTTGAACAACTTCATATAAATCGCTGTAACTTTTGATAGAAGACTCAGACAAACATGTTTATGGCTTTATCTTATAGAACTCAATATCCCCGTGCTGGGCAAACAGGTTTTGCAGCCGTTTGAGCTAAGATTTTAAAATTATTCACATAATGAAAACCTATACTTTGTTTCAGGCGAGTTTCCCATTCAAATGCATGTAACAGTGAGAAACGCATTGTCTAGGCGAAAGAAAGCGTTTTCGTACAACTTCATATAAATCGCTGTAACTTTTGATAGAAGACTCAGACAAACATGTTTATGGCTTTATCTTATAGAACTCAATATCCCCGTGCTGGGCAAACAGGTCTTGCAGCCGTTTGAGCTAAGATTTTAAAATTATTCACATAATGAAAACCTATACTTTGTCTCGGGCGAGTTTCCCATTCAAATGCATGTAACAGTGAGAAACGCATTGTCTTGGCGAAAGAAAGCGTTTTTGAACAACTTCATATAAATCGCTGTAACTTTTGATAGAAGACTCAGACAAACATGTTTATGGCTTTATCTTATAGAACTCAATATGCCCGTGGTGGGCAAACAGGTTTTGCAGCCGTTTGAGCTAAGATTTTAAAATTATTCACATAATGAAAACCTATACTTTGTCTCAGTCGAGTTTCCCATTCAAATGCATGTAACAGTGAGAAACGCGTTGTCTTGGCGAAAGAAAGCGTTTTCGTACAACTTCATATAAATCGCTGTGACTTTTGATAGAAGACTCAGAAACACATGTTTATGGCTTTATCTTATAGAACTCAATATCCCTGTGCTGGGCAAACAGGTTTTGCAGCCGATTGAGCTAAGATTTTAAAATTATTCACATAATGAAAACCTATACTTTGTTTCAGGCGAGTTTCCCATTCAAATGCATGTAACAGTGAGAAACACACTGTCTTGGCGAAAGAAAGCATTTTCGAACAACTTCATATAAATCGCTGTAACTTTTGAAAGAAGACTCAGACAAACATGTTTATGGCTTTATCTTATAGAACTCAATATCCCCGTGCTGGGCAAACAGGTTTTGCAGCCGTTTGAGCTAAGATTTTAAAATTATTCACATAATGAAAACCTATACTTTGTCTCGGGCGAGTTTCCCATTCAAATGCATGTAACAGTGAGAAACGCATTGTCTAGGCGAAAGAAAGCGTTTTCGTACAACTTCATATAAATCGCTGTAACTTTTGATAGAAGACTCAGACAAACATGTTTATGGCTTTATCTTATAGAACTCAATATCCCCGTGCTGAGAAAACAGGTCTTGCAGCCGATTGAGCTAAGATTTTAAAATTATTCACATAATGAAAACCTATACTTTGTTTCAGGCGAGTTTCCCATTCAAATGCATGTAACAGTGAGAAACGCATTGTCTAGGCGAAAGAAAGCGTTTTCGTACAACTTCATATAAATCGCTGTAACTTTTGATAGAAGACTCAGACAAACATGTTTATGGCTTTATCTTATAGAACTCAATATCCCCGTGCTGGGCAAACAGGTCTTGCAGCCGTTTGAGCTAAGATTTTAAAATTATTCACATAATGAAAACCTATACTTTGTCTCGGGCGAGTTTCCCATTCAAATGCATGTAACAGTGAGAAACGCATTGTCTAGGCGAAAGAAAGCGTTTTCGTACAACTTCATATAAATCGCTGTAACTTTTGATAGAAGACTCAGACAAACATGTTTATGGCTTTATCTTATAGAACTCAATATCCCCGTGCTGGGAAAACAGGTCTTGCAGCCGTTTGAGCTAAGATTTTAAAATTATTCACATAATGAAAACCTATACTTTGTCTCGGGCGAGTTTCCCATTCAAATGCATGTAACAGTGAGAAACGCATTGTCTTGGCGAAAGAAAGCGTTTTTGAACAACTTCATATAAATCGCTGTAACTTTTGATAGAAGACTCAGACAAACATGTTTATGGCTTTATCTTATAGAACTCAATATCCCCGTGCTGGGCAAACAGGTTTTGCAGCCGTTTGAGCTAAGATTTTAAAATTATTCACATAATGAAAACCTATACTTTGTTTCAGGCGAGTTTCCCATTCAAATGCATGTAACAGTGAGAAACGCATTGTCTTGGCGAAAGAAAGCGTTTTTGAACAACTTCATATAAATCGCTGTAACTTTTGAAAGAAGACTCAGACAAACATGTTTATGGCTTTATCTTATAGAACTCAATATCCCCGTGCTGGGCAAACAGGTTTTGCAGCCGTTTGAGCTAAGATTTTAAAATTATTCACATAATGAAAACCTATACTTTGTTTCAGGCGAGTTTCCCATTCAAATGCATGTAACAGTGAGAAACGCATTGTCTAGGCGAAAGAAAGCGTTTTCGTACAACTTCATATAAATCGCTGTAACTTTTGATAGAAGACTCAGACAAACATGTTTATGGCTTTATCTTATAGAACTCAATATCCCCGTGCTGGGCAAACAGGTCTTGCAGCCGTTTGAGCTAAGATTTTAAAATTATTCACATAATGAAAACCTATACTTTGTCTCGGGCGAGTTTCCCATTCAAATGCATGTAACAGTGAGAAACGCATTGTCTTGGCGAAAGAAAGCGTTTTTGAACAACTTCATATAAATCGCTGTAACTTTTGATAGAAGACTCAGACAAACATGTTTATGGCTTTATCTTATAGAACTCAATATGCCCGTGGTGGGCAAACAGGTTTTGCAGCCGTTTGAGCTAAGATTTTAAAATTATTCACATAATGAAAACCTATACTTTGTCTCAGTCGAGTTTCCCATTCAAATGCATGTAACAGTGAGAAACGCGTTGTCTTGGCGAAAGAAAGCGTTTTCGTACAACTTCATATAAATCGCTGTAACTTTTGAAAGAAGACTCAGACAAACATGTTTATGGCTTTATCTTATAGAACTCAATATCCCCGTGCTGGGCAAACAGGTTTTGCAGCCGTTTGAGCTAAGATTTTAAAATTATTCACATAATGAAAACCTATACTTTGTCTCGGGCGAGTTTCCCATTCAAATGCATGTAACAGTGAGAAACGCATTGTCTAGGCGAAAGAAAGCGTTTTCGTACAACTTCATATAAATCGCTGTAACTTTTGATAGAAGACTCAGACAAACATGTTTATGGCTTTATCTTATAGAACTCAATATCCCCGTGCTGAGAAAACAGGTCTTGCAGCCGTTTGAGCTAAGATTTTAAAATTATTCACATAATGAAAACCTATACTTTGTCTCGGGCGAGTTTCCCATTCAAATGCATGTAACAGTGAGAAACGCATTGTCTTGGCGAAAGAAAGCGTTTTTGAACAACTTCATATAAATCGCTGTAACTTTTGATAGAAGACTCAGACAAACATGTTTATGGCTTTATCTTATAGAACTCAATATCCCTGTGCTGGGCAAACAGGTTTTGCAGCCGATTGAGCTAAGATTTTAAAATTATTCACATAATGAAAACCTATACTTTGTTTCAGGCGAGTTTCCCATTCAAATGCATGTAACAGTGAGAAACGCATTGTCTAGGCGAAAGAAAGCGTTTTCGTACAACTTCATATAAATCGCTGTAACTTTTGATAGAAGACTCAGACAAACATGTTTATGGCTTTATCTTATAGAACTCAATATCCCCGTGCTGGGCAAACAGGTCTTGCAGCCGTTTGAGCTAAGATTTTAAAATTATTCACATAATGAAAACCTATACTTTGTCTCGGGCGAGTTTCCCATTCAAATGCATGTAACAGTGAGAAACGCATTGTCTAGGCGAAAGAAAGCGTTTTCGTACAACTTCATATAAATCGCTGTAACTTTTGATAGAAGACTCAGACAAACATGTTTATGGCTTTATCTTATAGAACTCAATATCCCCGTGCTGGGAAAACAGGTCTTGCAGCCGTTTGAGCTAAGATTTTAAAATTATTCACATAATGAAAACCTATACTTTGTCTCGGGCGAGTTTCCCATTCAAATGCATGTAACAGTGAGAAACGCATTGTCTTGGCGAAAGAAAGCGTTTTTGAACAACTTCATATAAATCGCTGTAACTTTTGAAAGAAGACTCAGACAAACATGTTTATGGCTTTATCTTATAGAACTCAATATGCCCGTGGTGGGCAAACAGGTTTTGCAGCCGTTTGAGCTAAGATTTTAAAATTATTCACATAATGAAAACCTATACTTTGTCTCAGTCGAGTTTCCCATTCAAATGCATGTAACAGTGAGAAACGCGTTGTCTTGGCGAAAGAAAGCGTTTTCGTACAACTTCATATAAATCGCTGTGACTTTTGATAGAAGACTCAGAAACACATGTTTATGGCTTTATCTTATAGAACTCAATATCCCTGTGCTGGGCAAACAGGTTTTGCAGCCGATTGAACTAAGATTTTAAAATTATTCACATAATGAAAACCTATACTTTGTTTCAGGCGAGTTTCCCATTCAAATGCATGTAACAGTGAGAAACACACTGTCTTGGCGAAAGAAAGCATTTTCGAACAACTTCATATAAATCGCTGTAACTTTTGAAAGAAGACTCAGACAAACATGTTTATGGCTTTATCTTATAGAACTCAATATCCCCGTGCTGGGCAAACAGGTGTTGCAGCCGTTTGAGCTAAGATTTTAAAATTATTCACATAATGAAAACCTATACTTTGTTTCAGGCGAGTTTCCCATTCAAATGCATGTAACAGTGAGAAACGCATTGTCTTGGCGAAAGAAAGCGTTTTTGAACAACTTCATATAAATCGCTGTAACTTTTGAAAGAAGACTCAGACAAACATGTTTATGGCTTTATCTTATAGAACTCAATATGCCCGTGCTGGGCAAACAGGTTTTGCAGCCGTTTGAGCTAAGATTTTAAAATTATTCACATAATGAAAACCTATACTTTGTGTCAGTCGAGTTTCCCATTCAAATGCATGTAACAGTGAGAAACGCGTTGTCTTGGCGAAAGAAAGCGTTTTCGTACAACTTCATATAAATCGCGGTGACTTTTGATAGAAGACTCAGAAACACATGTTTATGGCTTTATCTTATAGAACTCAATATCCCTGTGCTGGGCAAACAGGTTTTGCAGCCGATTGAGCTAAGATTTTAAAATTATTCACATAATGAAAACCTATACTTTGTCTCGGGCGAGTTTCCCATTCAAATGCATGTAACAGTGAGAAACGCATTGTCTTGGCGAAAGAAAGCGTTTTCGTACAACTTCATATAAATCGCTGTAACTTTTGATAGAAGACTCAGACAAACATGTTTATGGCTTTATCTTATAGAACTCAATATCCCCGTGCTGGGAAAACAGGTCTTGCAGCCGTTTGAGCTAAGATTTTAAAATTATTCACATAATGAAAACCTATACTTTGTCTCGGGCGAGTTTCCCATTCAAATGCATGTAACAGTGAGAAACGCATTGTCTTGGCGAAAGAAAGCGTTTTTGAACAACTTCATATAAATCGCTGTAACTTTTGATAGAAGACTCAGACAAACATGTTTATGGCTTTATCTTATAGAACTCAATATCCCTGTGCTGGGCAAACAGGTTTTGCAGCCGATTGAGCTAAGATTTTAAAATTATTCACATAATGAAAACCTATACTTTGTTTCAGGCGAGTTTCCCATTCAAATGCATGTAACAGTGAGAAACGCATTGTCTAGGCGAAAGAAAGCGTTTTCGTACAACTTCATATAAATCGCTGTAACTTTTGATAGAAGACTCAGACAAACATGTTTATGGCTTTATCTTATAGAACTCAATATCCCCGTGCTGGGCAAACAGGTCTTGCAGCCGTTTGAGCTAAGATTTTAAAATTATTCACATAATGAAAACCTATACTTTGTCTCGGGCGAGTTTCCCATTCAAATGCATGTAACAGTGAGAAACGCATTGTCTAGGCGAAAGAAAGCGTTTTCGTACAACTTCATATAAATCGCTGTAACTTTTGATAGAAGACTCAGACAAACATGTTTATGGCTTTATCTTATAGAACTCAATATCCCCGTGCTGGGAAAACAGGTCTTGCAGCCGTTTGAGCTAAGATTTTAAAATTATTCACATAATGAAAACCTATACTTTGTCTCGGGCGAGTTTCCCATTCAAATGCATGTAACAGTGAGAAACGCATTGTCTTGGCGAAAGAAAGCGTTTTTGAACAACTTCATATAAATCGCTGTAACTTTTGAAAGAAGACTCAGACAAACATGTTTATGGCTTTATCTTATAGAACTCAATATCCCCGTGCTGGGCAAACAGGTTTTGCAGCCGTTTGAGCTAAGATTTTAAAATTATTCACATAATGAAAACCTATACTTTGTCTCAGTCGAGTTTCCCATTCAAATGCATGTAACAGTGAGAAACGCGTTGTCTTGGCGAAAGAAAGCGTTTTCGTACAACTTCATATAAATCGCTGTGACTTTTGATAGAAGACTCAGAAACACATGTTTATGGCTTTATCTTATAGAACTCAATATCCCTGTGCTGGGCAAACAGGTTTTGCAGCCGATTGAACTAAGATTTTAAAATTATTCACATAATGAAAACCTATACTTTGTTTCAGGCGAGTTTCCCATTCAAATGCATGTAACAGTGAGAAACACACTGTCTTGGCGAAAGAAAGCATTTTCGAACAACTTCATATAAATCGCTGTAACTTTTGAAAGAAGACTCAGACAAACATGTTTATGGCTTTATCTTATAGAACTCAATATCCCCGTGCTGGGCAAACAGGTGTTGCAGCCGTTTGAGCTAAGATTTTAAAATTATTCACATAATGAAAACCTATACTTTGTTTCAGGCGAGTTTCCCATTCAAATGCATGTAACAGTGAGAAACGCATTGTCTTGGCGAAAGAAAGCGTTTTTGAACAACTTCATATAAATCGCTGTAACTTTTGAAAGAAGACTCAGACAAACATGTTTATGGCTTTATCTTATAGAACTCAATATGCCCGTGCTGGGCAAACAGGTTTTGCAGCCGTTTGAGCTAAGATTTTAAAATTATTCACATAATGAAAACCTATACTTTGTGTCAGTCGAGTTTCCCATTCAAATGCATGTAACAGTGAGAAACGCGTTGTCTTGGCGAAAGAAAGCGTTTTCGTACAACTTCATATAAATCGCGGTGACTTTTGATAGAAGACTCAGAAACACATGTTTATGGCTTTATCTTATAGAACTCAATATCCCTGTGCTGGGCAAACAGGTTTTGCAGCCGATTGAGCTAAGATTTTAAAATTATTCACATAATGAAAACCTATACTTTGTCTCGGGCGAGTTTCCCATTCAAATGCATGTAACAGTGAGAAACGCATTGTCTTGGCGAAAGAAAGCGTTTTTGAACAACTTCATATAAATCGCTGTAACTTTTGAAAGAAGACTCAGACAAACATGTTTATGGCTTTATCTTATAGAACTCAATATGCCCGTGCTGGGCAAACAGGTTTTGCAGCCGTTTGAGCTAAGATTTTAAAATTATTCACATAATGAAAACCTATACTTTGTCTCAGTCGAGTTTCCCATTCAAATGCATGTAACAGTGAGAAACGCGTTGTCTTGGCGAAAGAAAGCGTTTTCGTACAACTTCATATAAATCGCTGTGACTTTTGATAGAAGACTCAGAAACACATGTTTATGGCTTTATCTTATAGAACTCAATATCCCTGTGCTGGGCAAACAGGTTTTGCAGCCGATTGAGCTAAGATTTTAAAATTATTCACATAATGAAAACCTATACTTTGTTTCAGGCGAGTTTCCCATTCAAATGCATGTAACAGTGAGAAACGCATTGTCTAGGCGAAAGAAAGCGTTTTCGTACAACTTCATATAAATCGCTGTAACTTTTGATAGAAGACTCAGACAAACATGTTTATGGCTTTATCTTATAGAACTCAATATCCCTGTGCTGGGCAAACAGGTCTTGCAGCCGTTTGAGCTAAGATTTTAAAATTATTCACATAATGAAAACCTATACTTTGTTTCAGGCGAGTTTCCCATTCAAATGCATGTAACAGTGAGAAACGCATTGTCTAGGCGAAAGAAAGCGTTTTCGTACAACTTCATATAAATCGCTGTAACTTTTGATAGAAGACTCAGACAAACATGTTTATGGCTTTATCTTATAGAACTCAATATCCCCGTGCTGGGCAAACAGGTCTTGCAGCCGTTTGAGCTAAGATTTTAAAATTATTCACATAATGAAAACCTATACTTTGTCTCGGGCGAGTTTCCCATTCAAATGCATGTAACAGTGAGAAACGCATTGTCTAGGCGAAAGAAAGCGTTTTCGTACAACTTCATATAAATCGCTGTAACTTTTGATAGAAGACTCAGACAAACATGTTTATGGCTTTATCTTATAGAACTCAATATCCCCGTGCTGGGCAAACAGGTTTTGCAGCCGTTTGAGCTAAGATTTTAAAATTATTCACATAATGAAAACCTATACTTTGTTTCAGGCGAGTTTCCCATTCAAATGCATGTAACAGTGAGAAACGCATTGTCTTGGCGAAAGAAAGCGTTTTTGAACAACTTCATATAAATCGCTGTAACTTTTGAAAGAAGACTCAGACAAACATGTTTATGGCTTTATCTTATAGAACTCAATATGCCCGTGCTGGGCAAATAGGTTTTGCAGCCGTTTGAGCTAAGATTTTAAAATTATTCACATAATGAAAACCTATACTTTGTCTCAGTCGAGTTTCCCATTCAAATGCATGTAACAGTGAGAAACGCGTTGTCTTGGCGAAAGAAAGCGTTTTCGTACAACTTCATATAAATCGCTGTAACTTTTGATAGAAGACTCAGAAACACATGTTTATGGCTTTATCTTATAGAACTCAATATCCCTGTGCTGGGCAAACAGGTTTTGCAGCCGATTGAGCTAAGATTTTAAAATTATTCACATAATGAAAACCTATACTTTGTTTCAGGCGAGTTTCCCATTCAAATGCATGTAACAGTGAGAAACACACTGTCTTGGCGAAAGAAAGCATTTTCGTACAACTTCATATAAATCGCTGTGACTTTTGATAGAAGACTCAGAAACACATGTTTATGGCTTTATCTTATAGAACTCAATATCCCTGTGCTGGGCAAACAGGTTTTGCAGCCGTTTGAGCTAAGATTTTAAAATTATTCACATAATGAAAACCTATACTTTGTCTCGGGCGAGTTTCCCATTCAAATGCATGTAACAGTGAGAAACGCATTGTCTAGGCGAAAGAAAGCGTTTTCGTACAACTTCATATAAATCGCTGTAACTTTTGATAGAAGACTCAGACAAACATGTTTATGGCTTTATCTTATAGAACTCAATATCCCCGTGCTGGGAAAACAGGTCTTGCAGCCGTTTGAGCTAAGATTTTAAAATTATTCACATAATGAAAACCTATACTTTGTCTCGGGCGAGTTTCCCATTCAAATGCATGTAACAGTGAGAAACGCATTGTCTTGGCGAAAGAAAGCGTTTTTGAACAACTTCATATAAATCGCTGTAACTTTTGATAGAAGACTCAGACAAACATGTTTATGGCTTTATCTTATAGAACTCAATATCCCCGTGCTGGGCAAACAGGTTTTGCAGCCGTTTGAGCTAAGATTTTAAAATTATTCACATAATGAAAACCTATACTTTGTTTCAGGCGAGTTTCCCATTCAAATGCATGTAACAGTGAGAAACGCATTGTCTTGGCGAAAGAAAGCGTTTTTGAACAACTTCATATAAATCGCTGTAACTTTTGAAAGAAGACTCAGACAAACATGTTTATGGCTTTATCTTATAGAACTCAATATCCCTGTGCTGGGCAAACAGGTTTTGCAGCCGATTGAGCTAAGATTTTAAAATTATTCACATAATGAAAACCTATACTTTGTTTCAGGCGAGTTTCCCATTCAAATGCATGTAACAGTGAGAAACACACTGTCTTGGTGAAAGAAAGCATTTTCGTACAACTTCATATAAATCGCTGTGACTTTTGATAGAAGACTCAGAAACACATGTTTATGGCTTTATCTTATAGAACTCAATATCCCTGTGCTGGGCAAACAGGTTTTGCAGCCGTTTGAGCTAAGATTTTAAAATTATTCACATAATGAAAACCTATACTTTGTCTCGGGCGAGTTTCCCATTCAAATGCATGTAACAGTGAGAAACGCATTGTCTTGGCGAAAGAAAGCGTTTTCGTACAACTTCATATAAATCGCTGTGACTTTTGATAGAAGACTCAGACAAACATGTTTATGGCTTTATCTTATAGAACTCAATATCCCCGTGCTGGGCAAACAGGTTTTGCAGCCGTTTGAGCTAAGATTTTAAAATTATTCACATAATGAAAACCTATACTTTGTCTCAGTCGAGTTTCCCATTCAAATGCATGTAACAGTGAGAAACGCGTTGTCTTGGCGAAAGAAAGCGTTTTCGTACAACTTCATATAAATCGCTGTGACTTTTGATAGAAGACTCAGAAACACATGTTTATGGCTTTATCTTATAGAACTCAATATCCCTGTGCTGGGCAAACAGGTTTTGCAGCCGATTGAGCTAAGATTTTAAAATTATTCACATAATGAAAACCTATACTTTGTTTCAGGCGAGTTTCCCATTCAAATGCATGTAACAGTGAGAAACGCATTGTCTAGGCGAAAGAAAGCGTTTTCGAACAACTTCATATAAATCGCTGTAACTTTTGAAAGAAGACTCAGACAAACATGTTTATGGCTTTATCTTATAGAACTCAATATCCCCGTGCTGGGCAAACAGGTTTTGCAGCCGTTTGAGCTAAGATTTTAAAATTATTCACATAATGAAAACCTATACTTTGTCTCAGTCGAGTTTCCCATTCAAATGCATGTAACAGTGAGAAACGCGTTGTCTTGGCGAAATAAAGCGTTTTCGTACAACTTCATATAAATCGCTGTGACTTTTGATAGAAGACTCAGAAACACATGTTTATGGCTTTATCTTATAGAACTCAATATCCCTGTGCTGGGCAAACAGGTTTTGCAGCCGATTGAGCTAAGATTTTAAAATTATTCACATAATGAAAACCTATACTTTGTTTCAGGCGAGTTTCCCATTCAAATGCATGTAACAGTGAGAAACGCATTGTCTAGGCAAAAGAAAGCATTTTCGAACAACTTCATATAAATCGCTGTAACTTTTGATAGAAGACTCAGACAAACATGTTTATGGCTTTATCTTATAGAACTCAATATGCCCGTGCTGGGAAAACAGGTTTTGCAGCCGTTTGAGCTAAGATTTTAAAATTATTCACATAATGAAAACCTATACTTTGTTTCAGGCGAGTTTCCCATTCAAATGCATGTAACAGTGAGAAACGCATTGTCTAGGCGAAAGAAAGCGTTTTCGTACAACTTCATATAAATCGCTGTAACTTTTGATAGAAGACTCAGACAAACATGTTTATGGCTTTATCTTATAGAACTCAATATCCCCGTGCTGGGCAAACAGGTTTTGCAGCCGTTTGAGCTAAGATTTTAAAATTATTCACATAATGAAAACCTATACTTTGTCTCGGGCGAGTTTCCCATTCAAATGCATGTAACAGTGAGAAACGCATTGTCTTGGCGAAAGAAAGCGTTTTTGAACAACTTCATATAAATCGCTGTAACTTTTGAAAGAAGACTCAGACAAACATGTTTATGGCTTTATCTTATAGAACTCAATATGCCCGTGCTGGGCAAACAGGTTTTGCAGCCGTTTGAGCTAAGATTTTAAAATTATTCACATAATGAAAACCTATACTTTGTCTCGGGCGAGTTTCCCATTCAAATGCATGTAACAGTGAGAAACGCATTGTCTTGGCGAAAGAAAGCGTTTTTGAACAACTTCATATAAATCGCTGTAACTTTTGAAAGAAGACTCAGACAAACATGTTTATGGCTTTATCTTATAGAACTCAATATCCCCGTGCTGGGCAAACAGAACAGGTTTTGCAGCCGTTTGAGCTAAGATTTTAAAATTATTCACATAATGAAAACCTATACTTTGTCTCGGGCGAGTTTCCCATTCAAATGCATGTAACAGTGAGAAACGCATTGTCTTGGCGAAAGAAAGCGTTTTTGAACAACTTCATATAAATCGCTGTAACTTTTGATAGAAGACTCAGACAAACATGTTTATGGCTTTATCTTATAGAACTCAATATCCCCGTGCTGGGCAAACAGGTTTTGCAGCCGTTTGAGCTAAGATTTTAAAATTATTCACATAATGAAAACCTATACTTTGTTTCAGGCGAGTTTCCCATTCAAATGCATGTAACAGTGAGAAACGCATTGTCTTGGCGAAAGAAAGCGTTTTTGAACAACTTCATATAAATCGCTGTAACTTTTGAAAGAAGACTCAGACAAACATGTTTATGGCTTTATCTTATAGAACTCAATATGCCCGTGCTGGGCAAACAGGTTTTGCAGCCGTTTGAGCTAAGATTTTAAAATTATTCACATAATGAAAACCTATACTTTGTCTCAGTCGAGTTTCCCATTCAAATGCATGTAACAGTGAGAAACGCGTTGTCTTGGCGAAAGAAAGCGTTTTCGTACAACTTCATATAAATCGCTGTGACTTTTGATAGAAGACTCAGAAACACATGTTTATGGCTTTATCTTATAGAACTCAATATCCCTGTGCTGGGCAAACAGGTTTTGCAGCCGATTGAGCTAAGATTTTAAAATTATTCACATAATGAAAACCTATACTTTGTTTCAGGCGAGTTTCCCATTCAAATGCATGTAACAGTGAGAAACGCATTGTCTAGGCGAAAGAAAGCGTTTTCGTACAACTTCATATAAATCGCTGTAACTTTTGATAGAAGACTCAGACAAACATGTTTATGGCTTTATCTTATAGAACTCAATATCCCCGTGCTGGGCAAACAGGTCTTGCAGCCGTTTGAGCTAAGATTTTAAAATTATTCACATAATGAAAACCTATACTTTGTCTCAGTCGAGTTTCCCATTCAAATGCATGTAACAGTGAGAAACGCGTTGTCTTGGCGAAATAAAGCGTTTTCGTACAACTTCATATAAATCGCTGTGACTTTTGATAGAAGACTCAGACAAACATGTTTATGGCTTTATCTTATAGAACTCAATATCCCTGTGCTGGGCAAACAGGTTTTGCAGCCGATTGAGCTAAGATTTTAAAATTATTCACATAATGAAAACCTATACTTTGTTTCAGGCGAGTTTCCCATTCAAATGCATGTAACAGTGAGAAACGCATTGTCTAGGCGAAAGAAAGCATTTTCGAACAACTTCATATAAATCGCTGTAACTTTTGATAGAAGACTCAGACAAACATGTTTATGGCTTTATCTTATAGAACTCAATATGCCCGTGCTGGGCAAACAGGTTTTGCAGCCGTTTGAGCTAAGATTTTAAAATTATTCACATAATGAAAACCTATACTTTGTTTCAGGCGAGTTTCCCATTCAAATGCATGTAACAGTGAGAAACGCATTGTCTAGGCGAAAGAAAGCGTTTTCGTACAACTTCATATAAATCGCTGTAACTTTTGATAGAAGACTCAGACAAACATGTTTATGGCTTTATCTTATAGAACTCAATATCCCCGTGCTGGGCAAACAGGTTTTGCAGCCGTTTGAGCTAAGATTTTAAAATTATTCACATAATGAAAACCTATACTTTGTCTCGGGCGAGTTTCCCATTCAAATGCATGTAACAGTGAGAAACGCATTGTCTTGGCGAAAGAAAGCGTTTTCGTACAACTTCATATAAATCGCTGTGACTTTTGATAGAAGACTCAGAAACACATGTTTATGGCTTTATCTTATAGAACTCAATATCCCTGTGCTGGGCAAACAGGTTTTGCAGCCGATTGAGCTAAGATTTTAAAATTATTCACATAATGAAAACCTATACTTTGTTTCAGGCGAGTTTCCCATTCAAATGCATGTAACAGTGAGAAACGCATTGTCTAGGCGAAAGAAAGCATTTTCGAACAACTTCATATAAATCGCTGTAACTTTTGATAGAAGACTCAGACAAACATGTTTATGGCTTTATCTTATAGAACTCAATATGCCCGTGCTGGGCAAACAGGTTTTGCAGCCGTTTGAGCTAAGATTTTAAAATTATTCACATAATGAAAACCTATACTTTGTTTCAGGCGAGTTTCCCATTCAAATGCATGTAACAGTGAGAAACGCATTGTCTAGGCGAAAGAAAGCGTTTTCGTACAACTTCATATAAATCGCTGTAACTTTTGATAGAAGACTCAGACAAACATGTTTATGGCTTTATCTTATAGAACTCAATATCCCCGTGCTGGGCAAACAGAACAGGTTTTGCAGCCGTTTGAGCTAAGATTTTAAAATTATTCACATAATGAAAACCTATACTTTGTCTCGGGCGAGTTTCCCATTCAAATGCATGTAACAGTGAGAAACGCATTGTCTTGGCGAAAGAAAGCGTTTTTGAACAACTTCATATAAATCGCTGTAACTTTTGATAGAAGACTCAGACAAACATGTTTATGGCTTTATCTTATAGAACTCAATATCCCCGTGCTGGGCAAACAGGTTTTGCAGCCGTTTGAGCTAAGATTTTAAAATTATTCACATAATGAAAACCTATACTTTGTTTCAGGCGAGTTTCCCATTCAAATGCATGTAACAGTGAGAAACGCATTGTCTTGGCGAAAGAAAGCGTTTTTGAACAACTTCATATAAATCGCTGTAACTTTTGAAAGAAGACTCAGACAAACATGTTTATGGCTTTATCTTATAGAACTCAATATGCCCGTGCTGGGCAAACAGGTTTTGCAGCCGTTTGAGCTAAGATTTTAAAATTATTCACATAATGAAAACCTATACTTTGTCTCGGGCGAGTTTCCCATTCAAATGCATGTAACAGTGAGAAACGCATTGTCTTGGCGAAAGAAAGCGTTTTTGAACAACTTCATATAAATCGCTGTAACTTTTGATAGAAGACTCAGACAAACATGTTTATGGCTTTATCTTATAGAACTCAATATCCCCGTGCTGGGCAAACAGAACAGGTTTTGCAGCCGTTTGAGCTAAGATTTTAAAATTATTCACATAATGAAAACCTATACTTTGTCTCGGGCGAGTTTCCCATTCAAATGCATGTAACAGTGAGAAACGCATTGTCTTGGCGAAAGAAAGCGTTTTTGAACAACTTCATATAAATCGCTGTAACTTTTGATAGAAGACTCAGACAAACATGTTTATGGCTTTATCTTATAGAACTCAATATCCCCGTGCTGGGCAAACAGGTCTTGCAGCCGTTTGAGCTAAGATTTTAAAATTATTCACATAATGAAAACCTATACTTTGTCTCGGGCGAGTTTCCCATTCAAATGCATGTAACAGTGAGAAACGCATTGTCTAGGCGAAAGAAAGCGTTTTCGTACAACTTCATATAAATCGCTGTAACTTTTGATAGAAGACTCAGACAAACATGTTTATGGCTTTATCTTATAGAACTCAATATCCCCGTGCTGGGCAAACAGGTTTTGCAGCCGTTTGAGCTAAGATTTTAAAATTATTCACATAATGAAAACCTATACTTTGTTTCAGGCGAGTTTCCCATTCAAATGCATGTAACAGTGAGAAACGCATTGTCTAGGCGAAAGAAAGCGTTTTCGTACAACTTCATATAAATCGCTGTAACTTTTGATAGAAGACTCAGACAAACATGTTTATGGCTTTATCTTATAGAACTCAATATCCCCGTGCTGGGCAAACAGGTTTTGCAGCCGTTTGAGCTAAGATTTTAAAATTATTCACATAATGAAAACCTATACTTTGTTTCAGGCGAGTTTCCCATTCAAATGCATGTAACAGTGAGAAACGCATTGTCTAGGCGAAAGAAAGCGTTTTCGTACAACTTCATATAAATCGCTGTAACTTTTGATAGAAGACTCAGACAAACATGTTTATGGCTTTATCTTATAGAACTCAATATCCCCGTGCTGGGCAAACAGAACAGGTTTTGCAGCCGTTTGAGCTAAGATTTTAAAATTATTCACATAATGAAAACCTATACTTTGTCTCGGGCGAGTTTCCCATTCAAATGCATGTAACAGTGAGAAACGCATTGTCTTGGCGAAAGAAAGCGTTTTTGAACAACTTCATATAAATCGCTGTAACTTTTGATAGAAGACTCAGACAAACATGTTTATGGCTTTATCTTATAGAACTCAATATCCCCGTGCTGGGCAAACAGGTTTTGCAGCCGTTTGAGCTAAGATTTTAAAATTATTCACATAATGAAAACCTATACTTTGTTTCAGGCGAGTTTCCCATTCAAATGCATGTAACAGTGAGAAACACATTGTCTTGGCGAAAGAAAGCGTTTTTGAACAACTTCATATAAATCGCTGTAACTTTTGAAAGAAGACTCAGACAAACATGTTTATGGCTTTATCTTATAGAACTCAATATGCCCGTGCTGGGCAAACAGGTTTTGCAGCCGTTTGAGCTAAGATTTTAAAATTATTCACATAATGAAAACCTATACTTTGTCTCAGTCGAGTTTCCCATTCAAATGCATGTAACAGTGAGAAACGCGTTGTCTTGGCGAAAGAAAGCGTTTTCGTACAACTTCATATAAATCGCTGTGACTTTTGATAGAAGACTCAGAAACACATGTTTATGGCTTTATCTTATAGAACTCAATATCCCTGTGCTGGGCAAACAGGTTTTGCAGCCGATTGAGCTAAGATTTTAAAATTATTCACATAATGAAAACCTATACTTTGTTTCAGGCGAGTTTCCCATTCAAATGCATGTAACAGTGAGAAACGCATTGTCTAGGCGAAAGAAAGCGTTTTCGTACAACTTCATATAAATCGCTGTAACTTTTGATAGAAGACTCAGACAAACATGTTTATGGCTTTATCTTATAGAACTCAATATCCCCGTGCTGGGCAAACAGGTCTTGCAGCCGTTTGAGCTAAGATTTTAAAATTATTCACATAATGAAAACCTATACTTTGTCTCGGGCGAGTTTCCCATTCAAATGCATGTAACAGTGAGAAACGCATTGTCTAGGCGAAAGAAAGCGTTTTCGTACAACTTCATATAAATCGCTGTAACTTTTGATAGAAGACTCAGACAAACATGTTTATGGCTTTATCTTATAGAACTCAATATCCCCGTGCTGGGCAAACAGGTTTTGCAGCCGTTTGAGCTAAGATTTTAAAATTATTCACATAATGAAAACCTATACTTTGTTTCAGGCGAGTTTCCCATTCAAATGCATGTAACAGTGAGAAACGCATTGTCTTGGCGAAAGAAAGCGTTTTTGAACAACTTCATATAAATCGCTGTAACTTTTGAAAGAAGACTCAGACAAACATGTTTATGGCTTTATCTTATAGAACTCAATATCCCCGTGCTGGGCAAACAGGTCTTGCAGCCGTTTGAGCTAAGATTTTAAAATTATTCACATAATGAAAACCTATACTTTGTTTCAGGCGAGTTTCCCATTCAAATGCATGTAACAGTGAGAAACGCGTTGTCTTGGCGAAAGAAAGCGTTTTCGTACAACTTCATATAAATCGCTGTGACTTTTGATAGAAGACTCAGAAACACATGTTTATGGCTTTATCTTATAGAACTCAATATCCCTGTGCTGGGCAAACAGGTTTTGCAGCCGATTGAGCTAAGATTTTAAAATTATTCACATAATGAAAACCTATACTTTGTTTCAGGCGAGTTTCCCATTCAAATGCATGTAACAGTGAGAAACGCATTGTCTAGGCGAAAGAAAGCGTTTTCGTACAACTTCATATAAATCGCTGTAACTTTTGATAGAAGACTCAGACAAACATGTTTATGGCTTTATCTTATAGAACTCAATATCCCCGTGCTGGGCAAACAGGTCTTGCAGCCGTTTGAGCTAAGATTTTAAAATTATTCACATAATGAAAACCTATACTTTGTCTCGGGCGAGTTTCCCATTCAAATGCATGTAACAGTGAGAAACGCATTGTCTAGGCGAAAGAAAGCGTTTTCGTACAACTTCATATAAATCGCTGTAACTTTTGATAGAAGACTCAGACAAACATGTTTATGGCTTTATCTTATAGAACTCAATATCCCCGTGCTGGGCAAACAGGTTTTGCAGCCGTTTGAGCTAAGATTTTAAAATTATTCACATAATGAAAACCTATACTTTGTTTCAGGCGAGTTTCCCATTCAAATGCATGTAACAGTGAGAAACGCATTGTCTTGGCGAAAGAAAGCGTTTTTGAACAACTTCATATAAATCGCTGTAACTTTTGAAAGAAGACTCAGACAAACATGTTTATGGCTTTATCTTATAGAACTCAATATGCCCGTGCTGGGCAAATAGGTTTTGCAGCCGTTTGAGCTAAGATTTTAAAATTATTCACATAATGAAAACCTATACTTTGTCTCAGTCGAGTTTCCCATTCAAATGCATGTAACAGTGAGAAACGCGTTGTCTTGGCGAAAGAAAGCGTTTTCGTACAACTTCATATAAATCGCTGTAACTTTTGATAGAAGACTCAGAAACACATGTTTATGGCTTTATCTTATAGAACTCAATATCCCTGTGCTGGGCAAACAGGTTTTGCAGCCGATTGAGCTAAGATTTTAAAATTATTCACATAATGAAAACCTATACTTTGTTTCAGGCGAGTTTCCCATTCAAATGCATGTAACAGTGAGAAACACACTGTCTTGGCGAAAGAAAGCATTTTCGTACAACTTCATATAAATCGCTGTGACTTTTGATAGAAGACTCAGAAACACATGTTTATGGCTTTATCTTATAGAACTCAATATCCCTGTGCTGGGCAAACAGGTTTTGCAGCCGTTTGAGCTAAGATTTTAAAATTATTCACATAATGAAAACCTATACTTTGTCTCGGGCGAGTTTCCCATTCAAATGCATGTAACAGTGAGAAACGCATTGTCTTGGCGAAAGAAAGCGTTTTCGTACAACTTCATATAAATCGCTGTAACTTTTGATAGAAGACTCAGACAAACATGTTTATGGCTTTATCTTATAGAACTCAATATCCCCGTGCTGGGAAAACAGGTCTTGCAGCCGTTTGAGCTAAGATTTTAAAATTATTCACATAATGAAAACCTATACTTTGTCTCGGGCGAGTTTCCCATTCAAATGCATGTAACAGTGAGAAACGCATTGTCTTGGCGAAAGAAAGCGTTTTTGAACAACTTCATATAAATCGCTGTAACTTTTGATAGAAGACTCAGACAAACATGTTTATGGCTTTATCTTATAGAACTCAATATCCCCGTGCTGGGCAAACAGGTTTTGCAGCCGTTTGAGCTAAGATTTTAAAATTATTCACATAATGAAAACCTATACTTTGTTTCAGGCG
The DNA here is from genome assembly GCF_963969265.1 of Rhamphochromis sp. 'chilingali'. Taxonomy (NCBI): domain Eukaryota; kingdom Metazoa; phylum Chordata; class Actinopteri; order Cichliformes; family Cichlidae; genus Rhamphochromis; species Rhamphochromis sp. 'chilingali'. The sequence continues at coordinate 29,895,468 of NC_137932.1, forward strand.
AGTTTCCCATTCAAATGCATGTAACAGTGAGAAACGCATTGTCTTGGCGAAAGAAAGCGTTTTTGAACAACTTCATATAAATCGCTGTAACTTTTGAAAGAAGACTCAGACAAACATGTTTATGGCTTTATCTTATAGAACTCAATATGCCCGTGCTGGGCAAACAGGTTTTGCAGCCGTTTGAGCTAAGATTTTAAAATTATTCACATAATGAAAACCTATACTTTGTCTCAGTCGAGTTTCCCATTCAAATGCATGTAACAGTGAGAAACGCGTTGTCTTGGCGAAAGAAAGCGTTTTCGTACAACTTCATATAAATCGCTGTAACTTTTGATAGAAGACTCAGAAACACATGTTTATGGCTTTATCTTATAGAACTCAATATCCCTGTGCTGGGCAAACAGGTTTTGCAGCCGATTGAGCTAAGATTTTAAAATTATTCACATAATGAAAACCTATACTTTGTTTCAGGCGAGTTTCCCATTCAAATGCATGTAACAGTGAGAAACACACTGTCTTGGCGAAAGAAAGCATTTTCGTACAACTTCATATAAATCGCTGTGACTTTTGATAGAAGACTCAGAAACACATGTTTATGGCTTTATCTTATAGAACTCAATATCCCTGTGCTGGGCAAACAGGTTTTGCAGCCGTTTGAGCTAAGATTTTAAAATTATTCACATAATGAAAACCTATACTTTGTCTCGGGCGAGTTTCCCATTCAAATGCATGTAACAGTGAGAAACGCATTGTCTAGGCGAAAGAAAGCGTTTTCGTACAACTTCATATAAATCGCTGTAACTTTTGATAGAAGACTCAGACAAACATGTTTATGGCTTTATCTTATAGAACTCAATATCCCCGTGCTGGGAAAACAGGTCTTGCAGCCGTTTGAGCTAAGATTTTAAAATTATTCACATAATGAAAACCTATACTTTGTCTCGGGCGAGTTTCCCATTCAAATGCATGTAACAGTGAGAAACGCATTGTCTTGGCGAAAGAAAGCGTTTTTGAACAACTTCATATAAATCGCTGTAACTTTTGATAGAAGACTCAGACAAACATGTTTATGGCTTTATCTTATAGAACTCAATATCCCCGTGCTGGGCAAACAGGTTTTGCAGCCGTTTGAGCTAAGATTTTAAAATTATTCACATAATGAAAACCTATACTTTGTTTCAGGCGAGTTTCCCATTCAAATGCATGTAACAGTGAGAAACGCATTGTCTTGGCGAAAGAAAGCGTTTTTGAACAACTTCATATAAATCGCTGTAACTTTTGAAAGAAGACTCAGACAAACATGTTTATGGCTTTATCTTATAGAACTCAATATGCCCGTGCTGGGCAAACAGGTTTTGCAGCCGTTTGAGCTAAGATTTTAAAATTATTCACATAATGAAAACCTATACTTTGTCTCAGTCGAGTTTCCCATTCAAATGCATGTAACAGTGAGAAACGCGTTGTCTTGGCGAAAGAAAGCGTTTTCGTACAACTTCATATAAATCGCTGTGACTTTTGATAGAAGACTCAGAAACACATGTTTATGGCTTTATCTTATAGAACTCAATATCCCTGTGCTGGGCAAACAGGTTTTGCAGCCGATTGAGCAAAGATTTTAAAATTATTCACATAATGAAAACCTATACTTTGTTTCAGGCGAGTTTCCCATTCAAATGCATGTAACAGTGAGAAACACACTGTCTTGGCGAAAGAAAGCATTTTCGTACAACTTCATATAAATCGCTGTAACTTTTGATAGAAGTCTCAGACAAACATGTTTATGGCTTTATCTTATAGAACTCAATATCCCCGTGCTGGGAAAACAGGTCTTGCAGCCGTTTGAGCTAAGATTTTAAAATTATTCACATAATGAAAACCTATACTTTGTCTCGGGCGAGTTTCCCATTCAAATGCATGTAACAGTGAGAAACGCATTGTCTTGGCAAAAGAAAGCGTTTTTGAACAACTTCATATAAATCGCTGTAACTTTTGATAGAAGACTCAGACAAACATGTTTATGGCTTTATCTTATAGAACTCAATATCCCCGTGCTGGGCAAACAGGTTTTGCAGCCGTTTGAGCTAAGATTTTAAAATTATTCACATAATGAAAACCTATACTTTGTCTCAGTCGAGTTTCCCATTCAAATGCATGTAACAGTGAGAAACGCATTGTCTTGGCGAAAGAAAGCGTTTTCGTACAACTTCATATAAATCGCTGTGACTTTTGATAGAAGACTCAGAAACACATGTTTATGGCTTTATCTTATAGAACTCAATATGCCGGTGCTGGGCAAACAGGTTTTGCAGCCGTTTGAGCTAAGATTTTAAAATTATTCACATAATGAAAACCTATACTTTGTCTCAGTCGAGTTTCCCATTCAAATGCATGTAACAGTGAGAAACGCGTTGTCTTGGCGAAAGAAAGCGTTTTCGTACAACTTCATATAAATCGCTGTGACTTTTGATAGAAGACTCAGAAACACATGTTTATGGCTTTATCTTATAGAACTCAATATCCCTGTGCTGGGCAAACAGGTTTTGCAGCCGATTGAGCTAAGATTTTAAAATTATTCACATAATGAAAACCTATACTTTGTTTCAGGCGAGTTTCCCATTCAAATGCATGTAACAGTGAGAAACGCATTGTCTAGGCGAAAGAAAGCGTTTTTGAACAACTTCATATAAATCGCTGTAACTTTTGATAGAAGACTCAGACAAACATGTTTATGGCTTTATCTTATAGAACTCAATATCCCCGTGCTGGGCAAACAGGTTTTGCAGCCGTTTGAGCTAAGATTTTAAAATTATTCACATAATGAAAACCTATACTTTGTCTCAGTCGAGTTTCCCATTCAAATGCATGTAACAGTGAGAAACGCGTTGTCTTGGCGAAAGAAAGCGTTTTCGTACAACTTCATATAAATCGCTGTGACTTTTGATAGAAGACTCAGAAACACATGTTTATGGCTTTATCTTATAGAACTCAATATCCCTGTGCTTGGCAAACAGGTTTTGCAGCCGATTGAGCAAAGATTTTAAAATTATTCACATAATGAAAACCTATACTTTGTTTCAGGCGAGTTTCCCATTCAAATGCATGTAACAGTGAGAAACACACTGTCTTGGCGAAAGAAAGCATTTTCGTACAACTTCATATAAATCGCTGTAACTTTTGATAGAAGTCTCAGACAAACATGTTTATGGCTTTATCTTATAGAACTCAATATCCCCGTGCTGGGAAAACAGGTCTTGCAGCCGTTTGAGCTAAGATTTTAAAATTATTCACATAATGAAAACCTATACTTTGTCTCGGGCGAGTTTCCCATTCAAATGCATGTAACAGTGAGAAACGCATTGTCTTGGCGAAAGAAAGCGTTTTTGAACAACTTCATATAAATCGCTGTAACTTTTGATAGAAGACTCAGACAAACATGTTTATGGCTTTATCTTATAGAACTCAATATCCCCGTGCTGGGCAAACAGGTTTTGCAGCCGTTTGAGCTAAGATTTTAAAATTATTCACATAATGAAAACCTATACTTTGTCTCAGTCGAGTTTCCCATTCAAATGCATGTAACAGTGAGAAACGCGTTGTCTTGGCGAAAGAAAGCGTTTTCGTACAACTTCATATAAATCGCTGTGACTTTTGATAGAAGACTCAGAAACACATGTTTATGGCTTTATCTTATAGAACTCAATATGCCGGTGCTGGGCAAACAGGTTTTGCAGCCGTTTGAGCTAAGATTTTAAAATTATTCACATAATGAAAACCTATACTTTGTCTCAGTCGAGTTTCCCATTCAAATGCATGTAACAGTGAGAAACGCGTTGTCTTGGCGAAAGAAAGCGTTTTCGTACAACTTCATATAAATCGCTGTGACTTTTGATAGAAGACTCAGAAACACATGTTTATGGCTTTATCTTATAGAACTCAATATCCCTGTGCTGGGCAAACAGGTTTTGCAGCCGATTGAGCAAAGATTTTAAAATTATTCACATAATGAAAACCTATACTTTGTTTCAGGCGAGTTTCCCATTCAAATGCATGTAACAGTGAGAAACACACTGTCTTGGCGAAAGAAAGCATTTTCGTACAACTTCATATAAATCGCTGTAACTTTTGATAGAAGACTCAGACAAACATGTTTATGGCTTTATCTTATAGAACTCAATATCCCCGTGCTGGGAAAACAGGTCTTGCAGCCGTTTGAGCTAAGATTTTAAAATTATTCACATAATGAAAACCTATACTTTGTCTCGGGCGAGTTTCCCATTCAAATGCATGTAACAGTGAGAAACGCATTGTCTTGGCGAAAGAAAGCGTTTTTGAACAACTTCATATAAATCGCTGTAACTTTTGATAGAAGACTCAGACAAACATGTTTATGGCTTTATCTTATAGAACTCAATATCCCCGTGCTGGGCAAACAGGTTTTGCAGCCGTTTGAGCTAAGATTTTAAAATTATTCACATAATGAAAACCTATACTTTGTTTCAGGCGAGTTTCCCATTCAAATGCATGTAACAGTGAGAAACGCATTGTCTTGGCGAAAGAAAGCGTTTTTGAACAACTTCATATAAATCGCTGTAACTTTTGAAAGAAGACTCAGACAAACATGTTTATGGCTTTATCTTATAGAACTCAATATCCCCGTGCTGGGCAAACAGGTTTTGCAGCCGTTTGAGCTAAGATTTTAAAATTATTCACATAATGAAAACCTATACTTTGTTTCAGGCGAGTTTCCCATTCAAATGCATGTAACAGTGAGAAACGCATTGTCTTGGCGAAAGAAAGCGTTTTTGAACAACTTCATATAAATCGCTGTAACTTTTGAAAGAAGACTCAGACAAACATGTTTATGGCTTTATCTTATAGAACTCAATATGCCCGTGCTGGGCAAACAGGTTTTGCAGCCGTTTGAGCTAAGATTTTAAAATTATTCACATAATGAAAACCTATACTTTGTCTCGGGCGAGTTTCCCATTCAAATGCATGTAACAGTGAGAAACGCAATGTCTAGGCGAAAGAAAGCGTTTTCGTACAACTTCATATAAATCGCTGTAACTTTTGATAGAAGACTCAGACAAACATGTTTATGGCTTTATCTTATAGAACTCAATATCCCCGTGCTGGGAAAACAGGTCTTGCAGCCGTTTGAGCTAAGATTTTAAAATTATTCACATAATGAAAACCTATACTTTGTCTCGGGCGAGTTTCCCATTCAAATGCATGTAACAGTGAGAAACGCATTGTCTTGGCAAAAGAAAGCGTTTTTGAACAACTTCATATAAATCGCTGTAACTTTTGATAGAAGACTCAGACAAACATGTTTATGGCTTTATCTTATAGAACTCAATATCCCCGTGCTGGGCAAACAGGTTTTGCAGCCGTTTGAGCTAAGATTTTAAAATTATTCACATAATGAAAACCTATACTTTGTTTCAGTCGAGTTTCCCATTCAAATGCATGTAACAGTGAGAAACGCATTGTCTAGGCGAAAGAAAGCGTTTTCGTACAACTTCATATAAATCGCTGTAACTTTTGATAGAAGACTCAGACAAACATGTTTATGGCTTTATCTTATAGAACTCAATATCCCCGTGCTGGGCAAACAGGTCTTGCAGCCGTTTGAGCTAAGATTTTAAAATTATTCACATAATGAAAACCTATACTTTGTCTCGGGCGAGTTTCCCATTCAAATGCATGTAACAGTGAGAAACGCATTGTCTTGGCAAAAGAAAGCGTTTTTGAACAACTTCATATAAATCGCTGTAACTTTTGATAGAAGACTCAGACAAACATGTTTATGGCTTTATCTTATAGAACTCAATATCCCCGTGCTGGGCAAACAGGTTTTGCAGCCGTTTGAGCTAAGATTTTAAAATTATTCACATAATGAAAACCTATACTTTGTTTCAGTCGAGTTTCCCATTCAAATGCATGTAACAGTGAGAAACGCGTTGTCTTGGCGAAAGAAAGCGTTTTCGTACAACTTCATATAAATCGCTGTGACTTTTGATAGAAGACTCAGAAACACATGTTTATGGCTTTATCTTATAGAACTCAATATCCCTGTGCTGGGCAAACAGGTTTTGCAGCCGATTGAGCTAAGATTTTAAAATTATTCACATAATGAAAACCTATACTTTGTTTCAGGCGAGTTTCCCATTCAAATGCATGTAACAGTGAGAAACGCGTTGTCTTGGCGAAAGAAAGCGTTTTCGTACAACTTCATATAAATCGCTGTGACTTTTGATAGAAGACTCAGAAACACATGTTTATGGCTTTATCTTATAGAACTCAATATCCCTGTGCTGGGCAAACAGGTTTTGCAGCCGTTTGAGCTAAGATTTTAAAATTATTCACATAATGAAAACCTATACTTTGTCTCGGGCGAGTTTCCCATTCAAATGCATGTAACAGTGAGAAACGCATTGTCTTGGCGAAAGAAAGCGTTTTTGAACAACTTCATATAAATCGCTGTAACTTTTGAAAGAAGACTCAGACAAACATGTTCATGGCTTTATCTTATAGAACTCAATATGCCCGTGCTGGGCAAACAGGTTTTGCAGCCGTTTGAGCTAAGATTTTAAAATTATTCACATAATGAAAACCTATACTTTGTCTCAGTCGAGTTTCCCATTCAAATGCATGTAACAGTGAGAAACGCGTTGTCTTGGCGAAAGAAAGCGTTTTCGTACAACTTCATATAAATCGCTGTGACTTTTGATAGAAGACTCAGAAACACATGTTTATGGCTTTATCTTATAGAACTCAATATCCCTGTGCTGGGCAAACAGGTTTTGCAGCCGATTGAGCTAAGATTTTAAAATTATTCACATAATGAAAACCTATACTTTGTTTCAGGCGAGTTTCCCATTCAAATGCATGTAACAGTGAGAAACGCATTGTCTAGGCGAAAGAAAGCGTTTTCGTACAACTTCATATAAATCGCTGTAACTTTTGATAGAAGACTCAGACAAACATGTTTATGGCTTTATCTTATAGAACTCAATATCCCCGTGCTGGGCAAACAGGTCTTGCAGCCGTTTGAGCTAAGATTTTAAAATTATTCACATAATGAAAACCTATACTTTGTCTCAGTCGAGTTTCCCATTCAAATGCATGTAACAGTGAGAAACGCGTTGTCTTGGCGAAAGAAAGCGTTTTCGTACAACTTCATATAAATCGCTGTGACTTTTGATAGAAGACTCAGACAAACATGTTTATGGCTTTATCTTATAGAACTCAATATCCCCGTGCTGGGCAAACAGGTTTTGCAGCCGTTTGAGCTAAGATTTTAAAATTATTCACATAATGAAAACCTATACTTTGTTTCAGGCGAGTTTCCCATTCAAATGCATGTAACAGTGAGAAACGCATTGTCTTGGCGAAAGAAAGCGTTTTTGAACAACTTCATATAAATCGCTGTAACTTTTGAAAGAAGACTCAGACAAACATGTTTATGGCTTTATCTTATAGAACTCAATATGCCCGTGCTGGGCAAACAGGTTTTGCAGCCGTTTGAGCTAAGATTTTAAAATTATTCACATAATGAAAACCTATACTTTGTTTCAGTCGAGTTTCCCATTCAAATGCATGTAACAGTGAGAAACGCATTGTCTAGGCGAAAGAAAGCGTTTTCGTACAACTTCATATAAATCGCTGTAACTTTTGATAGAAGACTCAGACAAACATGTTTATGGCTTTATCTTATAGAACTCAATATCCCCGTGCTGGGAAAACAGGTCTTGCAGCCGTTTGAGCTAAGATTTTAAAATTATTCACATAATGAAAACCTATACTTTGTCTCGGGCGAGTTTCCCATTCAAATGCATGTAACAGTGAGAAACGCATTGTCTTGGCAAAAGAAAGCGTTTTTGAACAACTTCATATAAATCGCTGTAACTTTTGATAGAAGACTCAGACAAACATGTTTATGGCTTTATCTTATAGAACTCAATATCCCCGTGCTGGGCAAACAGGTTTTGCAGCCGTTTGAGCTAAGATTTTAAAATTATTCACATAATGAAAACCTATACTTTGTTTCAGTCGAGTTTCCCATTCAAATGCATGTAACAGTGAGAAACGCGTTGTCTTGGCGAAAGAAAGCGTTTTCGTACAACTTCATATAAATCGCTGTAACTTTTGATAGAAGACTCAGAAACACATGTTTATGGCTTTATCTTATAGAACTCAATATCCCTGTGCTGGGCAAACAGGTTTTGCAGCCGATTGAGCTAAGATTTTAAAATTATTCACATAATGAAAACCTATACTTTGTTTCAGGCGAGTTTCCCATTCAAATGCATGTAACAGTGAGAAACACACTGTCTTGGCGAAAGAAAGCATTTTCGTACAACTTCATATAAATCGCTGTGACTTTTGATAGAAGACTCAGAAACACATGTTTATGGCTTTATCTTATAGAACTCAATATCCCTGTGCTGGGCAAACAGGTTTTGCAGCCGTTTGAGCTAAGATTTTAAAATTATTCACATAATGAAAACCTATACTTTGTCTCGGGCGAGTTTCCCATTCAAATGCATGTAACAGTGAGAAACGCATTGTCTAGGCGAAAGAAAGCGTTTTCGTACAACTTCATATAAATCGCTGTAACTTTTGATAGAAGACTCAGACAAACATGTTTATGGCTTTATCTTATAGAACTCAATATCCCCGTGCTGGGAAAACAGGTCTTGCAGCCGTTTGAGCTAAGATTTTAAAATTATTCACATAATGAAAACCTATACTTTGTCTCGGGCGAGTTTCCCATTCAAATGCATGTAACAGTGAGAAACGCATTGTCTTGGCGAAAGAAAGCGTTTTTGAACAACTTCATATAAATCGCTGTAACTTTTGATAGAAGACTCAGACAAACATGTTTATGGCTTTATCTTATAGAACTCAATATCCCCGTGCTGGGCAAACAGGTTTTGCAGCCGTTTGAGCTAAGATTTTAAAATTATTCACATAATGAAAACCTATACTTTGTTTCAGGCGAGTTTCCCATTCAAATGCATGTAACAGTGAGAAACGCATTGTCTTGGCGAAAGAAAGCGTTTTTGAACAACTTCATATAAATCGCTGTAACTTTTGAAAGAAGACTCAGACAAACATGTTTATGGCTTTATCTTATAGAACTCAATATGCCCGTGCTGGGCAAACAGGTTTTGCAGCCGTTTGAGCTAAGATTTTAAAATTATTCACATAATGAAAACCTATACTTTGTCTCAGTCGAGTTTCCCATTCAAATGCATGTAACAGTGAGAAACGCGTTGTCTTGGCGAAAGAAAGCGTTTTCGTACAACTTCATATAAATCGCTGTGACTTTTGATAGAAGACTCAGAAACACATGTTTATGGCTTTATCTTATAGAACTCAATATCCCTGTGCTGGGCAAACAGGTTTTGCAGCCGATTGAGCAAAGATTTTAAAATTATTCACATAATGAAAACCTATACTTTGTTTCAGGCGAGTTTCCCATTCAAATGCATGTAACAGTGAGAAACACACTGTCTTGGCGAAAGAAAGCATTTTCGTACAACTTCATATAAATCGCTGTAACTTTTGATAGAAGTCTCAGACAAACATGTTTATGGCTTTATCTTATAGAACTCAATATCCCCGTGCTGGGAAAACAGGTCTTGCAGCCGTTTGAGCTAAGATTTTAAAATTATTCACATAATGAAAACCTATACTTTGTCTCGGGCGAGTTTCCCATTCAAATGCATGTAACAGTGAGAAACGCATTGTCTTGGCGAAAGAAAGCGTTTTTGAACAACTTCATATAAATCGCTGTAACTTTTGATAGAAGACTCAGACAAACATGTTTATGGCTTTATCTTATAGAACTCAATATCCCCGTGCTGGGCAAACAGGTTTTGCAGCCGTTTGAGCTAAGATTTTAAAATTATTCACATAATGAAAACCTATACTTTGTCTCAGTCGAGTTTCCCATTCAAATGCATGTAACAGTGAGAAACGCGTTGTCTTGGCGAAAGAAAGCGTTTTCGTACAACTTCATATAAATCGCTGTGACTTTTGATAGAAGACTCAGAAACACATGTTTATGGCTTTATCTTATAGAACTCAATATGCCGGTGCTGGGCAAACAGGTTTTGCAGCCGTTTGAGCTAAGATTTTAAAATTATTCACATAATGAAAACCTATACTTTGTCTCAGTCGAGTTTCCCATTCAAATGCATGTAACAGTGAGAAACGCGTTGTCTTGGCGAAAGAAAGCGTTTTCGTACAACTTCATATAAATCGCTGTGACTTTTGATAGAAGACTCAGAAACACATGTTTATGGCTTTATCTTATAGAACTCAATATCCCTGTGCTGGGCAAACAGGTTTTGCAGCCGATTGAGCTAAGATTTTAAAATTATTCACATAATGAAAACCTATACTTTGTTTCAGGCGAGTTTCCCATTCAAATGCATGTAACAGTGAGAAACGCATTGTCTAGGCGAAAGAAAGCGTTTTTGAACAACTTCATATAAATCGCTGTAACTTTTGATAGAAGACTCAGACAAACATGTTTATGGCTTTATCTTATAGAACTCAATATCCCCGTGCTGGGCAAACAGGTTTTGCAGCCGTTTGAGCTAAGATTTTAAAATTATTCACATAATGAAAACCTATACTTTGTCTCAGTCGAGTTTCCCATTCAAATGCATGTAACAGTGAGAAACGCGTTGTCTTGGCGAAAGAAAGCGTTTTCGTACAACTTCATATAAATCGCTGTGACTTTTGATAGAAGACTCAGAAACACATGTTTATGGCTTTATCTTATAGAACTCAATATCCCTGTGCTGGGCAAACAGGTTTTGCAGCCGATTGAGCAAAGATTTTAAAATTATTCACATAATGAAAACCTATACTTTGTTTCAGGCGAGTTTCCCATTCAAATGCATGTAACAGTGAGAAACACACTGTCTTGGCGAAAGAAAGCATTTTCGTACAACTTCATATAAATCGCTGTAACTTTTGATAGAAGTCTCAGACAAACATGTTTATGGCTTTATCTTATAGAACTCAATATCCCCGTGCTGGGAAAACAGGTCTTGCAGCCGTTTGAGCTAAGATTTTAAAATTATTCACATAATGAAAACCTATACTTTGTCTCGGGCGAGTTTCCCATTCAAATGCATGTAACAGTGAGAAACGCATTGTCTTGGCGAAAGAAAGCGTTTTTGAACAACTTCATATAAATCGCTGTAACTTTTGATAGAAGACTCAGACAAACATGTTTATGGCTTTATCTTATAGAACTCAATATCCCCGTGCTGGGCAAACAGGTTTTGCAGCCGTTTGAGCTAAGATTTTAAAATTATTCACATAATGAAAACCTATACTTTGTCTCAGTCGAGTTTCCCATTCAAATGCATGTAACAGTGAGAAACGCGTTGTCTTGGCGAAAGAAAGCGTTTTCGTACAACTTCATATAAATCGCTGTGACTTTTGATAGAAGACTCAGAAACACATGTTTATGGCTTTATCTTATAGAACTCAATATGCCGGTGCTGGGCAAACAGGTTTTGCAGCCGTTTGAGCTAAGATTTTAAAATTATTCACATAATGAAAACCTATACTTTGTTTCAGTCGAGTTTCCCATTCAAATGCATGTAACAGTGAGAAACGCATTGTCTTGGCGAAAGAAAGCGTTTTTGAACAACTTCATATAAATCGCTGTAACTTTTGAAAGAAGACTCAGACAAACATGTTTATGGCTTTATCTTATAGAACTCAATATCCCCGTGCTGGGCAAACAGGTTTTGCAGCCGTTTGAGCTAAGATTTTAAAATTATTCACATAATGAAAACCTATACTTTGTTTCAGGCGAGTTTCCCATTCAAATGCATGTAACAGTGAGAAACGCATTGTCTTGGCGAAAGAAAGCGTTTTTGAACAACTTCATATAAATCGCTGTAACTTTTGAAAGAAGACTCAGACAAACATGTTTATGGCTTTATCTTATAGAACTCAATATGCCCGTGCTGGGCAAACAGGTTTTGCAGCCGTTTGAGCTAAGATTTTAAAATTATTCACATAATGAAAACCTATACTTTGTCTCGGGCGAGTTTCCCATTCAAATGCATGTAACAGTGAGAAACGCAATGTCTAGGCGAAAGAAAGCGTTTTCGTACAACTTCATATAAATCGCTGTAACTTTTGATAGAAGACTCAGACAAACATGTTTATGGCTTTATCTTATAGAACTCAATATCCCCGTGCTGGGAAAACAGGTCTTGCAGCCGTTTGAGCTAAGATTTTAAAATTATTCACATAATGAAAACCTATACTTTGTCTCGGGCGAGTTTCCCATTCAAATGCATGTAACAGTGAGAAACGCATTGTCTTGGCAAAAGAAAGCGTTTTTGAACAACTTCATATAAATCGCTGTAACTTTTGATAGAAGACTCAGACAAACATGTTTATGGCTTTATCTTATAGAACTCAATATCCCCGTGCTGGGCAAACAGGTTTTGCAGCCGTTTGAGCTAAGATTTTAAAATTATTCACATAATGAAAACCTATACTTTGTTTCAGTCGAGTTTCCCATTCAAATGCATGTAACAGTGAGAAACGCATTGTCTAGGCGAAAGAAAGCGTTTTCGTACAACTTCATATAAATCGCTGTAACTTTTGATAGAAGACTCAGACAAACATGTTTATGGCTTTATCTTATAGAACTCAATATCCCCGTGCTGGGCAAACAGGTTTTGCAGCCGTTTGAGCTAAGATTTTAAAATTATTCACATAATGAAAACCTATACTTTGTCTCGGGCGAGTTTCCCATTCAAATGCATGTAACAGTGAGAAACGCATTGTCTTGGCAAAAGAAAGCGTTTTTGAACAACTTCATATAAATCGCTGTAACTTTTGATAGAAGACTCAGACAAACATGTTTATGGCTTTATCTTATAGAACTCAATATCCCCGTGCTGGGCAAACAGGTTTTGCAGCCGTTTGAGCTAAGATTTTAAAATTATTCACATAATGAAAACCTATACTTTGTTTCAGTCGAGTTTCCCATTCAAATGCATGTAACAGTGAGAAACGCGTTGTCTTGGCGAAAGAAAGCGTTTTCGTACAACTTCATATAAATCGCTGTGACTTTTGATAGAAGACTCAGAAACACATGTTTATGGCTTTATCTTATAGAACTCAATATCCCTGTGCTGGGCAAACAGGTTTTGCAGCCGATTGAGCTAAGATTTTAAAATTATTCACATAATGAAAACCTATACTTTGTTTCAGGCGAGTTTCCCATTCAAATGCATGTAACAGTGAGAAACGCGTTGTCTTGGCGAAAGAAAGCGTTTTCGTACAACTTCATATAAATCGCTGTGACTTTTGATAGAAGACTCAGAAACACATGTTTATGGCTTTATCTTATAGAACTCAATATCCCTGTGCTGGGCAAACAGGTTTTGCAGCCGTTTGAGCTAAGATTTTAAAATTATTCACATAATGAAAACCTATACTTTGTCTCGGGCGAGTTTCCCATTCAAATGCATGTAACAGTGAGAAACGCATTGTCTTGGCGAAAGAAAGCGTTTTTGAACAACTTCATATAAATCGCTGTAACTTTTGATAGAAGACTCAGACAAACATGTTTATGGCTTTATCTTATAGAACTCAATATCCCCGTGCTGGGCAAACAGGTTTTGCAGCCGTTTGAGCTAAGATTTTAAAATTATTCACATAATGAAAACCTATACTTTGTTTCAGGCGAGTTTCCCATTCAAATGCATGTAACAGTGAGAAACGCATTGTCTTGGCGAAAGAAAGCGTTTTTGAACAACTTCATATAAATCGCTGTAACTTTTGAAAGAAGACTCAGACAAACATGTTCATGGCTTTATCTTATAGAACTCAATATGCCCGTGCTGGGCAAACAGGTTTTGCAGCCGTTTGAGCTAAGATTTTAAAATTATTCACATAATGAAAACCTATACTTTGTCTCAGTCGAGTTTCCCATTCAAATGCATGTAACAGTGAGAAACGCGTTGTCTTGGCGAAAGAAAGCGTTTTCGTACAACTTCATATAAATCGCTGTGACTTTTGATAGAAGACTCAGAAACACATGTTTATGGCTTTATCTTATAGAACTCAATATCCCTGTGCTGGGCAAACAGGTTTTGCAGCCGATTGAGCTAAGATTTTAAAATTATTCACATAATGAAAACCTATACTTTGTTTCAGGCGAGTTTCCCATTCAAATGCATGTAACAGTGAGAAACGCATTGTCTAGGCGAAAGAAAGCGTTTTCGTACAACTTCATATAAATCGCTGTAACTTTTGATAGAAGACTCAGACAAACATGTTTATGGCTTTATCTTATAGAACTCAATATCCCCGTGCTGGGCAAACAGGTCTTGCAGCCGTTTGAGCTAAGATTTTAAAATTATTCACATAATGAAAACCTATACTTTGTCTCAGTCGAGTTTCCCATTCAAATGCATGTAACAGTGAGAAACGCGTTGTCTTGGCGAAAGAAAGCGTTTTCGTACAACTTCATATAAATCGCTGTGACTTTTGATAGAAGACTCAGACAAACATGTTTATGGCTTTATCTTATAGAACTCAATATCCCCGTGCTGGGCAAACAGGTTTTGCAGCCGTTTGAGCTAAGATTTTAAAATTATTCACATAATGAAAACCTATACTTTGTTTCAGGCGAGTTTCCCATTCAAATGCATGTAACAGTGAGAAACGCATTGTCTTGGCGAAAGAAAGCGTTTTTGAACAACTTCATATAAATCGCTGTAACTTTTGAAAGAAGACTCAGACAAACATGTTTATGGCTTTATCTTATAGAACTCAATATGCCCGTGCTGGGCAAACAGGTTTTGCAGCCGTTTGAGCTAAGATTTTAAAATTATTCACATAATGAAAACCTATACTTTGTTTCAGTCGAGTTTCCCATTCAAATGCATGTAACAGTGAGAAACGCATTGTCTAGGCGAAAGAAAGCGTTTTCGTACAACTTCATATAAATCGCTGTAACTTTTGATAGAAGACTCAGACAAACATGTTTATGGCTTTATCTTATAGAACTCAATATCCCCGTGCTGGGAAAACAGGTCTTGCAGCCGTTTGAGCTAAGATTTTAAAATTATTCACATAATGAAAACCTATACTTTGTCTCGGGCGAGTTTCCCATTCAAATGCATGTAACAGTGAGAAACGCATTGTCTTGGCAAAAGAAAGCGTTTTTGAACAACTTCATATAAATCGCTGTAACTTTTGATAGAAGACTCAGACAAACATGTTTATGGCTTTATCTTATAGAACTCAATATCCCCGTGCTGGGCAAACAGGTTTTGCAGCCGTTTGAGCTAAGATTTTAAAATTATTCACATAATGAAAACCTATACTTTGTTTCAGTCGAGTTTCCCATTCAAATGCATGTAACAGTGAGAAACGCGTTGTCTTGGCGAAAGAAAGCGTTTTCGTACAACTTCATATAAATCGCTGTGACTTTTGATAGAAGACTCAGAAACACATGTTTATGGCTTTATCTTATAGAACTCAATATCCCTGTGCTGGGCAAACAGGTTTTGCAGCCGATTGAGCTAAGATTTTAAAATTATTCACATAATGAAAACCTATACTTTGTTTCAGGCGAGTTTCCCATTCAAATGCATGTAACAGTGAGAAACGCGTTGTCTTGGCGAAAGAAAGCGTTTTCGTACAACTTCATATAAATCGCTGTGACTTTTGATAGAAGACTCAGAAACACATGTTTATGGCTTTATCTTATAGAACTCAATATCCCTGTGCTGGGCAAACAGGTTTTGCAGCCGTTTGAGCTAAGATTTTAAAATTATTCACATAATGAAAACCTATACTTTGTCTCGGGCGAGTTTCCCATTCAAATGCATGTAACAGTGAGAAACGCATTGTCTAGGCGAAAGAAAGCGTTTTCGTACAACTTCATATAAATCGCTGTAACTTTTGATAGAAGACTCAGACAAACATGTTTATGGCTTTATCTTATAGAACTCAATATCCCCGTGCTGGGAAAACAGGTCTTGCAGCCGTTTGAGCTAAGATTTTAAAATTATTCACATAATGAAAACCTATACTTTGTCTCGGGCGAGTTTCCCATTCAAATGCATGTAACAGTGAGAAACGCATTGTCTTGGCGAAAGAAAGCGTTTTTGAACAACTTCATATAAATCGCTGTAACTTTTGATAGAAGACTCAGACAAACATGTTTATGGCTTTATCTTATAGAACTCAATATCCCCGTGCTGGGCAAACAGGTTTTGCAGCCGTTTGAGCTAAGATTTTAAAATTATTCACATAATGAAAACCTATACTTTGTTTCAGGCGAGTTTCCCATTCAAATGCATGTAACAGTGAGAAACGCATTGTCTTGGCGAAAGAAAGCGTTTTTGAACAACTTCATATAAATCGCTGTAACTTTTGAAAGAAGACTCAGACAAACATGTTCATGGCTTTATCTTATAGAACTCAATATGCCCGTGCTGGGCAAACAGGTTTTGCAGCCGTTTGAGCTAAGATTTTAAAATTATTCACATAATGAAAACCTATACTTTGTCTCAGTCGAGTTTCCCATTCAAATGCATGTAACAGTGAGAAACGCGTTGTCTTGGCGAAAGAAAGCGTTTTCGTACAACTTCATATAAATCGCTGTGACTTTTGATAGAAGACTCAGAAACACATGTTTATGGCTTTATCTTATAGAACTCAATATCCCTGTGCTGGGCAAACAGGTTTTGCAGCCGATTGAGCTAAGATTTTAAAATTATTCACATAATGAAAACCTATACTTTGTTTCAGGCGAGTTTCCCATTCAAATGCATGTAACAGTGAGAAACGCATTGTCTTGGCGAAAGAAAGCGTTTTTGAACAACTTCATATAAATCGCTGTAACTTTTGATAGAAGACTCAGACAAACATGTTTATGGCTTTATCTTATAGAACTCAATATCCCCGTGCTGGGCAAACAGGTTTTGCAGCCGTTTGAGCTAAGATTTTAAAATTATTCACATAATGAAAACCTATACTTTGTTTCAGGCGAGTTTCCCATTCAAATGCATGTAACAGTGAGAAACGCATTGTCTTGGCGAAAGAAAGCGTTTTTGAACAACTTCATATAAATCGCTGTAACTTTTGAAAGAAGACTCAGACAAACATGTTCATGGCTTTATCTTATAGAACTCAATATGCCCGTGCTGGGCAAACAGGTTTTGCAGCCGTTTGAGCTAAGATTTTAAAATTATTCACATAATGAAAACCTATACTTTGTCTCAGTCGAGTTTCCCATTCAAATGCATGTAACAGTGAGAAACGCGTTGTCTTGGCGAAAGAAAGCGTTTTCGTACAACTTCATATAAATCGCTGTGACTTTTGATAGAAGACTCAGAAACACATGTTTATGGCTTTATCTTATAGAACTCAATATCCCTGTGCTGGGCAAACAGGTTTTGCAGCCGATTGAGCTAAGATTTTAAAATTATTCACATAATGAAAACCTATACTTTGTTTCAGGCGAGTTTCCCATTCAAATGCATGTAACAGTGAGAAACGCATTGTCTAGGCGAAAGAAAGCGTTTTCGTACAACTTCATATAAATCGCTGTAACTTTTGATAGAAGACTCAGACAAACATGTTTATGGCTTTATCTTATAGAACTCAATATCCCCGTGCTGGGCAAACAGGTCTTGCAGCCGTTTGAGCTAAGATTTTAAAATTATTCACATAATGAAAACCTATACTTTGTCTCAGTCGAGTTTCCCATTCAAATGCATGTAACAGTGAGAAACGCGTTGTCTTGGCGAAAGAAAGCGTTTTCGTACAACTTCATATAAATCGCTGTGACTTTTGATAGAAGACTCAGACAAACATGTTTATGGCTTTATCTTATAGAACTCAATATCCCCGTGCTGGGCAAACAGGTTTTGCAGCCGTTTGAGCTAAGATTTTAAAATTATTCACATAATGTAAACCTATACTTTGTTTCAGGCGAGTTTCCCATTCAAATGCATGTAACAGTGAGAAACGCATTGTCTTGGCGAAAGAAAGCGTTTTTGAACAACTTCATATAAATCGCTGTAACTTTTGAAAGAAGACTCAGACAAACATGTTTATGGCTTTATCTTATAGAACTCAATATGCCCGTGCTGGGCAAACAGGTTTTGCAGCCGTTTGAGCTAAGATTTTAAAATTATTCACATAATGAAAACCTATACTTTGTTTCAGTCGAGTTTCCCATTCAAATGCATGTAACAGTGAGAAACGCATTGTCTAGGCGAAAGAAAGCGTTTTCGTACAACTTCATATAAATCGCTGTAACTTTTGATAGAAGACTCAGACAAACATGTTTATGGCTTTATCTTATAGAACTCAATATCCCCGTGCTGGGAAAACAGGTCTTGCAGCCGTTTGAGCTAAGATTTTAAAATTATTCACATAATGAAAACCTATACTTTGTCTCGGGCGAGTTTCCCATTCAAATGCATGTAACAGTGAGAAACGCATTGTCTTGGCAAAAGAAAGCGTTTTTGAACAACTTCATATAAATCGCTGTAACTTTTGATAGAAGACTCAGACAAACATGTTTATGGCTTTATCTTATAGAACTCAATATCCCCGTGCTGGGCAAACAGGTTTTGCAGCCGTTTGAGCTAAGATTTTAAAATTATTCACATAATGAAAACCTATACTTTGTTTCAGTCAAGTTTCCCATTCAAATGCATGTAACAGTGAGAAACGCGTTGTCTTGGCGAAAGAAAGCGTTTTCGTACAACTTCATATAAATCGCTGTGACTTTTGATAGAAGACTCAGAAACACATGTTTATGGCTTTATCTTATAGAACTCAATATCCCTGTGCTGGGCAAACAGGTTTTGCAGCCGATTGAGCTAAGATTTTAAAATTATTCACATAATGAAAACCTATACTTTGTTTCAGGCGAGTTTCCCATTCAAATGCATGTAACAGTGAGAAACGCGTTGTCTTGGCGAAAGAAAGCGTTTTCGTACAACTTCATATAAATCGCTGTGACTTTTGATAGAAGACTCAGAAACACATGTTTATGGCTTTATCTTATAGAACTCAATATCCCTGTGCTGGGCAAACAGGTTTTGCAGCCGTTTGAGCTAAGATTTTAAAATTATTCACATAATGAAAACCTATACTTTGTCTCGGGCGAGTTTCCCATTCAAATGCATGTAACAGTGAGAAACGCATTGTCTAGGCGAAAGAAAGCGTTTTCGTACAACTTCATATAAATCGCTGTAACTTTTGATAGAAGACTCAGACAAACATGTTTATGGCTTTATCTTATAGAACTCAATATCCCCGTGCTGGGAAAACAGGTCTTGCAGCCGTTTGAGCTAAGATTTTAAAATTATTCACATAATGAAAACCTATACTTTGTCTCGGGCGAGTTTCCCATTCAAATGCATGTAACAGTGAGAAACGCATTGTCTTGGCGAAAGAAAGCGTTTTTGAACAACTTCATATAAATCGCTGTAACTTTTGATAGAAGACTCAGACAAACATGTTTATGGCTTTATCTTATAGAACTCAATATCCCCGTGCTGGGCAAACAGGTTTTGCAGCCGTTTGAGCTAAGATTTTAAAATTATTCACATAATGAAAACCTATACTTTGTTTCAGGCGAGTTTCCCATTCAAATGCATGTAACAGTGAGAAACGCATTGTCTTGGCGAAAGAAAGCGTTTTTGAACAACTTCATATAAATCGCTGTAACTTTTGAAAGAAGACTCAGACAAACATGTTCATGGCTTTATCTTATAGAACTCAATATGCCCGTGCTGGGCAAACAGGTTTTGCAGCCGTTTGAGCTAAGATTTTAAAATTATTCACATAATGAAAACCTATACTTTGTCTCAGTCGAGTTTCCCATTCAAATGCATGTAACAGTGAGAAACGCGTTGTCTTGGCGAAAGAAAGCGTTTTCGTACAACTTCATATAAATCGCTGTGACTTTTGATAGAAGACTCAGAAACACATGTTTATGGCTTTATCTTATAGAACTCAATATCCCTGTGCTGGGCAAACAGGTTTTGCAGCCGATTGAGCTAAGATTTTAAAATTATTCACATAATGAAAACCTATACTTTGTTTCAGGCGAGTTTCCCATTCAAATGCATGTAACAGTGAGAAACGCATTGTCTAGGCGAAAGAAAGCGTTTTCGTACAACTTCATATAAATCGCTGTAACTTTTGATAGAAGACTCAGACAAACATGTTTATGGCTTTATCTTATAGAACTCAATATCCCCGTGCTGGGCAAACAGGTCTTGCAGCCGTTTGAGCTAAGATTTTAAAATTATTCACATAATGAAAACCTATACTTTGTCTCAGTCGAGTTTCCCATTCAAATGCATGTAACAGTGAGAAACGCGTTGTCTTGGCGAAAGAAAGCGTTTTCGTACAACTTCATATAAATCGCTGTGACTTTTGATAGAAGACTCAGAAACACATGTTTATGGCTTTATCTTATAGAACTCAATATCCCTGTGCTGGGCAAACAGGTTTTGCAGCCGATTGAGCTAAGATTTTAAAATTATTCACATAATGAAAACCTATACTTTGTTTCAGGCGAGTTTCCCATTCAAATGCATGTAACAGTGAGAAACGCATTGTCTAGGCGAAAGAAAGCGTTTTCGTACAACTTCATATAAATCGCTGTAACTTTTGATAGAAGACTCAGACAAACATGTTTATGGCTTTATCTTATAGAACTCAATATCCCCGTGCTGGGCAAACAGGTCTTGCAGCCGTTTGAGCTAAGATTTTAAAATTATTCACATAATGAAAACCTATACTTTGTCTCGGGCGAGTTTCCCATTCAAATGCATGTAACAGTGAGAAACGCATTGTCTAGGCGAAAGAAAGCGTTTTCGTACAACTTCATATAAATCGCTGTAACTTTTGATAGAAGACTCAGACAAACATGTTTATGGCTTTATCTTATAGAACTCAATATCCCCGTGCTGGGAAAACAGGTCTTGCAGCCGTTTGAGCTAAGATTTTAAAATTATTCACATAATGAAAACCTATACTTTGTCTCGGGCGAGTTTCCCATTCAAATGCATGTAACAGTGAGAAACGCATTGTCTTGGCGAAAGAAAGCGTTTTTGAACAACTTCATATAAATCGCTGTGACTTTTGATAGAAGACTCAGAAACACATGTTTATGGCTTTATCTTATAGAACTCAATATCCCTGTGCTGGGCAAACAGGTTTTGCAGCCGATTGAGCTAAGATTTTAAAATTATTCACATAATGAAAACCTATACTTTGTTTCAGGCGAGTTTCCCATTCAAATGCATGTAACAGTGAGAAACACACTGTCTTGGCGAAAGAAAGCATTTTCGAACAACTTCATATAAATCGCTGTAACTTTTGAAAGAAGACTCAGACAAACATGTTTATGGCTTTATCTTATAGAACTCAATATCCCCGTGCTGGGCAAACAGGTTTTGCAGCCGTTTGAGCTAAGATTTTAAAATTATTCACATAATGAAAACCTATACTTTGTTTCAGGCGAGTTTCCCATTCAAATGCATGTAACAGTGAGAAACGCATTGTCTTGGCGAAAGAAAGCGTTTTTGAACAACTTCATATAAATCGCTGTAACTTTTGATAGAAGACTCAGACAAACATGTTTATGGCTTTATCTTATAGAACTCAATATCCCCGTGCTGGGCAAACAGGTTTTGCAGCCGTTTGAGCTAAGATTTTAAAATTATTCACATAATGAAAACCTATACTTTGTTTCAGGCGAGTTTCCCATTCAAATGCATGTAACAGTGAGAAACGCATTGTCTTGGCGAAAGAAAGCGTTTTTGAACAACTTCATATAAATCGCTGTAACTTTTGAAAGAAGACTCAGACAAACATGTTTATGGCTTTATCTTATAGAACTCAATATGCCCGTGCTGGGCAAACAGGTTTTGCAGCCGTTTGAGCTAAGATTTTAAAATTATTCACATAATGAAAACCTATACTTTGTCTCAGTCGAGTTTCCCATTCAAATGCATGTAACAGTGAGAAACGCGTTGTCTTGGCGAAAGAAAGCGTTTTCGTACAACTTCATATAAATCGCTGTGACTTTTGATAGAAGACTCAGAAACACATGTTTATGGCTTTATCTTATAGAACTCAATATCCCTGTGCTGGGCAAACAGGTTTTGCAGCCGATTGAGCTAAGATTTTAAAATTATTCACATAATGAAAACCTATACTTTGTTTCAGGCGAGTTTCCCATTCAAATGCATGTAACAGTGAGAAACACACTGTCTTGGCGAAAGAAAGCATTTTCGAACAACTTCATATAAATCGCTGTAACTTTTGAAAGAAGACTCAGACAAACATGTTTATGGCTTTATCTTATAGAACTCAATATCCCCGTGCTGGGCAAACAGGTTTTGCAGCCGTTTGAGCTAAGATTTTAAAATTATTCACATAATGAAAACCTATACTTTGTTTCAGGCGAGTTTCCCATTCAAATGCATGTAACAGTGAGAAACGCATTGTCTTGGCGAAAGAAAGCGTTTTTGAACAACTTCATATAAATCGCTGTAACTTTTGATAGAAGACTCAGACAAACATGTTTATGGCTTTATCTTATAGAACTCAATATCCCCGTGCTGGGCAAACAGGTTTTGCAGCCGTTTGAGCTAAGATTTTAAAATTATTCACATAATGAAAACCTATACTTTGTTTCAGGCGAGTTTCCCATTCAAATGCATGTAACAGTGAGAAACGCATTGTCTTGGCGAAAGAAAGCGTTTTTGAACAACTTCATATAAATCGCTGTAACTTTTGAAAGAAGACTCAGACAAACATGTTTATGGCTTTATCTTATAGAACTCAATATGCCCGTGCTGGGCAAACAGGTTTTGCAGCCGTTTGAGCTAAGATTTTAAAATTATTCACATAATGAAAACCTATACTTTGTCTCGGGCGAGTTTCCCATTCAAATGCATGTAACAGTGAGAAACGCATTGTCTTGGCAAAAGAAAGCGTTTTTGAACAACTTCATATAAATCGCTGTAACTTTTGATAGAAGACTCAGACAAACATGTTTATGGCTTTATCTTATAGAACTCAATATCCCCGTGCTGGGCAAACAGGTTTTGCAGCCGTTTGAGCTAAGATTTTAAAATTATTCACATAATGAAAACCTATACTTTGTTTCAGTCGAGTTTCCCATTCAAATGCATGTAACAGTGAGAAACGCATTGTCTAGGCGAAAGAAAGCGTTTTCGTACAACTTCATATAAATCGCTGTAACTTTTGATAGAAGACTCAGACAAACATGTTTATGGCTTTATCTTATAGAACTCAATATCCCCGTGCTGGGCAAACAGGTCTTGCAGCCGTTTGAGCTAAGATTTTAAAATTATTCACATAATGAAAACCTATACTTTGTCTCGGGCGAGTTTCCCATTCAAATGCATGTAACAGTGAGAAACGCATTGTCTTGGCAAAAGAAAGCGTTTTTGAACAACTTCATATAAATCGCTGTAACTTTTGATAGAAGACTCAGACAAACATGTTTATGGCTTTATCTTATAGAACTCAATATCCCCGTGCTGGGCAAACAGGTTTTGCAGCCGTTTGAGCTAAGATTTTAAAATTATTCACATAATGAAAACCTATACTTTGTTTCAGTCGAGTTTCCCATTCAAATGCATGTAACAGTGAGAAACGCGTTGTCTTGGCGAAAGAAAGCGTTTTCGTACAACTTCATATAAATCGCTGTGACTTTTGATAGAAGACTCAGAAACACATGTTTATGGCTTTATCTTATAGAACTCAATATCCCTGTGCTGGGCAAACAGGTTTTGCAGCCGATTGAGCTAAGATTTTAAAATTATTCACATAATGAAAACCTATACTTTGTTTCAGGCGAGTTTCCCATTCAAATGCATGTAACAGTGAGAAACGCGTTGTCTTGGCGAAAGAAAGCGTTTTCGTACAACTTCATATAAATCGCTGTGACTTTTGATAGAAGACTCAGAAACACATGTTTATGGCTTTATCTTATAGAACTCAATATCCCTGTGCTGGGCAAACAGGTTTTGCAGCCGTTTGAGCTAAGATTTTAAAATTATTCACATAATGAAAACCTATACTTTGTCTCGGGCGAGTTTCCCATTCAAATGCATGTAACAGTGAGAAACGCATTGTCTTGGCGAAAGAAAGCGTTTTTGAACAACTTCATATAAATCGCTGTAACTTTTGATAGAAGACTCAGACAAACATGTTTATGGCTTTATCTTATAGAACTCAATATCCCCGTGCTGGGCAAACAGGTTTTGCAGCCGTTTGAGCTAAGATTTTAAAATTATTCACATAATGAAAACCTATACTTTGTTTCAGGCGAGTTTCCCATTCAAATGCATGTAACAGTGAGAAACGCATTGTCTTGGCGAAAGAAAGCGTTTTTGAACAACTTCATATAAATCGCTGTAACTTTTGAAAGAAGACTCAGACAAACATGTTCATGGCTTTATCTTATAGAACTCAATATGCCCGTGCTGGGCAAACAGGTTTTGCAGCCGTTTGAGCTAAGATTTTAAAATTATTCACATAATGAAAACCTATACTTTGTCTCAGTCGAGTTTCCCATTCAAATGCATGTAACAGTGAGAAACGCGTTGTCTTGGCGAAAGAAAGCGTTTTCGTACAACTTCATATAAATCGCTGTGACTTTTGATAGAAGACTCAGAAACACATGTTTATGGCTTTATCTTATAGAACTCAATATCCCTGTGCTGGGCAAACAGGTTTTGCAGCCGATTGAGCTAAGATTTTAAAATTATTCACATAATGAAAACCTATACTTTGTTTCAGGCGAGTTTCCCATTCAAATGCATGTAACAGTGAGAAACGCATTGTCTAGGCGAAAGAAAGCGTTTTCGTACAACTTCATATAAATCGCTGTAACTTTTGATAGAAGACTCAGACAAACATGTTTATGGCTTTATCTTATAGAACTCAATATCCCCGTGCTGGGCAAACAGGTCTTGCAGCCGTTTGAGCTAAGATTTTAAAATTATTCACATAATGAAAACCTATACTTTGTCTCAGTCGAGTTTCCCATTCAAATGCATGTAACAGTGAGAAACGCGTTGTCTTGGCGAAAGAAAGCGTTTTCGTACAACTTCATATAAATCGCTGTGACTTTTGATAGAAGACTCAGACAAACATGTTTATGGCTTTATCTTATAGAACTCAATATCCCCGTGCTGGGCAAACAGGTTTTGCAGCCGTTTGAGCTAAGATTTTAAAATTATTCACATAATGAAAACCTATACTTTGTTTCAGGCGAGTTTCCCATTCAAATGCATGTAACAGTGAGAAACGCATTGTCTTGGCGAAAGAAAGCGTTTTTGAACAACTTCATATAAATCGCTGTAACTTTTGAAAGAAGACTCAGACAAACATGTTTATGGCTTTATCTTATAGAACTCAATATGCCCGTGCTGGGCAAACAGGTTTTGCAGCCGTTTGAGCTAAGATTTTAAAATTATTCACATAATGAAAACCTATACTTTGTTTCAGTCGAGTTTCCCATTCAAATGCATGTAACAGTGAGAAACGCATTGTCTAGGCGAAAGAAAGCGTTTTCGTACAACTTCATATAAATCGCTGTAACTTTTGATAGAAGACTCAGACAAACATGTTTATGGCTTTATCTTATAGAACTCAATATCCCCGTGCTGGGAAAACAGGTCTTGCAGCCGTTTGAGCTAAGATTTTAAAATTATTCACATAATGAAAACCTATACTTTGTCTCGGGCGAGTTTCCCATTCAAATGCATGTAACAGTGAGAAACGCATTGTCTTGGCAAAAGAAAGCGTTTTTGAACAACTTCATATAAATCGCTGTAACTTTTGATAGAAGACTCAGACAAACATGTTTATGGCTTTATCTTATAGAACTCAATATCCCCGTGCTGGGCAAACAGGTTTTGCAGCCGTTTGAGCTAAGATTTTAAAATTATTCACATAATGAAAACCTATACTTTGTTTCAGTCGAGTTTCCCATTCAAATGCATGTAACAGTGAGAAACGCGTTGTCTTGGCGAAAGAAAGCGTTTTCGTACAACTTCATATAAATCGCTGTGACTTTTGATAGAAGACTCAGAAACACATGTTTATGGCTTTATCTTATAGAACTCAATATCCCTGTGCTGGGCAAACAGGTTTTGCAGCCGATTGAGCTAAGATTTTAAAATTATTCACATAATGAAAACCTATACTTTGTTTCAGGCGAGTTTCCCATTCAAATGCATGTAACAGTGAGAAACGCGTTGTCTTGGCGAAAGAAAGCGTTTTCGTACAACTTCATATAAATCGCTGTGACTTTTGATAGAAGACTCAGAAACACATGTTTATGGCTTTATCTTATAGAACTCAATATCCCTGTGCTGGGCAAACAGGTTTTGCAGCCGTTTGAGCTAAGATTTTAAAATTATTCACATAATGAAAACCTATACTTTGTCTCGGGCGAGTTTCCCATTCAAATGCATGTAACAGTGAGAAACGCATTGTCTAGGCGAAAGAAAGCGTTTTCGTACAACTTCATATAAATCGCTGTAACTTTTGATAGAAGACTCAGACAAACATGTTTATGGCTTTATCTTATAGAACTCAATATCCCCGTGCTGGGAAAACAGGTCTTGCAGCCGTTTGAGCTAAGATTTTAAAATTATTCACATAATGAAAACCTATACTTTGTCTCGGGCGAGTTTCCCATTCAAATGCATGTAACAGTGAGAAACGCATTGTCTTGGCGAAAGAAAGCGTTTTTGAACAACTTCATATAAATCGCTGTAACTTTTGATAGAAGACTCAGACAAACATGTTTATGGCTTTATCTTATAGAACTCAATATCCCCGTGCTGGGCAAACAGGTTTTGCAGCCGTTTGAGCTAAGATTTTAAAATTATTCACATAATGAAAACCTATACTTTGTTTCAGGCGAGTTTCCCATTCAAATGCATGTAACAGTGAGAAACGCATTGTCTTGGCGAAAGAAAGCGTTTTTGAACAACTTCATATAAATCGCTGTAACTTTTGAAAGAAGACTCAGACAAACATGTTCATGGCTTTATCTTATAGAACTCAATATGCCCGTGCTGGGCAAACAGGTTTTGCAGCCGTTTGAGCTAAGATTTTAAAATTATTCACATAATGAAAACCTATACTTTGTCTCAGTCGAGTTTCCCATTCAAATGCATGTAACAGTGAGAAACGCGTTGTCTTGGCGAAAGAAAGCGTTTTCGTACAACTTCATATAAATCGCTGTGACTTTTGATAGAAGACTCAGAAACACATGTTTATGGCTTTATCTTATAGAACTCAATATCCCTGTGCTGGGCAAACAGGTTTTGCAGCCGATTGAGCTAAGATTTTAAAATTATTCACATAATGAAAACCTATACTTTGTTTCAGGCGAGTTTCCCATTCAAATGCATGTAACAGTGAGAAACGCATTGTCTAGGCGAAAGAAAGCGTTTTCGTACAACTTCATATAAATCGCTGTAACTTTTGATAGAAGACTCAGACAAACATGTTTATGGCTTTATCTTATAGAACTCAATATCCCCGTGCTGGGCAAACAGGTCTTGCAGCCGTTTGAGCTAAGATTTTAAAATTATTCACATAATGAAAACCTATACTTTGTCTCAGTCGAGTTTCCCATTCAAATGCATGTAACAGTGAGAAACGCGTTGTCTTGGCGAAAGAAAGCGTTTTCGTACAACTTCATATAAATCGCTGTGACTTTTGATAGAAGACTCAGAAACACATGTTTATGGCTTTATCTTATAGAACTCAATATCCCTGTGCTGGGCAAACAGGTTTTGCAGCCGATTGAGCTAAGATTTTAAAATTATTCACATAATGAAAACCTATACTTTGTTTCAGGCGAGTTTCCCATTCAAATGCATGTAACAGTGAGAAACGCATTGTCTAGGCGAAAGAAAGCGTTTTCGTACAACTTCATATAAATCGCTGTAACTTTTGATAGAAGACTCAGACAAACATGTTTATGGCTTTATCTTATAGAACTCAATATCCCCGTGCTGGGCAAACAGGTCTTGCAGCCGTTTGAGCTAAGATTTTAAAATTATTCACATAATGAAAACCTATACTTTGTCTCGGGCGAGTTTCCCATTCAAATGCATGTAACAGTGAGAAACGCATTGTCTAGGCGAAAGAAAGCGTTTTCGTACAACTTCATATAAATCGCTGTAACTTTTGATAGAAGACTCAGACAAACATGTTTATGGCTTTATCTTATAGAACTCAATATCCCCGTGCTGGGAAAACAGGTCTTGCAGCCGTTTGAGCTAAGATTTTAAAATTATTCACATAATGAAAACCTATACTTTGTCTCGGGCGAGTTTCCCATTCAAATGCATGTAACAGTGAGAAACGCATTGTCTTGGCGAAAGAAAGCGTTTTTGAACAACTTCATATAAATCGCTGTGACTTTTGATAGAAGACTCAGAAACACATGTTTATGGCTTTATCTTATAGAACTCAATATCCCTGTGCTGGGCAAACAGGTTTTGCAGCCGATTGAGCTAAGATTTTAAAATTATTCACATAATGAAAACCTATACTTTGTTTCAGGCGAGTTTCCCATTCAAATGCATGTAACAGTGAGAAACACACTGTCTTGGCGAAAGAAAGCATTTTCGAACAACTTCATATAAATCGCTGTAACTTTTGAAAGAAGACTCAGACAAACATGTTTATGGCTTTATCTTATAGAACTCAATATCCCCGTGCTGGGCAAACAGGTTTTGCAGCCGTTTGAGCTAAGATTTTAAAATTATTCACATAATGAAAACCTATACTTTGTTTCAGGCGAGTTTCCCATTCAAATGCATGTAACAGTGAGAAACGCATTGTCTTGGCGAAAGAAAGCGTTTTTGAACAACTTCATATAAATCGCTGTAACTTTTGATAGAAGACTCAGACAAACATGTTTATGGCTTTATCTTATAGAACTCAATATCCCCGTGCTGGGCAAACAGGTTTTGCAGCCGTTTGAGCTAAGATTTTAAAATTATTCACATAATGAAAACCTATACTTTGTTTCAGGCGAGTTTCCCATTCAAATGCATGTAACAGTGAGAAACGCATTGTCTTGGCGAAAGAAAGCGTTTTTGAACAACTTCATATAAATCGCTGTAACTTTTGAAAGAAGACTCAGACAAACATGTTTATGGCTTTATCTTATAGAACTCAATATGCCCGTGCTGGGCAAACAGGTTTTGCAGCCGTTTGAGCTAAGATTTTAAAATTATTCACATAATGAAAACCTATACTTTGTCTCAGTCGAGTTTCCCATTCAAATGCATGTAACAGTGAGAAACGCGTTGTCTTGGCGAAAGAAAGCGTTTTCGTACAACTTCATATAAATCGCTGTGACTTTTGATAGAAGACTCAGAAACACATGTTTATGGCTTTATCTTATAGAACTCAATATCCCTGTGCTGGGCAAACAGGTTTTGCAGCCGATTGAGCTAAGATTTTAAAATTATTCACATAATGAAAACCTATACTTTGTTTCAGGCGAGTTTCCCATTCAAATGCATGTAACAGTGAGAAACACACTGTCTTGGCGAAAGAAAGCATTTTCGAACAACTTCATATAAATCGCTGTAACTTTTGAAAGAAGACTCAGACAAACATGTTTATGGCTTTATCTTATAGAACTCAATATCCCCGTGCTGGGCAAACAGGTTTTGCAGCCGTTTGAGCTAAGATTTTAAAATTATTCACATAATGAAAACCTATACTTTGTTTCAGGCGAGTTTCCCATTCAAATGCATGTAACAGTGAGAAACGCATTGTCTTGGCGAAAGAAAGCGTTTTTGAACAACTTCATATAAATCGCTGTAACTTTTGATAGAAGACTCAGACAAACATGTTTATGGCTTTATCTTATAGAACTCAATATCCCCGTGCTGGGCAAACAGGTTTTGCAGCCGTTTGAGCTAAGATTTTAAAATTATTCACATAATGAAAACCTATACTTTGTTTCAGGCGAGTTTCCCATTCAAATGCATGTAACAGTGAGAAACGCATTGTCTTGGCGAAAGAAAGCGTTTTTGAACAACTTCATATAAATCGCTGTAACTTTTGAAAGAAGACTCAGACAAACATGTTTATGGCTTTATCTTATAGAACTCAATATGCCCGTGCTGGGCAAACAGGTTTTGCAGCCGTTTGAGCTAAGATTTTAAAATTATTCACATAATGAAAACCTATACTTTGTCTCAGTCGAGTTTCCCATTCAAATGCATGTAACAGTGAGAAACGCGTTGTCTTGGCGAAAGAAAGCGTTTTCGTACAACTTCATATAAATCGCTGTGACTTTTGATAGAAGACTCAGAAACACATGTTTATGGCTTTATCTTATAGAACTCAATATCCCTGTGCTGGGCAAACAGGTTTTGCAGCCGATTGAGCAAAGATTTTAAAATTATTCACATAATGAAAACCTATACTTTGTTTCAGGTGAGTTTCCCATTCAAATGCATGTAACAGTGAGAAACACACTGTCTTGGCGAAAGAAAGCATTTTCGTACAACTTCATATAAATCGCTGTAACTTTTGATAGAAGACTCAGACAAACATGTTTATGGCTTTATCTTATAGAACTCAATATCCCCGTGCTGGGAAAACAGGTCTTGCAGCCGTTTGAGCTAAGATTTTAAAATTATTCACATAATGAAAACCTATACTTTGTCTCGGGCGAGTTTCCCATTCAAATGCATGTAACAGTGAGAAACGCATTGTCTTGGCGAAAGAAAGCGTTTTTGAACAACTTCATATAAATCGCTGTAACTTTTGATAGAAGACTCAGACAAACATGTTTATGGCTTTATCTTATAGAACTCAATATCCCCGTGCTGGGCAAACAGGTTTTGCAGCCGTTTGAGCTAAGATTTTAAAATTATTCACATAATGAAAACCTATACTTTGTCTCAGTCGAGTTTCCCATTCAAATGCATGTAACAGTGAGAAACGCGTTGTCTTGGCGAAAGAAAGCGTTTTCGTACAACTTCATATAAATCGCTGTGACTTTTGATAGAAGACTCAGAAACACATGTTTATGGCTTTATCTTATAGAACTCAATATGCCGGTGCTGGGCAAACAGGTTTTGCAGCCGTTTGAGCTAAGATTTTAAAATTATTCACATAATGAAAACCTATACTTTGTCTCAGTCGAGTTTCCCATTCAAATGCATGTAACAGTGAGAAACGCGTTGTCTTGGCGAAAGAAAGCGTTTTCGTACAACTTCATATAAATCGCTGTGACTTTTGATAGAAGACTCAGAAACACATGTTTATGGCTTTATCTTATAGAACTCAATATCCCTGTGCTGGGCAAACAGGTTTTGCAGCCGATTGAGCAAAGATTTTAAAATTATTCACATAATGAAAACCTATACTTTGTTTCAGGCGAGTTTCCCATTCAAATGCATGTAACAGTGAGAAACACACTGTCTTGGCGAAAGAAAGCATTTTCGTACAACTTCATATAAATCGCTGTAACTTTTGATAGAAGACTCAGACAAACATGTTTATGGCTTTATCTTATAGAACTCAATATCCCCGTGCTGGGAAAACAGGTCTTGCAGCCGTTTGAGCTAAGATTTTAAAATTATTCACATAATGAAAACCTATACTTTGTCTCGGGCGAGTTTCCCATTCAAATGCATGTAACAGTGAGAAACGCATTGTCTTGGCGAAAGAAAGCGTTTTTGAACAACTTCATATAAATCGCTGTAACTTTTGATAGAAGACTCAGACAAACATGTTTATGGCTTTATCTTATAGAACTCAATATCCCCGTGCTGGGCAAACAGGTTTTGCAGCCGATTGAGCTAAGATTTTAAAATTATTCACATAATGAAAACCTATACTTTGTTTCAGGCGAGTTTCCCATTCAAATGCATGTAACAGTGAGAAACGCATTGTCTTGGCGAAAGAAAGCGTTTTTGAACAACTTCATATAAATCGCTGTAACTTTTGAAAGAAGACTCAGACAAACATGTTTATGGCTTTATC
Organism: Rhamphochromis sp. 'chilingali'; assembly: GCF_963969265.1. NCBI lineage: Eukaryota > Metazoa > Chordata > Actinopteri > Cichliformes > Cichlidae > Rhamphochromis > Rhamphochromis sp. 'chilingali'. The sequence continues at coordinate 29,927,595 of NC_137932.1, forward strand.
TTATAGAACTCAATATCCCCGTGCTGGGCAAACAGGTTTTGCAGCCGTTTGAGCTAAGATTTTAAAATTATTCACATAATGAAAACCTATACTTTGTTTCAGGCGAGTTTCCCATTCAAATGCATGTAACAGTGAGAAACGCATTGTCTTGGCGAAAGAAAGCGTTTTTGAACAACTTCATATAAATCGCTGTAACTTTTGAAAGAAGACTCAGACAAACATGTTTATGGCTTTATCTTATAGAACTCAATATGCCCGTGCTGGGCAAACAGGTTTTGCAGCCGTTTGAGCTAAGATTTTAAAATTATTCACATAATGAAAACCTATACTTTGTCTCGGGCGAGTTTCCCATTCAAATGCATGTAACAGTGAGAAACGCAATGTCTAGGCGAAAGAAAGCGTTTTCGTACAACTTCATATAAATCGCTGTAACTTTTGATAGAAGACTCAGACAAACATGTTTATGGCTTTATCTTATAGAACTCAATATCCCCGTGCTGGGAAAACAGGTCTTGCAGCCGTTTGAGCTAAGATTTTAAAATTATTCACATAATGAAAACCTATACTTTGTCTCGGGCGAGTTTCCCATTCAAATGCATGTAACAGTGAGAAACGCATTGTCTTGGCAAAAGAAAGCGTTTTTGAACAACTTCATATAAATCGCTGTAACTTTTGATAGAAGACTCAGACAAACATGTTTATGGCTTTATCTTATAGAACTCAATATCCCCGTGCTGGGCAAACAGGTTTTGCAGCCGTTTGAGCTAAGATTTTAAAATTATTCACATAATGAAAACCTATACTTTGTTTCAGTCGAGTTTCCCATTCAAATGCATGTAACAGTGAGAAACGCGTTGTCTTGGCGAAAGAAAGCGTTTTCGTACAACTTCATATAAATCGCTGTGACTTTTGATAGAAGACTCAGAAACACATGTTTATGGCTTTATCTTATAGAACTCAATATCCCTGTGCTGGGCAAACAGGTTTTGCAGCCGATTGAGCTAAGATTTTAAAATTATTCACATAATGAAAACCTATACTTTGTTTCAGGCGAGTTTCCCATTCAAATGCATGTAACAGTGAGAAACGCGTTGTCTTGGCGAAAGAAAGCGTTTTCGTACAACTTCATATAAATCGCTGTGACTTTTGATAGAAGACTCAGAAACACATGTTTATGGCTTTATCTTATAGAACTCAATATCCCTGTGCTGGGCAAACAGGTTTTGCAGCCGTTTGAGCTAAGATTTTAAAATTATTCACATAATGAAAACCTATACTTTGTCTCGGGCGAGTTTCCCATTCAAATGCATGTAACAGTGAGAAACGCATTGTCTTGGCGAAAGAAAGCGTTTTTGAACAACTTCATATAAATCGCTGTAACTTTTGATAGAAGACTCAGACAAACATGTTTATGGCTTTATCTTATAGAACTCAATATCCCCGTGCTGGGCAAACAGGTTTTGCAGCCGTTTGAGCTAAGATTTTAAAATTATTCACATAATGAAAACCTATACTTTGTTTCAGGCGAGTTTCCCATTCAAATGCATGTAACAGTGAGAAACGCATTGTCTTGGCGAAAGAAAGCGTTTTTGAACAACTTCATATAAATCGCTGTAACTTTTGAAAGAAGACTCAGACAAACATGTTCATGGCTTTATCTTATAGAACTCAATATGCCCGTGCTGGGCAAACAGGTTTTGCAGCCGTTTGAGCTAAGATTTTAAAATTATTCACATAATGAAAACCTATACTTTGTCTCAGTCGAGTTTCCCATTCAAATGCATGTAACAGTGAGAAACGCGTTGTCTTGGCGAAAGAAAGCGTTTTCGTACAACTTCATATAAATCGCTGTGACTTTTGATAGAAGACTCAGAAACACATGTTTATGGCTTTATCTTATAGAACTCAATATCCCTGTGCTGGGCAAACAGGTTTTGCAGCCGATTGAGCTAAGATTTTAAAATTATTCACATAATGAAAACCTATACTTTGTTTCAGGCGAGTTTCCCATTCAAATGCATGTAACAGTGAGAAACGCATTGTCTAGGCGAAAGAAAGCGTTTTCGTACAACTTCATATAAATCGCTGTAACTTTTGATAGAAGACTCAGACAAACATGTTTATGGCTTTATCTTATAGAACTCAATATCCCCGTGCTGGGCAAACAGGTCTTGCAGCCGTTTGAGCTAAGATTTTAAAATTATTCACATAATGAAAACCTATACTTTGTCTCAGTCGAGTTTCCCATTCAAATGCATGTAACAGTGAGAAACGCGTTGTCTTGGCGAAAGAAAGCGTTTTCGTACAACTTCATATAAATCGCTGTGACTTTTGATAGAAGACTCAGACAAACATGTTTATGGCTTTATCTTATAGAACTCAATATCCCCGTGCTGGGCAAACAGGTTTTGCAGCCGTTTGAGCTAAGATTTTAAAATTATTCACATAATGAAAACCTATACTTTGTTTCAGGCGAGTTTCCCATTCAAATGCATGTAACAGTGAGAAACGCATTGTCTTGGCGAAAGAAAGCGTTTTTGAACAACTTCATATAAATCGCTGTAACTTTTGAAAGAAGACTCAGACAAACATGTTTATGGCTTTATCTTATAGAACTCAATATGCCCGTGCTGGGCAAACAGGTTTTGCAGCCGTTTGAGCTAAGATTTTAAAATTATTCACATAATGAAAACCTATACTTTGTTTCAGTCGAGTTTCCCATTCAAATGCATGTAACAGTGAGAAACGCATTGTCTAGGCGAAAGAAAGCGTTTTCGTACAACTTCATATAAATCGCTGTAACTTTTGATAGAAGACTCAGACAAACATGTTTATGGCTTTATCTTATAGAACTCAATATCCCCGTGCTGGGAAAACAGGTCTTGCAGCCGTTTGAGCTAAGATTTTAAAATTATTCACATAATGAAAACCTATACTTTGTCTCGGGCGAGTTTCCCATTCAAATGCATGTAACAGTGAGAAACGCATTGTCTTGGCAAAAGAAAGCGTTTTTGAACAACTTCATATAAATCGCTGTAACTTTTGATAGAAGACTCAGACAAACATGTTTATGGCTTTATCTTATAGAACTCAATATCCCCGTGCTGGGCAAACAGGTTTTGCAGCCGTTTGAGCTAAGATTTTAAAATTATTCACATAATGAAAACCTATACTTTGTTTCAGTCGAGTTTCCCATTCAAATGCATGTAACAGTGAGAAACGCGTTGTCTTGGCGAAAGAAAGCGTTTTCGTACAACTTCATATAAATCGCTGTGACTTTTGATAGAAGACTCAGAAACACATGTTTATGGCTTTATCTTATAGAACTCAATATCCCTGTGCTGGGCAAACAGGTTTTGCAGCCGATTGAGCTAAGATTTTAAAATTATTCACATAATGAAAACCTATACTTTGTTTCAGGCGAGTTTCCCATTCAAATGCATGTAACAGTGAGAAACGCGTTGTCTTGGCGAAAGAAAGCGTTTTCGTACAACTTCATATAAATCGCTGTGACTTTTGATAGAAGACTCAGAAACACATGTTTATGGCTTTATCTTATAGAACTCAATATCCCTGTGCTGGGCAAACAGGTTTTGCAGCCGTTTGAGCTAAGATTTTAAAATTATTCACATAATGAAAACCTATACTTTGTCTCGGGCGAGTTTCCCATTCAAATGCATGTAACAGTGAGAAACGCATTGTCTTGGCGAAAGAAAGCGTTTTCGTACAACTTCATATAAATCGCTGTAACTTTTGATAGAAGACTCAGACAAACATGTTTATGGCTTTATCTTATAGAACTCAATATCCCCGTGCTGGGAAAACAGGTCTTGCAGCCGTTTGAGCTAAGATTTTAAAATTATTCACATAATGAAAACCTATACTTTGTCTCGGGCGAGTTTCCCATTCAAATGCATGTAACAGTGAGAAACGCATTGTCTTGGCGAAAGAAAGCGTTTTTGAACAACTTCATATAAATCGCTGTAACTTTTGATAGAAGACTCAGACAAACATGTTTATGGCTTTATCTTATAGAACTCAATATCCCCGTGCTGGGCAAACAGGTTTTGCAGCCGTTTGAGCTAAGATTTTAAAATTATTCACATAATGAAAACCTATACTTTGTTTCAGGCGAGTTTCCCATTCAAATGCATGTAACAGTGAGAAACGCATTGTCTTGGCGAAAGAAAGCGTTTTTGAACAACTTCATATAAATCGCTGTAACTTTTGAAAGAAGACTCAGACAAACATGTTCATGGCTTTATCTTATAGAACTCAATATGCCCGTGCTGGGCAAACAGGTTTTGCAGCCGTTTGAGCTAAGATTTTAAAATTATTCACATAATGAAAACCTATACTTTGTCTCAGTCGAGTTTCCCATTCAAATGCATGTAACAGTGAGAAACGCGTTGTCTTGGCGAAAGAAAGCGTTTTCGTACAACTTCATATAAATCGCTGTGACTTTTGATAGAAGACTCAGAAACACATGTTTATGGCTTTATCTTATAGAACTCAATATCCCTGTGCTGGGCAAACAGGTTTTGCAGCCGATTGAGCTAAGATTTTAAAATTATTCACATAATGAAAACCTATACTTTGTTTCAGGCGAGTTTCCCATTCAAATGCATGTAACAGTGAGAAACGCATTGTCTAGGCGAAAGAAAGCGTTTTCGTACAACTTCATATAAATCGCTGTAACTTTTGATAGAAGACTCAGACAAACATGTTTATGGCTTTATCTTATAGAACTCAATATCCCCGTGCTGGGCAAACAGGTCTTGCAGCCGTTTGAGCTAAGATTTTAAAATTATTCACATAATGAAAACCTATACTTTGTCTCAGTCGAGTTTCCCATTCAAATGCATGTAACAGTGAGAAACGCGTTGTCTTGGCGAAAGAAAGCGTTTTCGTACAACTTCATATAAATCGCTGTGACTTTTGATAGAAGACTCAGAAACACATGTTTATGGCTTTATCTTATAGAACTCAATATCCCTGTGCTGGGCAAACAGGTTTTGCAGCCGATTGAGCTAAGATTTTAAAATTATTCACATAATGAAAACCTATACTTTGTTTCAGGCGAGTTTCCCATTCAAATGCATGTAACAGTGAGAAACGCATTGTCTAGGCGAAAGAAAGCGTTTTCGTACAACTTCATATAAATCGCTGTAACTTTTGATAGAAGACTCAGACAAACATGTTTATGGCTTTATCTTATAGAACTCAATATCCCCGTGCTGGGCAAACAGGTCTTGCAGCCGTTTGAGCTAAGATTTTAAAATTATTCACATAATGAAAACCTATACTTTGTCTCGGGCGAGTTTCCCATTCAAATGCATGTAACAGTGAGAAACGCATTGTCTAGGCGAAAGAAAGCGTTTTCGTACAACTTCATATAAATCGCTGTAACTTTTGATAGAAGACTCAGACAAACATGTTTATGGCTTTATCTTATAGAACTCAATATCCCCGTGCTGGGAAAACAGGTCTTGCAGCCGTTTGAGCTAAGATTTTAAAATTATTCACATAATGAAAACCTATACTTTGTCTCGGGCGAGTTTCCCATTCAAATGCATGTAACAGTGAGAAACGCATTGTCTTGGCGAAAGAAAGCGTTTTTGAACAACTTCATATAAATCGCTGTGACTTTTGATAGAAGACTCAGAAACACATGTTTATGGCTTTATCTTATAGAACTCAATATCCCTGTGCTGGGCAAACAGGTTTTGCAGCCGATTGAGCTAAGATTTTAAAATTATTCACATAATGAAAACCTATACTTTGTTTCAGGCGAGTTTCCCATTCAAATGCATGTAACAGTGAGAAACACACTGTCTTGGCGAAAGAAAGCATTTTCGAACAACTTCATATAAATCGCTGTAACTTTTGAAAGAAGACTCAGACAAACATGTTTATGGCTTTATCTTATAGAACTCAATATCCCCGTGCTGGGCAAACAGGTTTTGCAGCCGTTTGAGCTAAGATTTTAAAATTATTCACATAATGAAAACCTATACTTTGTTTCAGGCGAGTTTCCCATTCAAATGCATGTAACAGTGAGAAACGCATTGTCTTGGCGAAAGAAAGCGTTTTTGAACAACTTCATATAAATCGCTGTAACTTTTGATAGAAGACTCAGACAAACATGTTTATGGCTTTATCTTATAGAACTCAATATCCCCGTGCTGGGCAAACAGGTTTTGCAGCCGTTTGAGCTAAGATTTTAAAATTATTCACATAATGAAAACCTATACTTTGTTTCAGGCGAGTTTCCCATTCAAATGCATGTAACAGTGAGAAACGCATTGTCTTGGCGAAAGAAAGCGTTTTTGAACAACTTCATATAAATCGCTGTAACTTTTGAAAGAAGACTCAGACAAACATGTTTATGGCTTTATCTTATAGAACTCAATATGCCCGTGCTGGGCAAACAGGTTTTGCAGCCGTTTGAGCTAAGATTTTAAAATTATTCACATAATGAAAACCTATACTTTGTCTCAGTCGAGTTTCCCATTCAAATGCATGTAACAGTGAGAAACGCGTTGTCTTGGCGAAAGAAAGCGTTTTCGTACAACTTCATATAAATCGCTGTGACTTTTGATAGAAGACTCAGAAACACATGTTTATGGCTTTATCTTATAGAACTCAATATCCCTGTGCTGGGCAAACAGGTTTTGCAGCCGATTGAGCTAAGATTTTAAAATTATTCACATAATGAAAACCTATACTTTGTTTCAGGCGAGTTTCCCATTCAAATGCATGTAACAGTGAGAAACACACTGTCTTGGCGAAAGAAAGCATTTTCGAACAACTTCATATAAATCGCTGTAACTTTTGAAAGAAGACTCAGACAAACATGTTTATGGCTTTATCTTATAGAACTCAATATCCCCGTGCTGGGCAAACAGGTTTTGCAGCCGTTTGAGCTAAGATTTTAAAATTATTCACATAATGAAAACCTATACTTTGTTTCAGGCGAGTTTCCCATTCAAATGCATGTAACAGTGAGAAACGCATTGTCTTGGCGAAAGAAAGCGTTTTTGAACAACTTCATATAAATCGCTGTAACTTTTGATAGAAGACTCAGACAAACATGTTTATGGCTTTATCTTATAGAACTCAATATCCCCGTGCTGGGCAAACAGGTTTTGCAGCCGTTTGAGCTAAGATTTTAAAATTATTCACATAATGAAAACCTATACTTTGTTTCAGGCGAGTTTCCCATTCAAATGCATGTAACAGTGAGAAACGCATTGTCTTGGCGAAAGAAAGCGTTTTTGAACAACTTCATATAAATCGCTGTAACTTTTGAAAGAAGACTCAGACAAACATGTTTATGGCTTTATCTTATAGAACTCAATATGCCCGTGCTGGGCAAACAGGTTTTGCAGCCGTTTGAGCTAAGATTTTAAAATTATTCACATAATGAAAACCTATACTTTGTCTCAGTCGAGTTTCCCATTCAAATGCATGTAACAGTGAGAAACGCGTTGTCTTGGCGAAAGAAAGCGTTTTCGTACAACTTCATATAAATCGCTGTGACTTTTGATAGAAGACTCAGAAACACATGTTTATGGCTTTATCTTATAGAACTCAATATCCCTGTGCTGGGCAAACAGGTTTTGCAGCCGATTGAGCTAAGATTTTAAAATTATTCACATAATGAAAACCTATACTTTGTTTCAGGCGAGTTTCCCATTCAAATGCATGTAACAGTGAGAAACGCATTGTCTAGGCGAAAGAAAGCGTTTTCGTACAACTTCATATAAATCGCTGTAACTTTTGATAGAAGACTCAGACAAACATGTTTATGGCTTTATCTTATAGAACTCAATATCCCCGTGCTGGGCAAACAGGTCTTGCAGCCGTTTGAGCTAAGATTTTAAAATTATTCACATAATGAAAACCTATACTTTGTCTCGGGCGAGTTTCCCATTCAAATGCATGTAACAGTGAGAAACGCATTGTCTAGGCGAAAGAAAGCGTTTTCGTACAACTTCATATAAATCGCTGTAACTTTTGATAGAAGACTCAGACAAACATGTTTATGGCTTTATCTTATAGAACTCAATATCCCCGTGCTGGGAAAACAGGTCTTGCAGCCGTTTGAGCTAAGATTTTAAAATTATTCACATAATGAAAACCTATACTTTGTCTCGGGCGAGTTTCCCATTCAAATGCATGTAACAGTGAGAAACGCATTGTCTTGGCGAAAGAAAGCGTTTTTGAACAACTTCATATAAATCGCTGTGACTTTTGATAGAAGACTCAGAAACACATGTTTATGGCTTTATCTTATAGAACTCAATATCCCTGTGCTGGGCAAACAGGTTTTGCAGCCGATTGAGCTAAGATTTTAAAATTATTCACATAATGAAAACCTATACTTTGTTTCAGGCGAGTTTCCCATTCAAATGCATGTAACAGTGAGAAACACACTGTCTTGGCGAAAGAAAGCATTTTCGAACAACTTCATATAAATCGCTGTAACTTTTGAAAGAAGACTCAGACAAACATGTTTATGGCTTTATCTTATAGAACTCAATATCCCCGTGCTGGGCAAACAGGTTTTGCAGCCGTTTGAGCTAAGATTTTAAAATTATTCACATAATGAAAACCTATACTTTGTTTCAGGCGAGTTTCCCATTCAAATGCATGTAACAGTGAGAAACGCATTGTCTTGGCGAAAGAAAGCGTTTTTGAACAACTTCATATAAATCGCTGTAACTTTTGATAGAAGACTCAGACAAACATGTTTATGGCTTTATCTTATAGAACTCAATATCCCCGTGCTGGGCAAACAGGTTTTGCAGCCGTTTGAGCTAAGATTTTAAAATTATTCACATAATGAAAACCTATACTTTGTTTCAGGCGAGTTTCCCATTCAAATGCATGTAACAGTGAGAAACGCATTGTCTTGGCGAAAGAAAGCGTTTTTGAACAACTTCATATAAATCGCTGTAACTTTTGAAAGAAGACTCAGACAAACATGTTTATGGCTTTATCTTATAGAACTCAATATGCCCGTGCTGGGCAAACAGGTTTTGCAGCCGTTTGAGCTAAGATTTTAAAATTATTCACATAATGAAAACCTATACTTTGTCTCAGTCGAGTTTCCCATTCAAATGCATGTAACAGTGAGAAACGCGTTGTCTTGGCGAAAGAAAGCGTTTTCGTACAACTTCATATAAATCGCTGTGACTTTTGATAGAAGACTCAGAAACACATGTTTATGGCTTTATCTTATAGAACTCAATATCCCTGTGCTGGGCAAACAGGTTTTGCAGCCGATTGAGCAAAGATTTTAAAATTATTCACATAATGAAAACCTATACTTTGTTTCAGGCGAGTTTCCCATTCAAATGCATGTAACAGTGAGAAACACACTGTCTTGGCGAAAGAAAGCATTTTCGTACAACTTCATATAAATCGCTGTAACTTTTGATAGAAGACTCAGACAAACATGTTTATGGCTTTATCTTATAGAACTCAATATCCCCGTGCTGGGAAAACAGGTCTTGCAGCCGTTTGAGCTAAGATTTTAAAATTATTCACATAATGAAAACCTATACTTTGTCTCGGGCGAGTTTCCCATTCAAATGCATGTAACAGTGAGAAACGCATTGTCTTGGCGAAAGAAAGCGTTTTTGAACAACTTCATATAAATCGCTGTAACTTTTGATAGAAGACTCAGACAAACATGTTTATGGCTTTATCTTATAGAACTCAATATCCCCGTGCTGGGCAAACAGGTTTTGCAGCCGTTTGAGCTAAGATTTTAAAATTATTCACATAATGAAAACCTATACTTTGTCTCAGTCGAGTTTCCCATTCAAATGCATGTAACAGTGAGAAACGCGTTGTCTTGGCGAAAGAAAGCGTTTTCGTACAACTTCATATAAATCGCTGTGACTTTTGATAGAAGACTCAGAAACACATGTTTATGGCTTTATCTTATAGAACTCAATATGCCGGTGCTGGGCAAACAGGTTTTGCAGCCGTTTGAGCTAAGATTTTAAAATTATTCACATAATGAAAACCTATACTTTGTCTCAGTCGAGTTTCCCATTCAAATGCATGTAACAGTGAGAAACGCGTTGTCTTGGCGAAAGAAAGCGTTTTCGTACAACTTCATATAAATCGCTGTGACTTTTGATAGAAGACTCAGAAACACATGTTTATGGCTTTATCTTATAGAACTCAATATCCCTGTGCTGGGCAAACAGGTTTTGCAGCCGATTGAGCAAAGATTTTAAAATTATTCACATAATGAAAACCTATACTTTGTTTCAGGCGAGTTTCCCATTCAAATGCATGTAACAGTGAGAAACACACTGTCTTGGCGAAAGAAAGCATTTTCGTACAACTTCATATAAATCGCTGTAACTTTTGATAGAAGACTCAGACAAACATGTTTATGGCTTTATCTTATAGAACTCAATATCCCCGTGCTGGGAAAACAGGTCTTGCAGCCGTTTGAGCTAAGATTTTAAAATTATTCACATAATGAAAACCTATACTTTGTCTCGGGCGAGTTTCCCATTCAAATGCATGTAACAGTGAGAAACGCATTGTCTTGGCGAAAGAAAGCGTTTTTGAACAACTTCATATAAATCGCTGTAACTTTTGATAGAAGACTCAGACAAACATGTTTATGGCTTTATCTTATAGAACTCAATATCCCCGTGCTGGGCAAACAGGTTTTGCAGCCGTTTGAGCTAAGATTTTAAAATTATTCACATAATGAAAACCTATACTTTGTTTCAGGCGAGTTTCCCATTCAAATGCATGTAACAGTGAGAAACGCATTGTCTTGGCGAAAGAAAGCGTTTTTGAACAACTTCATATAAATCGCTGTAACTTTTGAAAGAAGACTCAGACAAACATGTTTATGGCTTTATCTTATAGAACTCAATATCCCCGTGCTGGGCAAACAGGTTTTGCAGCCGTTTGAGCTAAGATTTTAAAATTATTCACATAATGAAAACCTATACTTTGTTTCAGGCGAGTTTCCCATTCAAATGCATGTAACAGTGAGAAACGCATTGTCTTGGCGAAAGAAAGCGTTTTTGAACAACTTCATATAAATCGCTGTAACTTTTGAAAGAAGACTCAGACAAACATGTTTATGGCTTTATCTTATAGAACTCAATATGCCCGTGCTGGGCAAACAGGTTTTGCAGCCGTTTGAGCTAAGATTTTAAAATTATTCACATAATGAAAACCTATACTTTGTCTCGGGCGAGTTTCCCATTCAAATGCATGTAACAGTGAGAAACGCAATGTCTAGGCGAAAGAAAGCGTTTTCGTACAACTTCATATAAATCGCTGTAACTTTTGATAGAAGACTCAGACAAACATGTTTATGGCTTTATCTTATAGAACTCAATATCCCCGTGCTGGGAAAACAGGTCTTGCAGCCGTTTGAGCTAAGATTTTAAAATTATTCACATAATGAAAACCTATACTTTGTCTCGGGCGAGTTTCCCATTCAAATGCATGTAACAGTGAGAAACGCATTGTCTTGGCAAAAGAAAGCGTTTTTGAACAACTTCATATAAATCGCTGTAACTTTTGATAGAAGACTCAGACAAACATGTTTATGGCTTTATCTTATAGAACTCAATATCCCCGTGCTGGGCAAACAGGTTTTGCAGCCGTTTGAGCTAAGATTTTAAAATTATTCACATAATGAAAACCTATACTTTGTTTCAGTCGAGTTTCCCATTCAAATGCATGTAACAGTGAGAAACGCATTGTCTAGGCGAAAGAAAGCGTTTTCGTACAACTTCATATAAATCGCTGTAACTTTTGATAGAAGACTCAGACAAACATGTTTATGGCTTTATCTTATAGAACTCAATATCCCCGTGCTGGGCAAACAGGTCTTGCAGCCGTTTGAGCTAAGATTTTAAAATTATTCACATAATGAAAACCTATACTTTGTCTCGGGCGAGTTTCCCATTCAAATGCATGTAACAGTGAGAAACGCATTGTCTTGGCAAAAGAAAGCGTTTTTGAACAACTTCATATAAATCGCTGTAACTTTTGATAGAAGACTCAGACAAACATGTTTATGGCTTTATCTTATAGAACTCAATATCCCCGTGCTGGGCAAACAGGTTTTGCAGCCGTTTGAGCTAAGATTTTAAAATTATTCACATAATGAAAACCTATACTTTGTTTCAGTCGAGTTTCCCATTCAAATGCATGTAACAGTGAGAAACGCGTGGTCTTGGCGAAAGAAAGCGTTTTCGTACAACTTCATATAAATCGCTGTGACTTTTGATAGAAGACTCAGAAACACATGTTTATGGCTTTATCTTATAGAACTCAATATCCCTGTGCTGGGCAAACAGGTTTTGCAGCCGATTGAGCTAAGATTTTAAAATTATTCACATAATGAAAACCTATACTTTGTTTCAGGCGAATTTCCCATTCAAATGCATGTAACAGTGAGAAACGCGTTGTCTTGGCGAAAGAAAGCGTTTTCGTACAACTTCATATAAATCGCTGTGACTTTTGATAGAAGACTCAGAAACACATGTTTATGGCTTTATCTTATAGAACTCAATATCCCTGTGCTGGGCAAACAGGTTTTGCAGCCGTTTGAGCTAAGATTTTAAAATTATTCACATAATGAAAACCTATACTTTGTCTCGGGCGAGTTTCCCATTCAAATGCATGTAACAGTGAGAAACGCATTGTCTAGGCGAAAGAAAGCGTTTTCGTACAACTTCATATAAATCGCTGTAACTTTTGATAGAAGACTCAGACAAACATGTTTATGGCTTTATCTTATAGAACTCAATATCCCCGTGCTGGGAAAACAGGTCTTGCAGCCGTTTGAGCTAAGATTTTAAAATTATTCACATAATGAAAACCTATACTTTGTCTCGGGCGAGTTTCCCATTCAAATGCATGTAACAGTGAGAAACGCATTGTCTTGGCGAAAGAAAGCGTTTTTGAACAACTTCATATAAATCGCTGTAACTTTTGATAGAAGACTCAGACAAACATGTTTATGGCTTTATCTTATAGAACTCAATATCCCCGTGCTGGGCAAACAGGTTTTGCAGCCGTTTGAGCTAAGATTTTAAAATTATTCACATAATGAAAACCTATACTTTGTTTCAGGCGAGTTTCCCATTCAAATGCATGTAACAGTGAGAAACGCATTGTCTTGGCGAAAGAAAGCGTTTTTGAACAACTTCATATAAATCGCTGTAACTTTTGAAAGAAGACTCAGACAAACATGTTCATGGCTTTATCTTATAGAACTCAATATGCCCGTGCTGGGCAAACAGGTTTTGCAGCCGTTTGAGCTAAGATTTTAAAATTATTCACATAATGAAAACCTATACTTTGTCTCAGTCGAGTTTCCCATTCAAATGCATGTAACAGTGAGAAACGCGTTGTCTTGGCGAAAGAAAGCGTTTTCGTACAACTTCATATAAATCGCTGTGACTTTTGATAGAAGACTCAGAAACACATGTTTATGGCTTTATCTTATAGAACTCAATATCCCTGTGCTGGGCAAACAGGTTTTGCAGCCGATTGAGCTAAGATTTTAAAATTATTCACATAATGAAAACCTATACTTTGTTTCAGGCGAGTTTCCCATTCAAATGCATGTAACAGTGAGAAACGCATTGTCTAGGCGAAAGAAAGCGTTTTCGTACAACTTCATATAAATCGCTGTAACTTTTGATAGAAGACTCAGACAAACATGTTTATGGCTTTATCTTATAGAACTCAATATCCCCGTGCTGGGCAAACAGGTCTTGCAGCCGTTTGAGCTAAGATTTTAAAATTATTCACATAATGAAAACCTATACTTTGTCTCAGTCGAGTTTCCCATTCAAATGCATGTAACAGTGAGAAACGCGTTGTCTTGGCGAAAGAAAGCGTTTTCGTACAACTTCATATAAATCGCTGTGACTTTTGATAGAAGACTCAGACAAACATGTTTATGGCTTTATCTTATAGAACTCAATATCCCCGTGCTGGGCAAACAGGTTTTGCAGCCGTTTGAGCTAAGATTTTAAAATTATTCACATAATGAAAACCTATACTTTGTTTCAGGCGAGTTTCCCATTCAAATGCATGTAACAGTGAGAAACGCATTGTCTTGGCGAAAGAAAGCGTTTTTGAACAACTTCATATAAATCGCTGTAACTTTTGAAAGAAGACTCAGACAAACATGTTTATGGCTTTATCTTATAGAACTCAATATGCCCGTGCTGGGCAAACAGGTTTTGCAGCCGTTTGAGCTAAGATTTTAAAATTATTCACATAATGAAAACCTATACTTTGTCTCGGGCGAGTTTCCCATTCAAATGCATGTAACAGTGAGAAACGCAATGTCTAGGCGAAAGAAAGCGTTTTCGTACAACTTCATATAAATCGCTGTAACTTTTGATAGAAGACTCAGACAAACATGTTTATGGCTTTATCTTATAGAACTCAATATCCCCGTGCTGGGAAAACAGGTCTTGCAGCCGTTTGAGCTAAGATTTTAAAATTATTCACATAATGAAAACCTATACTTTGTCTCGGGCGAGTTTCCCATTCAAATGCATGTAACAGTGAGAAACGCATTGTCTTGGCAAAAGAAAGCGTTTTTGAACAACTTCATATAAATCGCTGTAACTTTTGATAGAAGACTCAGACAAACATGTTTATGGCTTTATCTTATAGAACTCAATATCCCCGTGCTGGGCAAACAGGTTTTGCAGCCGTTTGAGCTAAGATTTTAAAATTATTCACATAATGAAAACCTATACTTTGTTTCAGTCGAGTTTCCCATTCAAATGCATGTAACAGTGAGAAACGCATTGTCTAGGCGAAAGAAAGCGTTTTCGTACAACTTCATATAAATCGCTGTAACTTTTGATAGAAGACTCAGACAAACATGTTTATGGCTTTATCTTATAGAACTCAATATCCCCGTGCTGGGAAAACAGGTCTTGCAGCCGTTTGAGCTAAGATTTTAAAATTATTCACATAATGAAAACCTATACTTTGTCTCGGGCGAGTTTCCCATTCAAATGCATGTAACAGTGAGAAACGCATTGTCTTGGCAAAAGAAAGCGTTTTTGAACAACTTCATATAAATCGCTGTAACTTTTGATAGAAGACTCAGACAAACATGTTTATGGCTTTATCTTATAGAACTCAATATCCCCGTGCTGGGCAAACAGGTTTTGCAGCCGTTTGAGCTAAGATTTTAAAATTATTCACATAATGAAAACCTATACTTTGTTTCAGTCGAGTTTCCCATTCAAATGCATGTAACAGTGAGAAACGCGTTGTCTTGGCGAAAGAAAGCGTTTTCGTACAACTTCATATAAATCGCTGTGACTTTTGATAGAAGACTCAGAAACACATGTTTATGGCTTTATCTTATAGAACTCAATATCCCTGTGCTGGGCAAACAGGTTTTGCAGCCGATTGAGCTAAGATTTTAAAATTATTCACATAATGAAAACCTATACTTTGTTTCAGGCGAGTTTCCCATTCAAATGCATGTAACAGTGAGAAACGCGTTGTCTTGGCGAAAGAAAGCGTTTTCGTACAACTTCATATAAATCGCTGTGACTTTTGATAGAAGACTCAGAAACACATGTTTATGGCTTTATCTTATAGAACTCAATATCCCTGTGCTGGGCAAACAGGTTTTGCAGCCGTTTGAGCTAAGATTTTAAAATTATTCACATAATGAAAACCTATACTTTGTCTCGGGCGAGTTTCCCATTCAAATGCATGTAACAGTGAGAAACGCATTGTCTAGGCGAAAGAAAGCGTTTTCGTACAACTTCATATAAATCGCTGTAACTTTTGATAGAAGACTCAGACAAACATGTTTATGGCTTTATCTTATAGAACTCAATATCCCCGTGCTGGGAAAACAGGTCTTGCAGCCGTTTGAGCTAAGATTTTAAAATTATTCACATAATGAAAACCTATACTTTGTCTCGGGCGAGTTTCCCATTCAAATGCATGTAACAGTGAGAAACGCATTGTCTTGGCGAAAGAAAGCGTTTTTGAACAACTTCATATAAATCGCTGTAACTTTTGATAGAAGACTCAGACAAACATGTTTATGGCTTTATCTTATAGAACTCAATATCCCCGTGCTGGGCAAACAGGTTTTGCAGCCGTTTGAGCTAAGATTTTAAAATTATTCACATAATGAAAACCTATACTTTGTTTCAGGCGAGTTTCCCATTCAAATGCATGTAACAGTGAGAAACGCATTGTCTTGGCGAAAGAAAGCGTTTTTGAACAACTTCATATAAATCGCTGTAACTTTTGAAAGAAGACTCAGACAAACATGTTCATGGCTTTATCTTATAGAACTCAATATGCCCGTGCTGGGCAAACAGGTTTTGCAGCCGTTTGAGCTAAGATTTTAAAATTATTCACATAATGAAAACCTATACTTTGTCTCAGTCGAGTTTCCCATTCAAATGCATGTAACAGTGAGAAACGCGTTGTCTTGGCGAAAGAAAGCGTTTTCGTACAACTTCATATAAATCGCTGTGACTTTTGATAGAAGACTCAGAAACACATGTTTATGGCTTTATCTTATAGAACTCAATATCCCTGTGCTGGGCAAACAGGTTTTGCAGCCGATTGAGCTAAGATTTTAAAATTATTCACATAATGAAAACCTATACTTTGTTTCAGGCGAGTTTCCCATTCAAATGCATGTAACAGTGAGAAACGCATTGTCTAGGCGAAAGAAAGCGTTTTCGTACAACTTCATATAAATCGCTGTAACTTTTGATAGAAGACTCAGACAAACATGTTTATGGCTTTATCTTATAGAACTCAATATCCCCGTGCTGGGAAAACAGGTCTTGCAGCCGTTTGAGCTAAGATTTTAAAATTATTCACATAATGAAAACCTATACTTTGTCTCAGTCGAGTTTCCCATTCAAATGCATGTAACAGTGAGAAACGCGTTGTCTTGGCGAAAGAAAGCGTTTTCGTACAACTTCATATAAATCGCTGTGACTTTTGATAGAAGACTCAGAAACACATGTTTATGGCTTTATCTTATAGAACTCAATATCCCTGTGCTGGGCAAACAGGTTTTGCAGCCGATTGAGCTAAGATTTTAAAATTATTCACATAATGAAAACCTATACTTTGTTTCAGGCGAGTTTCCCATTCAAATGCATGTAACAGTGAGAAACGCATTGTCTAGGCGAAAGAAAGCGTTTTCGTACAACTTCATATAAATCGCTGTAACTTTTGATAGAAGACTCAGACAAACATGTTTATGGCTTTATCTTATAGAACTCAATATCCCCGTGCTGGGCAAACAGGTCTTGCAGCCGTTTGAGCTAAGATTTTAAAATTATTCACATAATGAAAACCTATACTTTGTCTCGGGCGAGTTTCCCATTCAAATGCATGTAACAGTGAGAAACGCATTGTCTAGGCGAAAGAAAGCGTTTTCGTACAACTTCATATAAATCGCTGTGACTTTTGATAGAAGACTCAGAAACACATGTTTATGGCTTTATCTTATAGAACTCAATATCCCTGTGCTGGGCAAACAGGTCTTGCAGCCGTTTGAGCTAAGATTTTAAAATTATTCACATAATGAAAACCTATACTTTGTCTCGGGCGAGTTTCCCATTCAAATGCATGTAACAGTGAGAAACGCATTGTCTAGGCGAAAGAAAGCGTTTTCGTACAACTTCATATAAATCGCTGTAACTTTTGATAGAAGACTCAGACAAACATGTTTATGGCTTTATCTTATAGAACTCAATATCCCCGTGCTGGGCAAACAGGTTTTGCAGCCGTTTGAGCTAAGATTTTAAAATTATTCACATAATGAAAACCTATACTTTGTCTCAGTCGAGTTTCCCATTCAAATGCATGTAACAGTGAGAAACGCGTTGTCTTGGCGAAAGAAAGCGTTTTCGTACAACTTCATATAAATCGCTGTGACTTTTGATAGAAGACTCAGAAACACATGTTTATGGCTTTATCTTATAGAACTCAATATCCCTGTGCTGGGCAAACAGGTTTTGCAGCCGATTGAGCTAAGATTTTAAAATTATTCACATAATGAAAACCTATACTTTGTTTCAGGCGAGTTTCCCATTCAAATGCATGTAACAGTGAGAAACGCATTGTCTAGGCGAAAGAAAGCGTTTTCGTACAACTTCATATAAATCGCTGTAACTTTTGATAGAAGACTCAGACAAACATGTTTATGGCTTTATCTTATAGAACTCAATATCCCCGTGCTGGGCAAACAGGTCTTGCAGCCGTTTGAGCTAAGATTTTAAAATTATTCACATAATGAAAACCTATACTTTGTCTCAGTCGAGTTTCCCATTCAAATGCATGTAACAGTGAGAAACGCGTTGTCTTGGCGAAAGAAAGCGTTTTCGTACAACTTCATATAAATCGCTGTGACTTTTGATAGAAGACTCAGACAAACATGTTTATGGCTTTATCTTATAGAACTCAATATCCCCGTGCTGGGCAAACAGGTTTTGCAGCCGTTTGAGCTAAGATTTTAAAATTATTCACATAATGAAAACCTATACTTTGTTTCAGGCGAGTTTCCCATTCAAATGCATGTAACAGTGAGAAACGCATTGTCTTGGCGAAAGAAAGCGTTTTTGAACAACTTCATATAAATCGCTGTAACTTTTGAAAGAAGACTCAGACAAACATGTTTATGGCTTTATCTTATAGAACTCAATATGCCCGTGCTGGGCAAACAGGTTTTGCAGCCGTTTGAGCTAAGATTTTAAAATTATTCACATAATGAAAACCTATACTTTGTCTCGGGCGAGTTTCCCATTCAAATGCATGTAACAGTGAGAAACGCAATGTCTAGGCGAAAGAAAGCGTTTTCGTACAACTTCATATAAATCGCTGTAACTTTTGATAGAAGACTCAGACAAACATGTTTATGGCTTTATCTTATAGAACTCAATATCCCCGTGCTGGGAAAACAGGTCTTGCAGCCGTTTGAGCTAAGATTTTAAAATTATTCACATAATGAAAACCTATACTTTGTCTCGGGCGAGTTTCCCATTCAAATGCATGTAACAGTGAGAAACGCATTGTCTTGGCAAAAGAAAGCGTTTTTGAACAACTTCATATAAATCGCTGTAACTTTTGATAGAAGACTCAGACAAACATGTTTATGGCTTTATCTTATAGAACTCAATATCCCCGTGCTGGGCAAACAGGTTTTGCAGCCGTTTGAGCTAAGATTTTAAAATTATTCACATAATGAAAACCTATACTTTGTTTCAGTCGAGTTTCCCATTCAAATGCATGTAACAGTGAGAAACGCATTGTCTAGGCGAAAGAAAGCGTTTTCGTACAACTTCATATAAATCGCTGTAACTTTTGATAGAAGACTCAGACAAACATGTTTATGGCTTTATCTTATAGAACTCAATATCCCCGTGCTGGGAAAACAGGTCTTGCAGCCGTTTGAGCTAAGATTTTAAAATTATTCACATAATGAAAACCTATACTTTGTCTCGGGCGAGTTTCCCATTCAAATGCATGTAACAGTGAGAAACGCATTGTCTTGGCAAAAGAAAGCGTTTTTGAACAACTTCATATAAATCGCTGTAACTTTTGATAGAAGACTCAGACAAACATGTTTATGGCTTTATCTTATAGAACTCAATATCCCCGTGCTGGGCAAACAGGTTTTGCAGCCGTTTGAGCTAAGATTTTAAAATTATTCACATAATGAAAACCTATACTTTGTTTCAGTCGAGTTTCCCATTCAAATGCATGTAACAGTGAGAAACGCGTTGTCTTGGCGAAAGAAAGCGTTTTCGTACAACTTCATATAAATCGCTGTGACTTTTGATAGAAGACTCAGAAACACATGTTTATGGCTTTATCTTATAGAACTCAATATCCCTGTGCTGGGCAAACAGGTTTTGCAGCCGATTGAGCTAAGATTTTAAAATTATTCACATAATGAAAACCTATACTTTGTTTCAGGCGAGTTTCCCATTCAAATGCATGTAACAGTGAGAAACGCGTTGTCTTGGCGAAAGAAAGCGTTTTCGTACAACTTCATATAAATCGCTGTGACTTTTGATAGAAGACTCAGAAACACATGTTTATGGCTTTATCTTATAGAACTCAATATCCCTGTGCTGGGCAAACAGGTTTTGCAGCCGTTTGAGCTAAGATTTTAAAATTATTCACATAATGAAAACCTATACTTTGTCTCGGGCGAGTTTCCCATTCAAATGCATGTAACAGTGAGAAACGCATTGTCTAGGCGAAAGAAAGCGTTTTCGTACAACTTCATATAAATCGCTGTAACTTTTGATAGAAGACTCAGACAAACATGTTTATGGCTTTATCTTATAGAACTCAATATCCCCGTGCTGGGAAAACAGGTCTTGCAGCCGTTTGAGCTAAGATTTTAAAATTATTCACATAATGAAAACCTATACTTTGTCTCGGGCGAGTTTCCCATTCAAATGCATGTAACAGTGAGAAACGCATTGTCTTGGCGAAAGAAAGCGTTTTTGAACAACTTCATATAAATCGCTGTAACTTTTGATAGAAGACTCAGACAAACATGTTTATGGCTTTATCTTATAGAACTCAATATCCCCGTGCTGGGCAAACAGGTTTTGCAGCCGTTTGAGCTAAGATTTTAAAATTATTCACATAATGAAAACCTATACTTTGTCTCAGTCGAGTTTCCCATTCAAATGCATGTAACAGTGAGAAACGCGTTGTCTTGGCGAAAGAAAGCGTTTTCGTACAACTTCATATAAATCGCTGTGACTTTTGATAGAAGACTCAGAAACACATGTTTATGGCTTTATCTTATAGAACTCAATATCCCCGTGCTGGGAAAACAGGTCTTGCAGCCGTTTGAGCTAAGATTTTAAAATTATTCACATAATGAAAACCTATACTTTGTTTCAGGCGAGTTTCCCATTCAAATGCATGTAACAGTGAGAAACGCATTGTCTAGGCGAAAGAAAGCGTTTTCGTACAACTTCATATAAATCGCTGTAACTTTTGATAGAAGACTCAGACAAACATGTTTATGGCTTTATCTTATAGAACTCAATATCCCCGTGCTGGGCAAACAGGTCTTGCAGCCGTTTGAGCTAAGATTTTAAAATTATTCACATAATGAAAACCTATACTTTGTCTCGGGCGAGTTTCCCATTCAAATGCATGTAACAGTGAGAAACGCATTGTCTAGGCGAAAGAAAGCGTTTTCGTACAACTTCATATAAATCGCTGTAACTTTTGATAGAAGACTCAGACAAACATGTTTATGGCTTTATCTTATAGAACTCAATATCCCTGTGCTGGGCAAACAGGTTTTGCAGCCGATTGAGCTAAGATTTTAAAATTATTCACATAATGAAAACCTATACTTTGTTTCAGGCGAGTTTCCCATTCAAATGCATGTAACAGTGAGAAACACACTGTCTTGGCGAAAGAAAGCATTTTCGAACAACTTCATATAAATCGCTGTAACTTTTGATAGAAGACTCAGACAAACATGTTTATGGCTTTATCTTATAGAACTCAATATCCCCGTGCTGGGCAAACAGGTTTTGCAGCCGTTTGAGCTAAGATTTTAAAATTATTCACATAATGAAAACCTATACTTTGTTTCAGGCGAGTTTCCCATTCAAATGCATGTAACAGTGAGAAACGCATTGTCTTGGCGAAAGAAAGCGTTTTTGAACAACTTCATATAAATCGCTGTAACTTTTGAAAGAAGACTCAGACAAACATGTTTATGGCTTTATCTTATAGAACTCAATATCCCCGTGCTGGGCAAACAGGTTTTGCAGCCGTTTGAGCTAAGATTTTAAAATTATTCACATAATGAAAACCTATACTTTGTCTCAGTCGAGTTTCCCATTCAAATGCATGTAACAGTGAGAAACGCGTTGTCTTGGCGAAAGAAAGCGTTTTCGTACAACTTCATATAAATCGCTGTGACTTTTGATAGAAGACTCAGAAACACATGTTTATGGCTTTATCTTATAGAACTCAATATGCCGGTGCTGGGCAAACAGGTTTTGCAGCCGTTTGAGCTAAGATTTTAAAATTATTCACATAATGAAAACCTATACTTTGTTTCAGGCGAGTTTCCCATTCAAATGCATGTAACAGTGAGAAACACACTGTCTTGGCGAAAGAAAGCGTTTTTGAACAACTTCATATAAATCGCTGTAACTTTTGAAAGAAGACTCAGACAAACATGTTTATGGCTTTATCTTATAGAACTCAATATGCCCGTGCTGGGCAAACAGGTTTTGCAGCCGTTTGAGCTAAGATTTTAAAATTATTCACATAATGAAAACCTATACTTTGTCTCAGTCGAGTTTCCCATTCAAATGCATGTAACAGTGAGAAACACACTGTCTTGGCGAAAGAAAGCATTTTCGAACAACTTCATATAAATCGCTGTAACTTTTGATAGAAGACTCAGACAAACATGTTTATGGCTTTATCTTATAGAACTCAATATGCCCGTGCTGGGCAAACAGGTTTTGCAGCCGTTTGAGCTAAGATTTTAAAATTATTCACATAATGAAAACCTATACTTTGTTTCAGGCGAGTTTCCCATTCAAATGCATGTAACAGTGAGAAACGCATTGTCTAGGCGAAAGAAAGCATTTTTGAACAACTTCATATAAATCGCTGTAACTTTTGATAGAAGACTCAGACAAACATGTTTATGGCTTTATCTTATAGAACTCAATATGCCCGTGCTGGGCAAACAGGTTTTGCAGCCGTTTGAGCTAAGATTTTAAAATTATTCACATAATGAAAACCTATACTTTGTCTCAGTCGAGTTTCCCATTCAAATGCATGTAACAGTGAGAAACGCGTTGTCTTGGCGAAAGAAAGCGTTTTCGTACAACTTCATATAAATCGCTGTGACTTTTGATAGAAGACTCAGAAACACATGTTTATGGCTTTATCTTATAGAACTCAATATCCCTGTGCTGGGCAAACAGGTTTTGCAGCCGATTGAGCTAAGATTTTAAAATTATTCACATAATGAAAACCTATACTTTGTTTCAGGCGAGTTTCCCATTCAAATGCATGTAACAGTGAGAAACGCATTGTCTAGGCGAAAGAAAGCGTTTTCGTACAACTTCATATAAATCGCTGTAACTTTTGATAGAAGACTCAGACAAACATGTTTATGGCTTTATCTTATAGAACTCAATATCCCCGTGCTGGGCAAACAGGTTTTGCAGCCGTTTGAGCTAAGATTTTAAAATTATTCACATAATGAAAACCTATACTTTGTTTCAGGCGAGTTTCCCATTCAAATGCATGTAACAGTGAGAAACACACTGTCTTGGCGAAAGAAAGCGTTTTTGAACAACTTCATATAAATCGCTGTAACTTTTGAAAGAAGACTCAGACAAACATGTTTATGGCTTTATCTTATAGAACTCAATATGCCCGTGCTGGGCAAACAGGTTTTGCAGCCGTTTGAGCTAAGATTTTAAAATTATTCACATAATGAAAACCTATACTTTGTCTCAGTCGAGTTTCCCATTCAAATGCATGTAACAGTGAGAAACGCGTTGTCTTGGCGAAAGAAAGCGTTTTCGTACAACTTCATATAAATCGCTGTGACTTTTGATAGAAGACTCAGAAACACATGTTTATGGCTTTATCTTATAGAACTCAATATCCCCGTGCTGGGCAAACAGGTTTTGCAGCCGTTTGAGCTAAGATTTTAAAATTATTCACATAATGAAAACCTATACTTTGTTTCAGGCGAGTTTCCCATTCAAATGCATGTAACAGTGAGAAACGCATTGTCTTGGCGAAAGAAAGCGTTTTTGAACAACTTCATATAAATCGCTGTAACTTTTGAAAGAAGACTCAGACAAACATGTTTATGGCTTTATCTTATAGAACTCAATATGCCCGTGCTGGGCAAACAGGTTTTGCAGCCGTTTGAGCTAAGATTTTAAAATTATTCACATAATGAAAACCTATACTTTGTCTCAGTCGAGTTTCCCATTCAAATGCATGTAACAGT
Organism: Rhamphochromis sp. 'chilingali'; assembly: GCF_963969265.1. Taxonomy (NCBI): domain Eukaryota; kingdom Metazoa; phylum Chordata; class Actinopteri; order Cichliformes; family Cichlidae; genus Rhamphochromis; species Rhamphochromis sp. 'chilingali'. The sequence goes on from NC_137932.1 coordinate 29,951,665, forward strand.
GAGAAACGCGTTGTCTTGGCGAAAGAAAGCGTTTTCGTACAACTTCATATAAATCGCTGTGACTTTTGATAGAAGACTCAGAAACACATGTTTATGGCTTTATCTTATAGAACTCAATATCCCTGTGCTGGGCAAACAGGTTTTGCAGCCGATTGAGCTAAGATTTTAAAATTATTCACATAATGAAAACCTATACTTTGTTTCAGGCGAGTTTCCCATTCAAATGCATGTAACAGTGAGAAACGCATTGTCTAGGCGAAAGAAAGCGTTTTCGTACAACTTCATATAAATCGCTGTAACTTTTGAAAGAAGACTCAGACAAACATGTTTATGGCTTTATCTTATAGAACTCAATATCCCCGTGCTGGGAAAACAGGTTTTGCAGCCGTTTGAGCTAAGATTTTAAAATTATTCACATAATGAAAACCTATACTTTGTTTCAGGCGAGTTTCCCATTCAAATGCATGTAACAGTGAGAAACACACTGTCTTGGCGAAAGAAAGCGTTTTTGAACAACTTCATATAAATCGCTGTAACTTTTGAAAGAAGACTCAGACAAACATGTTTATGGCTTTATCTTATAGAACTCAATATGCCCGTGCTGGGCAAACAGGTTTTGCAGCCGTTTGAGCTAAGATTTTAAAATTATTCACATAATGAAAACCTATACTTTGTTTCAGGCGAATTTCCCAATCAAATGCATGTAACAGTGAGAAACGCATTGTCTTGGCGAAAGAAAGCGTTTTTGAACAACTTCATATAAATCGCTGTAACTTTTGAAAGAAGACTCAGACAAACATGTTTATGGCTTTATCTTATAGAACTCAATATCCCCGTGCTGGGCAAACAGGTTTTGCAGCCGTTTGAGCTAAGATTTTAAAATTATTCACATAATGAAAACCTATACTTTGTCTCAGTCGAGTTTCCCATTCAAATGCATGTAACAGTGAGAAACGCGTTGTCTTGGCGAAAGAAAGCGTTTTCGTACAACTTCATATAAATCGCTGTGACTTTTGATAGAAGACTCAGAAACACATGTTTATGGCTTTATCTTATAGAACTCAATATGCCGGTGCTGGGCAAACAGGTTTTGCAGCCGTTTGAGCTAAGATTTTAAAATTATTCACATAATGAAAACCTATACTTTGTTTCAGGCGAGTTTCCCATTCAAATGCATGTAACAGTGAGAAACACACTGTCTTGGCGAAAGAAAGCGTTTTTGAACAACTTCATATAAATCGCTGTAACTTTTGAAAGAAGACTCAGACAAACATGTTTATGGCTTTATCTTATAGAACTCAATATGCCCGTGCTGGGCAAACAGGTTTTGCAGCCGTTTGAGCTAAGATTTTAAAATTATTCACATAATGAAAACCTATACTTTGTCTCAGTCGAGTTTCCCATTCAAATGCATGTAACAGTGAGAAACACACTGTCTTGGCGAAAGAAAGCATTTTCGAACAACTTCATATAAATCGCTGTAACTTTTGATAGAAGACTCAGACAAACATGTTTATGGCTTTATCTTATAGAACTCAATATGCCCGTGCTGGGCAAACAGGTTTTGCAGCCGTTTGAGCTAAGATTTTAAAATTATTCACATAATGAAAACCTATACTTTGTTTCAGGCGAGTTTCCCATTGAAATGCATGTAACAGTGAGAAACGCATTGTCTAGGCGAAAGAAAGCATTTTTGAACAACTTCATATAAATCGCTGTAACTTTTGATAGAAGACTCAGACAAACATGTTTATGGCTTTATCTTATAGAACTCAATATCCCCGTGCTGGGCAAACAGGTTTTGCAGCCGTTTGAGCTAAGATTTTAAAATTATTCACATAATGAAAACCTATACTTTGTTTCAGGCGAGTTTCCCATTCAAATGCATGTAACAGTGAGAAACGCATTGTCTTGGCGAAAGAAAGCGTTTTTGAACAACTTCATATAAATCGCTGTAACTTTTGAAAGAAGACTCAGACAAACATGTTTATGGCTTTATCTTATAGAACTCAATATGCCCGTGCTGGGCAAACAGGTTTTGCAGCCGTTTGAGCTAAGATTTTAAAATTATTCACATAATGAAAACCTATACTTTGTCTCAGTCGAGTTTCCCATTCAAATGCATGTAACAGTGAGAAACGCGTTGTCTTGGCGAAAGAAAGCGTTTTCGTACAACTTCATATAAATCGCTGTGACTTTTGATAGAAGACTCAGAAACACATGTTTATGGCTTTATCTTATAGAACTCAATATCCCTGTGCTGGGCAAACAGGTTTTGCAGCCGATTGAGCTAAGATTTTAAAATTATTCACATAATGAAAACCTATACTTTGTTTCAGGCGAGTTTCCCATTCAAATGCATGTAACAGTGAGAAACACACTGTCTTGGCGAAAGAAAGCGTTTTTGAACAACTTCATATAAATCGCTGTAACTTTTGAAAGAAGACTCAGACAAACATGTTTATGGCTTTATCTTATAGAACTCAATATGCCCGTGCTGGGCAAACAGGTTTTGCAGCCGTTTGAGCTAAGATTTTAAAATTATTCACATAATGAAAACCTATACTTTGTCTCAGTCGAGTTTCCCATTCAAATGCATGTAACAGTGAGAAACGCGTTGTCTTGGCGAAAGAAAGCGTTTTCGTACAACTTCATATAAATCGCTGTGACTTTTGATAGAAGACTCAGAAACACATGTTTATGGCTTTATCTTATAGAACTCAATATCCCCGTGCTGGGCAAACAGGTTTTGCAGCCGTTTGAGCTAAGATTTTAAAATTATTCACATAATGAAAACCTATACTTTGTTTCAGGCGAGTTTCCCATTCAAATGCATGTAACAGTGAGAAACACACTGTCTTGGCGAAAGAAAGCGTTTTTGAACAACTTCATATAAATCGCTGTAACTTTTGAAAGAAGACTCAGACAAACATGTTTATGGCTTTATCTTATAGAACTCAATATGCCCGTGCTGGGCAAACAGGTTTTGCAGCCGTTTGAGCTAAGATTTTAAAATTATTCACATAATGAAAACCTATACTTTGTCTCAGTCGAGTTTCCCATTCAAATGCATGTAACAGTGAGAAACACACTGTCTTGGCGAAAGAAAGCATTTTTGAACAACTTCATATAAATCGCTGTAACTTTTGATAGAAGACTCAGACAAACATGTTTATGGCTTTATCTTATAGAACTCAATATCCCCGTGCTGGGCAAACAGGTTTTGCAGCCGTTTGAGCTAAGATTTTAAAATTATTCACATAATGAAAACCTATACTTTGTTTCAGGCGAGTTTCCCATTCAAATGCATGTAACAGTGAGAAACGCATTGTCTAGGCGAAAGAAAGCGTTTTCGTACAACTTCATATAAATCGCTGTAACTTTTGATAGAAGACTCAGACAAACATGTTTATGGCTTTATCTTATAGAACTCAATATCCCCGTGCTGGGAAAACAGGTCTTGCAGCCGTTTGAGCTAAGATTTTAAAATTATTCACATAATGAAAACCTATACTTTGTCTCGGGCGAGTTTCCCATTCAAATGCATGTAACAGTGAGAAACGCATTGTCTTGGCAAAAGAAAGCGTTTTTGAACAACTTCATATAAATCGCTGTAACTTTTGATAGAAGACTCAGACAAACATGTTTATGGCTTTATCTTATAGAACTCAATATCCCCGTGCTGGGCAAACAGGTTTTGCAGCCGTTTGAGCTAAGATTTTAAAATTATTCACATAATGAAAACCTATACTTTGTTTCAGTCGAGTTTCCCATTCAAATGCATGTAACAGTGAGAAACGCGTTGTCTTGGCGAAAGAAAGCGTTTTCGTACAACTTCATATAAATCGCTGTGACTTTTGATAGAAGACTCAGAAACACATGTTTATGGCTTTATCTTATAGAACTCAATATCCCTGTGCTGGGCAAACAGGTTTTGCAGCCGATTGAGCTAAGATTTTAAAATTATTCACATAATGAAAACCTATACTTTGTTTCAGGCGAGTTTCCCATTCAAATGCATGTAACAGTGAGAAACGCGTTGTCTTGGCGAAAGAAAGCGTTTTCGTACAACTTCATATAAATCGCTGTGACTTTTGATAGAAGACTCAGAAACACATGTTTATGGCTTTATCTTATAGAACTCAATATCCCTGTGCTGGGCAAACAGGTTTTGCAGCCGTTTGAGCTAAGATTTTAAAATTATTCACATAATGAAAACCTATACTTTGTCTCGGGCGAGTTTCCCATTCAAATGCATGTAACAGTGAGAAACGCATTGTCTAGGCGAAAGAAAGCGTTTTCGTACAACTTCATATAAATCGCTGTAACTTTTGATAGAAGACTCAGACAAACATGTTTATGGCTTTATCTTATAGAACTCAATATCCCCGTGCTGGGAAAACAGGTCTTGCAGCCGTTTGAGCTAAGATTTTAAAATTATTCACATAATGAAAACCTATACTTTGTCTCGGGCGAGTTTCCCATTCAAATGCATGTAACAGTGAGAAACGCATTGTCTTGGCGAAAGAAAGCGTTTTTGAACAACTTCATATAAATCGCTGTAACTTTTGATAGAAGACTCAGACAAACATGTTTATGGCTTTATCTTATAGAACTCAATATCCCCGTGCTGGGCAAACAGGTTTTGCAGCCGTTTGAGCTAAGATTTTAAAATTATTCACATAATGAAAACCTATACTTTGTTTCAGGCGAGTTTCCCATTCAAATGCATGTAACAGTGAGAAACGCATTGTCTTGGCGAAAGAAAGCGTTTTTGAACAACTTCATATAAATCGCTGTAACTTTTGAAAGAAGACTCAGACAAACATGTTCATGGCTTTATCTTATAGAACTCAATATGCCCGTGCTGGGCAAACAGGTTTTGCAGCCGTTTGAGCTAAGATTTTAAAATTATTCACATAATGAAAACCTATACTTTGTCTCAGTCGAGTTTCCCATTCAAATGCATGTAACAGTGAGAAACGCGTTGTCTTGGCGAAAGAAAGCGTTTTCGTACAACTTCATATAAATCGCTGTGACTTTTGATAGAAGACTCAGAAACACATGTTTATGGCTTTATCTTATAGAACTCAATATCCCTGTGCTGGGCAAACAGGTTTTGCAGCCGATTGAGCTAAGATTTTAAAATTATTCACATAATGAAAACCTATACTTTGTTTCAGGCGAGTTTCCCATTCAAATGCATGTAACAGTGAGAAACGCATTGTCTAGGCGAAAGAAAGCGTTTTCGTACAACTTCATATAAATCGCTGTAACTTTTGATAGAAGACTCAGACAAACATGTTTATGGCTTTATCTTATAGAACTCAATATCCCCGTGCTGGGCAAACAGGTCTTGCAGCCGTTTGAGCTAAGATTTTAAAATTATTCACATAATGAAAACCTATACTTTGTCTCAGTCGAGTTTCCCATTCAAATGCATGTAACAGTGAGAAACGCGTTGTCTTGGCGAAAGAAAGCGTTTTCGTACAACTTCATATAAATCGCTGTGACTTTTGATAGAAGACTCAGAAACACATGTTTATGGCTTTATCTTATAGAACTCAATATCCCTGTGCTGGGCAAACAGGTTTTGCAGCCGATTGAGCTAAGATTTTAAAATTATTCACATAATGAAAACCTATACTTTGTTTCAGGCGAGTTTCCCATTCAAATGCATGTAACAGTGAGAAACGCATTGTCTAGGCGAAAGAAAGCGTTTTTGTACAACTTCATATAAATCGCTGTAACTTTTGATAGAAGACTCAGACAAACATGTTTATGGCTTTATCTTATAGAACTCAATATCCCCGTGCTGGGCAAACAGGTCTTGCAGCCGTTTGAGCTAAGATTTTAAAATTATTCACATAATGAAAACCTATACTTTGTCTCGGGCGAGTTTCCCATTCAAATGCATGTAACAGTGAGAAACGCATTGTCTAGGCGAAAGAAAGCGTTTTCGTACAACTTCATATAAATCGCTGTGACTTTTGATAGAAGACTCAGAAACACATGTTTATGGCTTTATCTTATAGAACTCAATATCCCTGTGCTGGGCAAACAGGTCTTGCAGCCGTTTGAGCTAAGATTTTAAAATTATTCACATAATGAAAACCTATACTTTGTCTCGGGCGAGTTTCCCATTCAAATGCATGTAACAGTGAGAAACGCATTGTCTAGGCGAAAGAAAGCGTTTTCGTACAACTTCATATAAATCGCTGTGACTTTTGATAGAAGACTCAGACAAACATGTTTATGGCTTTATCTTATAGAACTCAATATCCCCGTGCTGGGAAAACAGGTCTTGCAGCCGTTTGAGCTAAGATTTTAAAATTATTCACATAATGAAAACCTATACTTTGTTTCAGGCGAGTTTCCCATTCAAATGCATGTAACAGTGAGAAACGCATTGTCTAGGCGAAAGAAAGCGTTTTCGTACAACTTCATATAAATCGCTGTAACTTTTGATAGAAGACTCAGACAAACATGTTTATGGCTTTATCTTATAGAACTCAATATCCCCGTGCTGGGCAAACAGGTCTTGCAGCCGTTTGAGCTAAGATTTTAAAATTATTCACATAATGAAAACCTATACTTTGTCTCGGGCGAGTTTCCCATTCAAATGCATGTAACAGTGAGAAACGCATTGTCTAGGCGAAAGAAAGCGTTTTCGTACAACTTCATATAAATCGCTGTAACTTTTGATAGAAGACTCAGACAAACATGTTTATGGCTTTATCTTATAGAACTCAATATCCCTGTGCTGGGCAAACAGGTTTTGCAGCCGATTGAGCTAAGATTTTAAAATTATTCACATAATGAAAACCTATACTTTGTTTCAGGCGAGTTTCCCATTCAAATGCATGTAACAGTGAGAAACACACTGTCTTGGCGAAAGAAAGCATTTTCGAACAACTTCATATAAATCGCTGTAACTTTTGATAGAAGACTCAGACAAACATGTTTATGGCTTTATCTTATAGAACTCAATATCCCCGTGCTGGGCAAACAGGTTTTGCAGCCGTTTGAGCTAAGATTTTAAAATTATTCACATAATGAAAACCTATACTTTGTTTCAGGCGAGTTTCCCATTCAAATGCATGTAACAGTGAGAAACGCATTGTCTTGGCGAAAGAAAGCGTTTTTGAACAACTTCATATAAATCGCTGTAACTTTTGAAAGAAGACTCAGACAAACATGTTTATGGCTTTATCTTATAGAACTCAATATGCCCGTGCTGGGCAAACAGGTTTTGCAGCCGTTTGAGCTAAGATTTTAAAATTATTCACATAATGAAAACCTATACTTTGTCTCGGGCGAGTTTCCCATTCAAATGCATGTAACAGTGAGAAACGCAATGTCTAGGCGAAAGAAAGCGTTTTCGTACAACTTCATATAAATCGCTGTAACTTTTGATAGAAGACTCAGACAAACATGTTTATGGCTTTATCTTATAGAACTCAATATCCCCGTGCTGGGAAAACAGGTCTTGCAGCCGTTTGAGCTAAGATTTTAAAATTATTCACATAATGAAAACCTATACTTTGTCTCGGGCGAGTTTCCCATTCAAATGCATGTAACAGTGAGAAACGCATTGTCTTGGCAAAAGAAAGCGTTTTTGAACAACTTCATATAAATCGCTGTAACTTTTGATAGAAGACTCAGACAAACATGTTTATGGCTTTATCTTATAGAACTCAATATCCCCGTGCTGGGCAAACAGGTTTTGCAGCCGTTTGAGCTAAGATTTTAAAATTATTCACATAATGAAAACCTATACTTTGTTTCAGTCGAGTTTCCCATTCAAATGCATGTAACAGTGAGAAACGCATTGTCTAGGCGAAAGAAAGCGTTTTCGTACAACTTCATATAAATCGCTGTAACTTTTGATAGAAGACTCAGACAAACATGTTTATGGCTTTATCTTATAGAACTCAGTATCCCCGTGCTGGGAAAACAGGTCTTGCAGCCGTTTGAGCTAAGATTTTAAAATTATTCACATAATGAAAACCTATACTTTGTCTCGGGCGAGTTTCCCATTCAAATGCATGTAACAGTGAGAAACGCATTGTCTTGGCAAAAGAAAGCGTTTTTGAACAACTTCATATAAATCGCTGTAACTTTTGATAGAAGACTCAGACAAACATGTTTATGGCTTTATCTTATAGAACTCAATATCCCCGTGCTGGGCAAACAGGTTTTGCAGCCGTTTGAGCTAAGATTTTAAAATTATTCACATAATGAAAACCTATACTTTGTTTCAGTCGAGTTTCCCATTCAAATGCATGTAACAGTGAGAAACGCGTTGTCTTGGCGAAAGAAAGCGTTTTCGTACAACTTCATATAAATCGCTGTGACTTTTGATAGAAGACTCAGAAACACATGTTTATGGCTTTATCTTATAGAACTCAATATCCCTGTGCTGGGCAAACAGGTTTTGCAGCCGATTGAGCTAAGATTTTAAAATTATTCACATAATGAAAACCTATACTTTGTTTCAGGCGAGTTTCCCATTCAAATGCATGTAACAGTGAGAAACGCGTTGTCTTGGCGAAAGAAAGCGTTTTCGTACAACTTCATATAAATCGCTGTGACTTTTGATAGAAGACTCAGAAACACATGTTTATGGCTTTATCTTATAGAACTCAATATCCCTGTGCTGGGCAAACAGGTTTTGCAGCCGTTTGAGCTAAGATTTTAAAATTATTCACATAATGAAAACCTATACTTTGTCTCGGGCGAGTTTCCCATTCAAATGCATGTAACAGTGAGAAACGCATTGTCTAGGCGAAAGAAAGCGTTTTCGTACAACTTCATATAAATCGCTGTAACTTTTGATAGAAGACTCAGACAAACATGTTTATGGCTTTATCTTATAGAACTCAATATCCCCGTGCTGGGAAAACAGGTCTTGCAGCCGTTTGAGCTAAGATTTTAAAATTATTCACATAATGAAAACCTATACTTTGTCTCGGGCGAGTTTCCCATTCAAATGCATGTAACAGTGAGAAACGCATTGTCTTGGCGAAAGAAAGCGTTTTTGAACAACTTCATATAAATCGCTGTAACTTTTGATAGAAGACTCAGACAAACATGTTTATGGCTTTATCTTATAGAACTCAATATCCCCGTGCTGGGCAAACAGGTTTTGCAGCCGTTTGAGCTAAGATTTTAAAATTATTCACATAATGAAAACCTATACTTTGTCTCAGTCGAGTTTCCCATTCAAATGCATGTAACAGTGAGAAACGCGTTGTCTTGGCGAAAGAAAGCGTTTTCGTACAACTTCATATAAATCGCTGTGACTTTTGATAGAAGACTCAGAAACACATGTTTATGGCTTTATCTTATAGAACTCAATATCCCTGTGCTGGGCAAACAGGTTTTGCAGCCGATTGAGCTAAGATTTTAAAATTATTCACATAATGAAAACCTATACTTTGTTTCAGGCGAGTTTCCCATTCAAATGCATGTAACAGTGAGAAACGCATTGTCTAGGCGAAAGAAAGCGTTTTCGTACAACTTCATATAAATCGCTGTAACTTTTGATAGAAGACTCAGACAAACATGTTTATGGCTTTATCTTATAGAACTCAATATCCCCGTGCTGGGCAAACAGGTCTTGCAGCCGTTTGAGCTAAGATTTTAAAATTATTCACATAATGAAAACCTATACTTTGTCTCAGTCGAGTTTCCCATTCAAATGCATGTAACAGTGAGAAACGCGTTGTCTTGGCGAAAGAAAGCGTTTTCGTACAACTTCATATAAATCGCTGTGACTTTTGATAGAAGACTCAGAAACACATGTTTATGGCTTTATCTTATAGAACTCAATATCCCTGTGCTGGGCAAACAGGTTTTGCAGCCGATTGAGCTAAGATTTTAAAATTATTCACATAATGAAAACCTATACTTTGTTTCAGGCGAGTTTCCCATTCAAATGCATGTAACAGTGAGAAACGCATTGTCTAGGCGAAAGAAAGCGTTTTCGTACAACTTCATATAAATCGCTGTAACTTTTGATAGAAGACTCAGACAAACATGTTTATGGCTTTATCTTATAGAACTCAATATCCCCGTGCTGGGCAAACAGGTCTTGCAGCCGTTTGAGCTAAGATTTTAAAATTATTCACATAATGAAAACCTATACTTTGTCTCGGGCGAGTTTCCCATTCAAATGCATGTAACAGTGAGAAACGCATTGTCTAGGCGAAAGAAAGCGTTTTCGTACAACTTCATATAAATCGCTGTGACTTTTGATAGAAGACTCAGAAACACATGTTTATGGCTTTATCTTATAGAACTCAATATCCCTGTGCTGGGCAAACAGGTCTTGCAGCCGTTTGAGCTAAGATTTTAAAATTATTCACATAATGAAAACCTATACTTTGTCTCGGGCGAGTTTCCCATTCAAATGCATGTAACAGTGAGAAACGCATTGTCTAGGCGAAAGAAAGCGTTTTCGTACAACTTCATATAAATCGCTGTGACTTTTGATAGAAGACTCAGACAAACATGTTTATGGCTTTATCTTATAGAACTCAATATCCCCGTGCTGGGAAAACAGGTCTTGCAGCCGTTTGAGCTAAGATTTTAAAATTATTCACATAATGAAAACCTATACTTTGTTTCAGGCGAGTTTCCCATTCAAATGCATGTAACAGTGAGAAACGCATTGTCTAGGCGAAAGAAAGCGTTTTCGTACAACTTCATATAAATCGCTGTAACTTTTGATAGAAGACTCAGACAAACATGTTTATGGCTTTATCTTATAGAACTCAATATCCCCGTGCTGGGCAAACAGGTCTTGCAGCCGTTTGAGCTAAGATTTTAAAATTATTCACATAATGAAAACCTATACTTTGTCTCGGGCGAGTTTCCCATTCAAATGCATGTAACAGTGAGAAACGCATTGTCTAGGCGAAAGAAAGCGTTTTCGTACAACTTCATATAAATCGCTGTAACTTTTGATAGAAGACTCAGACAAACATGTTTATGGCTTTATCTTATAGAACTCAATATCCCTGTGCTGGGCAAACAGGTTTTGCAGCCGATTGAGCTAAGATTTTAAAATTATTCACATAATGAAAACCTATACTTTGTTTCAGGCGAGTTTCCCATTCAAATGCATGTAACAGTGAGAAACACACTGTCTTGGCGAAAGAAAGCATTTTCGAACAACTTCATATAAATCGCTGTAACTTTTGATAGAAGACTCAGACAAACATGTTTATGGCTTTATCTTATAGAACTCAATATCCCTGTGCTGGGCAAACAGGTTTTGCAGCCGTTTGAGCTAAGATTTTAAAATTATTCACATAATGAAAACCTATACTTTGTTTCAGGCGAGTTTCCCATTCAAATGCATGTAACAGTGAGAAACGCATTGTCTTGGCGAAAGAAAGCGTTTTTGAACAACTTCATATAAATCGCTGTAACTTTTGAAAGAAGACTCAGACAAACATGTTTATGGCTTTATCTTATAGAACTCAATATCCCCGTGCTGGGCAAACAGGTTTTGCAGCCGTTTGAGCTAAGATTTTAAAATTATTCACATAATGAAAACCTATACTTTGTCTCAGTCGAGTTTCCCATTCAAATGCATGTAACAGTGAGAAACGCGTTGTCTTGGCGAAAGAAAGCGTTTTCGTACAACTTCATATAAATCGCTGTGACTTTTGATAGAAGACTCAGAAACACATGTTTATGGCTTTATCTTATAGAACTCAATATGCCGGTGCTGGGCAAACAGGTTTTGCAGCCGTTTGAGCTAAGATTTTAAAATTATTCACATAATGAAAACCTATACTTTGTTTCAGGCGAGTTTCCCATTCAAATGCATGTAACAGTGAGAAACACACTGTCTTGGCGAAAGAAAGCGTTTTTGAACAACTTCATATAAATCGCTGTAACTTTTGAAAGAAGACTCAGACAAACATGTTTATGGCTTTATCTTATAGAACTCAATATGCCCGTGCTGGGCAAACAGGTTTTGCAGCCGTTTGAGCTAAGATTTTAAAATTATTCACATAATGAAAACCTATACTTTGTTTCAGGCGAGTTTCCCATTGAAATGCATGTAACAGTGAGAAACGCATTGTCTAGGCGAAAGAAAGCATTTTTGAACAACTTCATATAAATCGCTGTAACTTTTGATAGAAGACTCAGACAAACATGTTTATGGCTTTATCTTATAGAACTCAATATGCCCGTGCTGGGCAAACAGGTTTTGCAGCCGTTTGAGCTAAGATTTTAAAATTATTCACATAATGAAAACCTATACTTTGTCTCAGTCGAGTTTCCCATTCAAATGCATGTAACAGTGAGAAACGCGTTGTCTTGGCGAAAGAAAGCGTTTTCGTACAACTTCATATAAATCGCTGTGACTTTTGATAGAAGACTCAGAAACACATGTTTATGGCTTTATCTTATAGAACTCAATATCCCTGTGCTGGGCAAACAGGTTTTGCAGCCGATTGAGCTAAGATTTTAAAATTATTCACATAATGAAAACCTATACTTTGTTTCAGGCGAGTTTCCCATTCAAATGCATGTAACAGTGAGAAACGCATTGTCTAGGCGAAAGAAAGCGTTTTCGTACAACTTCATATAAATCGCTGTAACTTTTGATAGAAGACTCAGACAAACATGTTTATGGCTTTATCTTATAGAACTCAATATCCCCGTGCTGGGCAAACAGGTTTTGCAGCCGTTTGAGCTAAGATTTTAAAATTATTCACATAATGAAAACCTATACTTTGTTTCAGGCGAGTTTCCCATTCAAATGCATGTAACAGTGAGAAACACACTGTCTTGGCGAAAGAAAGCGTTTTTGAACAACTTCATATAAATCGCTGTAACTTTTGAAAGAAGACTCAGACAAACATGTTTATGGCTTTATCTTATAGAACTCAATATGCCCGTGCTGGGCAAACAGGTTTTGCAGCCGTTTGAGCTAAGATTTTAAAATTATTCACATAATGAAAACCTATACTTTGTCTCAGTCGAGTTTCCCATTCAAATGCATGTAACAGTGAGAAACGCGTTGTCTTGGCGAAAGAAAGCGTTTTCGTACAACTTCATATAAATCGCTGTGACTTTTGATAGAAGACTCAGAAACACATGTTTATGGCTTTATCTTATAGAACTCAATATCCCCGTGCTGGGCAAACAGGTTTTGCAGCCGTTTGAGCTAAGATTTTAAAATTATTCACATAATGAAAACCTATACTTTGTTTCAGGCGAGTTTCCCATTCAAATGCATGTAACAGTGAGAAACGCATTGTCTTGGCGAAAGAAAGCGTTTTTGAACAACTTCATATAAATCGCTGTAACTTTTGAAAGAAGACTCAGACAAACATGTTTATGGCTTTATCTTATAGAACTCAATATGCCCGTGCTGGGCAAACAGGTTTTGCAGCCGTTTGAGCTAAGATTTTAAAATTATTCACATAATGAAAACCTATACTTTGTCTCAGTCGAGTTTCCCATTCAAATGCATGTAACAGTGAGAAACGCGTTGTCTTGGCGAAAGAAAGCGTTTTCGTACAACTTCATATAAATCGCTGTGACTTTTGATAGAAGACTCAGAAACACATGTTTATGGCTTTATCTTATAGAACTCAATATCCCTGTGCTGGGCAAACAGGTTTTGCAGCCGATTGAGCTAAGATTTTAAAATTATTCACATAATGAAAACCTATACTTTGTTTCAGGCGAGTTTCCCATTCAAATGCATGTAACAGTGAGAAACGCATTGTCTAGGCGAAAGAAAGCGTTTTCGTACAACTTCATATAAATCGCTGTAACTTTTGAAAGAAGACTCAGACAAACATGTTTATGGCTTTATCTTATAGAACTCAATATCCCCGTGCTGGGAAAACAGGTTTTGCAGCCGTTTGAGCTAAGATTTTAAAATTATTCACATAATGAAAACCTATACTTTGTTTCAGGCGAGTTTCCCATTCAAATGCATGTAACAGTGAGAAACACACTGTCTTGGCGAAAGAAAGCGTTTTTGAACAACTTCATATAAATCGCTGTAACTTTTGAAAGAAGACTCAGACAAACATGTTTATGGCTTTATCTTATAGAACTCAATATGCCCGTGCTGGGCAAACAGGTTTTGCAGCCGTTTGAGCTAAGATTTTAAAATTATTCACATAATGAAAACCTATACTTTGTTTCAGGCGAATTTCCCATTCAAATGCATGTAACAGTGAGAAACGCATTGTCTTGGCGAAAGAAAGCGTTTTTGAACAACTTCATATAAATCGCTGTAACTTTTGAAAGAAGACTCAGACAAACATGTTTATGGCTTTATCTTATAGAACTCAATATCCCCGTGCTGGGCAAACAGGTTTTGCAGCCGTTTGAGCTAAGATTTTAAAATTATTCACATAATGAAAACCTATACTTTGTCTCAGTCGAGTTTCCCATTCAAATGCATGTAACAGTGAGAAACGCGTTGTCTTGGCGAAAGAAAGCGTTTTCGTACAACTTCATATAAATCGCTGTGACTTTTGATAGAAGACTCAGAAACACATGTTTATGGCTTTATCTTATAGAACTCAATATGCCGGTGCTGGGCAAACAGGTTTTGCAGCCGTTTGAGCTAAGATTTTAAAATTATTCACATAATGAAAACCTATACTTTGTTTCAGGCGAGTTTCCCATTCAAATGCATGTAACAGTGAGAAACACACTGTCTTGGCGAAAGAAAGCGTTTTTGAACAACTTCATATAAATCGCTGTAACTTTTGAAAGAAGACTCAGACAAACATGTTTATGGCTTTATCTTATAGAACTCAATATGCCCGTGCTGGGCAAACAGGTTTTGCAGCCGTTTGAGCTAAGATTTTAAAATTATTCACATAATGAAAACCTATACTTTGTCTCAGTCGAGTTTCCCATTCAAATGCATGTAACAGTGAGAAACACACTGTCTTGGCGAAAGAAAGCATTTTCGAACAACTTCATATAAATCGCTGTAACTTTTGATAGAAGACTCAGACAAACATGTTTATGGCTTTATCTTATAGAACTCAATATGCCCGTGCTGGGCAAACAGGTTTTGCAGCCGTTTGAGCTAAGATTTTAAAATTATTCACATAATGAAA
Organism: Rhamphochromis sp. 'chilingali'; assembly: GCF_963969265.1. NCBI lineage: Eukaryota > Metazoa > Chordata > Actinopteri > Cichliformes > Cichlidae > Rhamphochromis > Rhamphochromis sp. 'chilingali'. The sequence goes on from NC_137932.1 coordinate 29,966,784, forward strand.
ACCTATACTTTGTTTCAGGCGAGTTTCCCATTCAAATGCATGTAACAGTGAGAAACGCATTGTCTAGGCGAAAGAAAGCATTTTTGAACAACTTCATATAAATCGCTGTAACTTTTGATAGAAGACTCAGACAAACATGTTTATGGCTTTATCTTATAGAACTCAATATCCCCGTGCTGGGCAAACAGGTTTTGCAGCCGTTTGAGCTAAGATTTTAAAATTATTCACATAATGAAAACCTATACTTTGTTTCAGGCGAGTTTCCCATTCAAATGCATGTAACAGTGAGAAACGCATTGTCTTGGCGAAAGAAAGCGTTTTTGAACAACTTCATATAAATCGCTGTAACTTTTGAAAGAAGACTCAGACAAACATGTTTATGGCTTTATCTTATAGAACTCAATATGCCCGTGCTGGGCAAACAGGTTTTGCAGCCGTTTGAGCTAAGATTTTAAAATTATTCACATAATGAAAACCTATACTTTGTCTCAGTCGAGTTTCCCATTCAAATGCATGTAACAGTGAGAAACGCGTTGTCTTGGCGAAAGAAAGCGTTTTCGTACAACTTCATATAAATCGCTGTGACTTTTGATAGAAGACTCAGAAACACATGTTTATGGCTTTATCTTATAGAACTCAATATCCCTGTGCTGGGCAAACAGGTTTTGCAGCCGATTGAGCTAAGATTTTAAAATTATTCACATAATGAAAACCTATACTTTGTTTCAGGCGAGTTTCCCATTCAAATGCATGTAACAGTGAGAAACACACTGTCTTGGCGAAAGAAAGCGTTTTTGAACAACTTCATATAAATCGCTGTAACTTTTGAAAGAAGACTCAGACAAACATGTTTATGGCTTTATCTTATAGAACTCAATATGCCCGTGCTGGGCAAACAGGTTTTGCAGCCGTTTGAGCTAAGATTTTAAAATTATTCACATAATGAAAACCTATACTTTGTCTCAGTCGAGTTTCCCATTCAAATGCATGTAACAGTGAGAAACGCGTTGTCTTGGCGAAAGAAAGCGTTTTCGTACAACTTCATATAAATCGCTGTGACTTTTGATAGAAGACTCAGAAACACATGTTTATGGCTTTATCTTATAGAACTCAATATCCCCGTGCTGGGCAAACAGGTTTGGCAGCCGTTTGAGCTAAGATTTTAAAATTATTCACATAATGAAAACCTATACTTTGTTTCAGGCGAGTTTCCCATTCAAATGCATGTAACAGTGAGAAACACACTGTCTTGGCGAAAGAAAGCGTTTTTGAACAACTTCATATAAATCGCTGTAACTTTTGAAAGAAGACTCAGACAAACATGTTTATGGCTTTATCTTATAGAACTCAATATGCCCGTGCTGGGCAAACAGGTTTTGCAGCCGTTTGAGCTAAGATTTTAAAATTATTCACATAATGAAAACCTATACTTTGTCTCAGTCGAGTTTCCCATTCAAATGCATGTAACAGTGAGAAACACACTGTCTTGGCGAAAGAAAGCATTTTTGAACAACTTCATATAAATCGCTGTAACTTTTGATAGAAGACTCAGACAAACATGTTTATGGCTTTATCTTATAGAACTCAATATCCCCGTGCTGGGCAAACAGGTTTTGCAGCCGTTTGAGCTAAGATTTTAAAATTATTCACATAATGAAAACCTATACTTTGTTTCAGGCGAGTTTCCCATTCAAATGCATGTAACAGTGAGAAACGCATTGTCTTGGCGAAAGAAAGCGTTTTTGAACAACTTCATATAAATCGCTGTAACTTTTGAAAGAAGACTCAGACAAACATGTTTATGGCTTTATCTTATAGAACTCAATATGCCCGTGCTGGGCAAACAGGTTTTGCAGCCGTTTGAGCTAAGATTTTAAAATTATTCACATAATGAAAACCTATACTTTGTCTCAGTCGAGTTTCCCATTCAAATGCATGTAACAGTGAGAAACGCGTTGTCTTGGCGAAAGAAAGCGTTTTCGTACAACTTCATATAAATCGCTGTGACTTTTGATAGAAGACTCAGAAACACATGTTTATGGCTTTATCTTATAGAACTCAATATCCCTGTGCTGGGCAAACAGGTTTTGCAGCCGATTGAGCTAAGATTTTAAAATTATTCACATAATGAAAACCTATACTTTGTTTCAGGCGAGTTTCCCATTCAAATGCATGTAACAGTGAGAAACGCATTGTCTAGGCGAAAGAAAGCGTTTTCGTACAACTTCATATAAATCGCTGTAACTTTTGATAGAAGACTCAGACAAACATGTTTATGGCTTTATCTTATAGAACTCAATATCCCCGTGCTGGGCAAACAGGTTTTGCAGCCGTTTGAGCTAAGATTTTAAAATTATTCACATAATGAAAACCTATACTTTGTTTCAGGCGAGTTTCCCATTCAAATGCATGTAACAGTGAGAAACACACTGTCTTGGCGAAAGAAAGCGTTTTTGAACAACTTCATATAAATCGCTGTAACTTTTGAAAGAAGACTCAGACAAACATGTTTATGGCTTTATCTTATAGAACTCAATATGCCCGTGCTGGGCAAACAGGTTTTGCAGCCGTTTGAGCTAAGATTTTAAAATTATTCACATAATGAAAACCTATACTTTGTTTCAGGCGAGTTTCCCATTCAAATGCATGTAACAGTGAGAAACGCATTGTCTAGGCAAAAGAAAGCATTTTTGAACAACTTCATATAAATCGCTGTAACTTTTGATAGAAGACTCAGACAAACATGTTTATGGCTTTATCTTATAGAACTCAATATCCCCGTGCTGGGCAAACAGGTTTTGCAGCCGTTTGAGCTAAGATTTTAAAATTATTCACATAATGAAAACCTATACTTTGTTTCAGGCGAGTTTCCCATTCAAATGCATGTAACAGTGAGAAACGCATTGTCTTGGCGAAAGAAAGCGTTTTTGAACAACTTCATATAAATCGCTGTAACTTTTGAAAGAAGACTCAGACAAACATGTTTATGGCTTTATCTTATAGAACTCAATATCCCTGTGCTGGGCAAACAGGTTTTGCAGCCGATTGAGCTAAGATTTTAAAATTATTCACATAATGAAAACCTATACTTTGTTTCAGGCGAGTTTCCCATTCAAATGCATGTAACAGTGAGAAACGCATTGTCTAGGCGAAAGAAAGCGTTTTCGTACAACTTCATATAAATCGCTGTAACTTTTGATAGAAGACTCAGACAAACATGTTTATGGCTTTATCTTATAGAACTCAATATCCCCGTGCTGGGCAAACAGGTTTTGCAGCCGTTTGAGCTAAGATTTTAAAATTATTCACATAATGAAAACCTATACTTTGTTTCAGGCGAGTTTCCCATTCAAATGCATGTAACAGTGAGAAACACACTGTCTTGGCGAAAGAAAGCGTTTTTGAACAACTTCATATAAATCGCTGTAACTTTTGAAAGAAGACTCAGACAAACATGTTTATGGCTTTATCTTATAGAACTCAATATGCCCGTGCTGGGCAAACAGGTTTTGCAGCCGTTTGAGCTAAGATTTTAAAATTATTCACATAATGAAAACCTATACTTTGTCTCAGTCGAGTTTCCCATTCAAATGCATGTAACAGTGAGAAACGCATTGTCTTGGCGAAAGAAAGCGTTTTTGAACAACTTCATATAAATCGCTGTAACTTTTGATAGAAGACTCAGACAAACATGTTTATGGCTTTATCTTATAGAACTCAATATGCCCGTGCTGGGCAAACAGGTTTTGCAGCCGTTTGAGCTAAGATTTTAAAATTATTCACATAATGAAAACCTATACTTTGTTTCAGGCGAGTTTCCCATTCAAATGCATGTAACAGTGAGAAACGCATTGTCTAGGCGAAAGAAAGCATTTTTGAACAACTTCATATAAATCGCTGTAACTTTTGATAGAAGACTCAGACAAACATGTTTATGGCTTTATCTTATAGAACTCAATATCCCCGTGCTGGGCAAACAGGTTTTGCAGCCGTTTGAGCTAAGATTTTAAAATTATTCACATAATGAAAACCTATACTTTGTTTCAGGCGAGTTTCCCATTCAAATGCATGTAACAGTGAGAAACGCATTGTCTTGGCGAAAGAAAGCGTTTTTGAACAACTTCATATAAATCGCTGTAACTTTTGATAGAAGACTCAGACAAACATGTTTATGGCTTTATCTTATAGAACTCAATATGCCCGTGCTGGGCAAACAGGTTTTGCAGCCGTTTGAGCTAAGATTTTAAAATTATTCACATAATGAAAACCTATACTTTGTCTCAGTCGAGTTTCCCATTCAAATGCATGTAACAGTGAGAAACGCGTTGTCTTGGCGAAAGAAAGCGTTTTCGTACAACTTCATATAAATCGCTGTGACTTTTGATAGAAGACTCAGAAACACATGTTTATGGCTTTATCTTATAGAACTCAATATCCCTGTGCTGGGCAAACAGGTTTTGCAGCCGATTGAGCTAAGATTTTAAAATTATTCACATAATGAAAACCTATACTTTGTTTCAGGCGAGTTTCCCATTCAAATGCATGTAACAGTGAGAAACGCATTGTCTAGGCGAAAGAAAGCGTTTTCGTACAACTTCATATAAATCGCTGTAACTTTTGATAGAAGACTCAGACAAACATGTTTATGGCTTTATCTTATAGAACTCAATATCCCCGTGCTGGGCAAACAGGTTTTGCAGCCGTTTGAGCTAAGATTTTAAAATTATTCACATAATGAAAACCTATACTTTGTTTCAGGCGAGTTTCCCATTCAAATGCATGTAACAGTGAGAAACGCGTTGTCTTGGCGAAAGAAAGCGTTTTCGTACAACTTCATATAAATCGCTGTGACTTTTGATAGAAGACTCAGAAACACATGTTTATGGCTTTATCTTATAGAACTCAATATCCCTGTGCTGGGCAAACAGGTTTTGCAGCCGATTGAGCTAAGATTTTAAAATTATTCACATAATGAAAACCTATACTTTGTTTCAGGCGAGTTTCCCATTCAAATGCATGTAACAGTGAGAAACACACTGTCTTGGCGAAAGAAAGCATTTTCGAACAACTTCATATAAATCGCTGTAACTTTTGAAAGAAGACTCAGACAAACATGTTTATGGCTTTATCTTATAGAACTCAATATCCCCGTGCTGGGCAAACAGGTTTTGCAGCCGTTTGAGCTAAGATTTTAAAATTATTCACATAATGAAAACCTATACTTTGTCTCAGTCGAGTTTCCCATTCAAATGCATGTAACAGTGAGAAACACACTGTCTTGGCGAAAGAAAGCATTTTCGAACAACTTCATATAAATCGCTGTAACTTTTGATAGAAGACTCAGACAAACATGTTTATGGCTTTATCTTATAGAACTCAATATGCCCGTGCTGGGCAAACAGGTTTTGCAGCCGTTTGAGCTAAGATTTTAAAATTATTCACATAATGAAAACCTATACTTTGTTTCAGGCGAGTTTCCCATTCAAATGCATGTAACAGTGAGAAACGCATTGTCTAGGCGAAAGAAAGCATTTTTGAACAACTTCATATAAATCGCTGTAACTTTTGATAGAAGACTCAGACAAACATGTTTATGGCTTTATCTTATAGAACTCAATATCCCCGTGCTGGGCAAACAGGTTTTGCAGCCGTTTGAGCTAAGATTTTAAAATTATTCACATAATGAAAACCTATACTTTGTTTCAGGCGAGTTTCCCATTCAAATGCATGTAACAGTGAGAAACGCATTGTCTTGGCGAAAGAAAGCGTTTTTGAACAACTTCATATAAATCGCTGTAACTTTTGAAAGAAGACTCAGACAAACATGTTTATGGCTTTATCTTATAGAACTCAATATGCCCGTGCTGGGCAAACAGGTTTTGCAGCCGTTTGAGCTAAGATTTTAAAATTATTCACATAATGAAAACCTATACTTTGTCTCAGTCGAGTTTCCCATTCAAATGCATGTAACAGTGAGAAACGCGTTGTCTTGGCGAAAGAAAGCGTTTTCGTACAACTTCATATAAATCGCTGTGACTTTTGATAGAAGACTCAGAAACACATGTTTATGGCTTTATCTTATAGAACTCAATATCCCTGTGCTGGGCAAACAGGTTTTGCAGCCGTTTGAGCTAAGATTTTAAAATTATTCACATAATGAAAACCTATACTTTGTTTCAGGCGAGTTTCCCATTCAAATGCATGTAACAGTGAGAAACGCATTGTCTTGGCGAAAGAAAGCGTTTTTGAACAACTTCATATAAATCGCTGTAACTTTTGAAAGAAGACTCAGACAAACATGTTTATGGCTTTATCTTATAGAACTCAATATCCCCGTGCTGGGCAAACAGGTTTTGCAGCCGTTTGAGCTAAGATTTTAAAATTATTCACATAATGAAAACCTATACTTTGTCTCAGTCGAGTTTCCCATTCAAATGCATGTAACAGTGAGAAACGCGTTGTCTTGGCGAAAGAAAGCGTTTTCGTACAACTTCATATAAATCGCTGTGACTTTTGATAGAAGACTCAGAAACACATGTTTATGGCTTTATCTTATAGAACTCAATATCCCCGTGCTGGGAAAACAGGTCTTGCAGCCGTTTGAGCTAAGATTTTAAAATTATTCACATAATGAAAACCTATACTTTGTTTCAGGCGAGTTTCCCATTCAAATGCATGTAACAGTGAGAAACGCATTGTCTTGGCGAAAGAAAGCGTTTTTGAACAACTTCATATAAATCGCTGTAACTTTTGAAAGAAGACTCAGACAAACATGTTTATGGCTTTATCTTATAGAACTCAATATGCCCGTGCTGGGCAAACAGGTTTTGCAGCCGTTTGAGCTAAGATTTTAAAATTATTCACATAATGAAAACCTATACTTTGTCTCAGTCGAGTTTCCCATTCAAATGCATGTAACAGTGAGAAACGCGTTGTCTTGGCGAAAGAAAGCGTTTTCGTACAACTTCATATAAATCGCTGTGACTTTTGATAGAAGACTCAGAAACACATGTTTATGGCTTTATCTTATAGAACTCAATATCCCTGTGCTGGGCAAACAGGTTTTGCAGCCGATTGAGCTAAGATTTTAAAATTATTCACATAATGAAAACCTATACTTTGTTTCAGGCGAGTTTCCCATTCAAATGCATGTAACAGTGAGAAACACACTGTCTTGGCGAAAGAAAGCATTTTCGAACAACTTCATATAAATCGCTGTAACTTTTGAAAGAAGACTCAGACAAACATGTTCATGGCTTTATCTTATAGAACTCAATATCCCCGTGCTGGGCAAACAGGTTTTGCAGCCGTTTGAGCTAAGATTTTAAAATTATTCACATAATGAAAACCTATACTTTGTTTCAGGCGAGTTTCCCATTCAAATGCATGTAACAGTGAGAAACGCATTGTCTTGGCGAAAGAAAGCGTTTTTGAACAACTTCATATAAATCGCTGTAACTTTTGAAAGAAGACTCAGACAAACATGTTTATGGCTTTATCTTATAGAACTCAATATCCCCGTGCTGGGCAAACAGGTTTTGCAGCCGTTTGAGCTAAGATTTTAAAATTATTCACATAATGAAAACCTATACTTTGTCTCAGTCGAGTTTCCCATTCAAATGCATGTAACAGTGAGAAACGCGTTGTCTTGGCGAAAGAAAGCGTTTTCGTACAACTTCATATAAATCGCTGTGACTTTTGATAGAAGACTCAGAAACACATGTTTATGGCTTTATCTTATAGAACTCAATATCCCTGTGCTGGGCAAACAGGTTTTGCAGCCGATTGAGCTAAGATTTTAAAATTATTCACATAATGAAAACCTATACTTTGTTTCAGGCGAGTTTCCCATTCAAATGCATGTAACAGTGAGAAACGCATTGTCTAGGCGAAAGAAAGCATTTTCGAACAACTTCATATAAATCGCTGTAACTTTTGATAGAAGACTCAGACAAACATGTTTATGGCTTTATCTTATAGAACTCAATATGCCCGTGCTGGGCAAACAGGTTTTGCAGCCGTTTGAGCTAAGATTTTAAAATTATTCACATAATGAAAACCTATACTTTGTTTCAGGCGAGTTTCCCATTCAAATGCATGTAACAGTGAGAAACACACTGTCTTGGCGAAAGAAAGCGTTTTTGAACAACTTCATATAAATCGCTGTAACTTTTGAAAGAAGACTCAGACAAACATGTTTATGGCTTTATCTTATAGAACTCAATATGCCCGTGCTGGGCAAACAGGTTTTGCAGCCGTTTGAGCTAAGATTTTAAAATTATTCACATAATGAAAACCTATACTTTGTCTCAGTCGAGTTTCCCATTCAAATGCATGTAACAGTGAGAAACGCGTTGTCTTGGCGAAAGAAAGCGTTTTCGTACAACTTCATATAAATCGCTGTGACTTTTGATAGAAGACTCAGAAACACATGTTTATGGCTTTATCTTATAGAACTCAATATCCCCGTGCTGGGCAAACAGGTTTTGCAGCCGTTTGAGCTAAGATTTTAAAATTATTCACATAATGAAAACCTATACTTTGTTTCAGGCGAGTTTCCCATTCAAATGCATGTAACAGTGAGAAACACACTGTCTTGGCGAAAGAAAGCGTTTTTGAACAACTTCATATAAATCGCTGTAACTTTTGAAAGAAGACTCAGACAAACATGTTTATGGCTTTATCTTATAGAACTCAATATGCCCGTGCTGGGCAAACAGGTTTTGCAGCCGTTTGAGCTAAGATTTTAAAATTATTCACATAATGAAAACCTATACTTTGTCTCAGTCGAGTTTCCCATTCAAATGCATGTAACAGTGAGAAACACACTGTCTTGGCGAAAGAAAGCATTTTCGAACAACTTCATATAAATCGCTGTAACTTTTGAAAGAAGACTCAGACAAACATGTTTATGGCTTTATCTTATAGAACTCAATATGCCCGTGCTGGGCAAACAGGTTTTGCAGCCGTTTGAGCTAAGATTTTAAAATTATTCACATAATGAAAACCTATACTTTGTTTCAGGCGAGTTTCCCATTGAAATGCATGTAACAGTGAGAAACGCATTGTCTAGGCGAAAGAAAGCATTTTTGAACAACTTCATATAAATCGCTGTAACTTTTGATAGAAGACTCAGACAAACATGTTTATGGCTTTATCTTATAGAACTCAATATCCCCGTGCTGGGCAAACAGGTTTTGCAGCCGTTTGAGCTAAGATTTTAAAATTATTCACATAATGAAAACCTATACTTTGTCTCAGTCGAGTTTCCCATTCAAATGCATGTAACAGTGAGAAACGCGTTGTCTTGGCGAAAGAAAGCGTTTTCGTACAACTTCATATAAATCGCTGTGACTTTTGATAGAAGACTCAGAAACACATGTTTATGGCTTTATCTTATAGAACTCAATATCCCTGTGCTGGGCAAACAGGTTTTGCAGCCGATTGAGCTAAGATTTTAAAATTATTCACATAATGAAAACCTATACTTTGTTTCAGGCGAGTTTCCCATTCAAATGCATGTAACAGTGAGAAACGCATTGTCTAGGCGAAAGAAAGCGTTTTCGTACAACTTCATATAAATCGCTGTAACTTTTGATAGAAGACTCAGACAAACATGTTTATGGCTTTATCTTATAGAACTCAATATCCCCGTGCTGGGCAAACAGGTTTTGCAGCCGTTTGAGCTAAGATTTTAAAATTATTCACATAATGAAAACCTATACTTTGTGTCAGGCGTTTCCCATTCAAATGCATGTAACAGTGAGAAACGCATTGTCTTGGCGAAAGAAATCATTTTCGAACAACTTCATATAAATCGCTGTAACTTTTGATAGAAGACTCAGACAAACATGTTTATGGCTTTATCTTATAGAACTCAATATCCCCGTGCTGGGAAAACAGGTCTTGCAGCCGTTTGAGCTAAGATTTTAAAATTATTCACATAATGAAAACCTATACTTTGTCTCGGGCGAGTTTCCCATTCAAATGCATGTAACAGTGAGAAACGCATTGTCTAGGCGAAAGAAAGCGTTTTCGTACAACTTCATATAAATCGCTGTAACTTTTGATAGAAGACTCAGACAAACATGTTTATGGCTTTATCTTATAGAACTCAATATCCCCGTGCTGGGAAAACAGGTCTTGCAGCCGTTTGAGCTAAGATTTTAAAATTATTCACATAATGAAAACCTATACTTTGTCTCGGGCGAGTTTCCCATTCAAATGCATGTAACAGTGAGAAACGCATTGTCTAGGCGAAAGAAAGCGTTTTCGTACAACTTCATATAAATCGCTGTAACTTTTGATAGAAGACTCAGACAAACATGTTTATGGCTTTATCTTATAGAACTCAATATCCCCGTGCTGGGCAAACAGGTCTTGCAGCCGTTTGAGCTAAGATTTTAAAATTATTCACATAATGAAAACCTATACTTTGTCTCAGTCGAGTTTCCCATTCAAATGCATGTAACAGTGAGAAACACACTGTCTTGGCGAAAGAAAGCATTTTCGAACAACTTCATATAAATCGCTGTAACTTTTGATAGAAGACTCAGACAAACATGTTTATGGCTTTATCTTATAGAACTCAATATGCCCGTGCTGGGCAAACAGGTTTTGCAGCCGTTTGAGCTAAGATTTTAAAATTATTCACATAATGAAAACCTATACTTTGTTTCAGGCGAGTTTCCCATTCAAATGCATGTAACAGTGAGAAACACACTGTCTTGGCGAAAGAAAGCGTTTTTGAACAACTTCATATAAATCGCTGTAACTTTTGATAGAAGACTCAGACAAACATGTTTATGGCTTTATCTTATAGAACTCAATATCCCCGTGCTGGGAAAACAGGTCTTGCAGCCGTTTGAGCTAAGATTTTAAAATTATTCACATAATGAAAACCTATACTTTGTCTCGGGCGAGTTTCCCATTCAAATGCATGTAACAGTGAGAAACGCATTGTCTTGGCGAAAGAAAGCGTTTTTGAACAACTTCATATAAATCGCTGTAACTTTTGATAGAAGACTCAGACAAACATGTTTATGGCTTTATCTTATAGAACTCAATATGCCCGTGCTGGGCAAACAGGTTTTGCAGCCGTTTGAGCTAAGATTTTAAAATTATTCACATAATGAAAACCTATACTTTGTCTCAGTCGAGTTTCCCATTCAAATGCATGTAACAGTGAGAAACGCGTTGTCTTGGCGAAAGAAAGCGTTTTCGTACAACTTCATATAAATCGCTGTGACTTTTGATAGAAGACTCAGAAACACATGTTTATGGCTTTATCTTATAGAACTCAATATCCCTGTGCTGGGCAAACAGGTTTTGCAGCCGATTGAGCTAAGATTTTAAAATTATTCACATAATGAAAACCTATACTTTGTTTCAGGCGAGTTTCCCATTCAAATGCATGTAACAGTGAGAAACGCATTGTCTAGGCGAAAGAAAGCGTTTTCGTACAACTTCATATAAATCGCTGTAACTTTTGATAGAAGACTCAGACAAACATGTTTATGGCTTTATCTTATAGAACTCAATATCCCCGTGCTGGGCAAACAGGTCTTGCAGCCGTTTGAGCTAAGATTTTAAAATTATTCACATAATGAAAACCTATACTTTGTCTCAGTCGAGTTTCCCATTCAAATGCATGTAACAGTGAGAAACACACTGTCTTGGCGAAAGAAAGCATTTTCGAACAACTTCATATAAATCGCTGTAACTTTTGATAGAAGACTCAGACAAACATGTTTATGGCTTTATCTTATAGAACTCAATATGCCCGTGCTGGGCAAACAGGTTTTGCAGCCGTTTGAGCTAAGATTTTAAAATTATTCACATAATGAAAACCTATACTTTGTTTCAGGCGAGTTTCCCATTCAAATGCATGTAACAGTGAGAAACACACTGTCTTGGCGAAAGAAAGCGTTTTTGAACAACTTCATATAAATCGCTGTAACTTTTGATAGAAGACTCAGACAAACATGTTTATGGCTTTATCTTATAGAACTCAATATCCCCGTGCTGGGAAAACAGGTCTTGCAGCCGTTTGAGCTAAGATTTTAAAATTATTCACATAATGAAAACCTATACTTTGTCTCGGGCGAGTTTCCCATTCAAATGCATGTAACAGTGAGAAACGCATTGTCTTGGCGAAAGAAAGCGTTTTTGAACAACTTCATATAAATCGCTGTAACTTTTGATAGAAGACTCAGACAAACATGTTTATGGCTTTATCTTATAGAACTCAATATGCCCGTGCTGGGCAAACAGGTTTTGCAGCCGTTTGAGCTAAGATTTTAAAATTATTCACATAATGAAAACCTATACTTTGTCTCAGTCGAGTTTCCCATTCAAATGCATGTAACAGTGAGAAACGCGTTGTCTTGGCGAAAGAAAGCGTTTTCGTACAACTTCATATAAATCGCTGTGACTTTTGATAGAAGACTCAGAAACACATGTTTATGGCTTTATCTTATAGAACTCAATATCCCTGTGCTGGGCAAACAGGTTTTGCAGCCGATTGAGCTAAGATTTTAAAATTATTCACATAATGAAAACCTATACTTTGTTTCAGGCGAGTTTCCCATTCAAATGCATGTAACAGTGAGAAACGCATTGTCTAGGCGAAAGAAAGCGTTTTCGTACAACTTCATATAAATCGCTGTAACTTTTGATAGAAGACTCAGACAAACATGTTTATGGCTTTATCTTATAGAACTCAATATCCCCGTGCTGGGCAAACAGGTCTTGCAGCCGTTTGAGCTAAGATTTTAAAATTATTCACATAATGAAAACCTATACTTTGTTTCAGGCGAGTTTCCCATTCAAATGCATGTAACAGTGAGAAACACACTGTCTTGGCGAAAGAAAGCGTTTTTGAACAACTTCATATAAATCGCTGTAACTTTTGAAAGAAGACTCAGACAAACATGTTTATGGCTTTATCTTATAGAACTCAATATGCCCGTGCTGGGCAAACAGGTTTTGCAGCCGTTTGAGCTAAGATTTTAAAATTATTCACATAATGAAAACCTATACTTTGTCTCAGTCGAGTTTCCCATTCAAATGCATGTAACAGTGAGAAACACACTGTCTTGGCGAAAGAAAGCATTTTCGAACAACTTCATATAAATCGCTGTAACTTTTGAAAGAAGACTCAGACAAACATGTTTATGGCTTTATCTTATAGAACTCAATATGCCCGTGCTGGGCAAACAGGTTTTGCAGCCGTTTGAGCTAAGATTTTAAAATTATTCACATAATGAAAACCTATACTTTGTTTCAGGCGAGTTTCCCATTGAAATGCATGTAACAGTGAGAAACGCATTGTCTAGGCGAAAGAAAGCATTTTTGAACAACTTCATATAAATCGCTGTAACTTTTGATAGAAGACTCAGACAAACATGTTTATGGCTTTATCTTATAGAACTCAATATCCCCGTGCTGGGCAAACAGGTTTTGCAGCCGTTTGAGCTAAGATTTTAAAATTATTCACATAATGAAAACCTATACTTTGTCTCAGTCGAGTTTCCCATTCAAATGCATGTAACAGTGAGAAACGCGTTGTCTTGGCGAAAGAAAGCGTTTTCGTACAACTTCATATAAATCGCTGTGACTTTTGATAGAAGACTCAGAAACACATGTTTATGGCTTTATCTTATAGAACTCAATATCCCTGTGCTGGGCAAACAGGTTTTGCAGCCGATTGAGCTAAGATTTTAAAATTATTCACATAATGAAAACCTATACTTTGTTTCAGGCGAGTTTCCCATTCAAATGCATGTAACAGTGAGAAACGCATTGTCTAGGCGAAAGAAAGCGTTTTCGTACAACTTCATATAAATCGCTGTAACTTTTGATAGAAGACTCAGACAAACATGTTTATGGCTTTATCTTATAGAACTCAATATCCCCGTGCTGGGCAAACAGGTTTTGCAGCCGTTTGAGCTAAGATTTTAAAATTATTCACATAATGAAAACCTATACTTTGTGTCAGGCGTTTCCCATTCAAATGCATGTAACAGTGAGAAACGCATTGTCTTGGCGAAAGAAATCATTTTCGAACAACTTCATATAAATCGCTGTAACTTTTGATAGAAGACTCAGACAAACATGTTTATGGCTTTATCTTATAGAACTCAATATCCCCGTGCTGGGAAAACAGGTCTTGCAGCCGTTTGAGCTAAGATTTTAAAATTATTCACATAATGAAAACCTATACTTTGTCTCGGGCGAGTTTCCCATTCAAATGCATGTAACAGTGAGAAACGCATTGTCTAGGCGAAAGAAAGCGTTTTCGTACAACTTCATATAAATCGCTGTAACTTTTGATAGAAGACTCAGACAAACATGTTTATGGCTTTATCTTATAGAACTCAATATCCCCGTGCTGGGAAAACAGGTCTTGCAGCCGTTTGAGCTAAGATTTTAAAATTATTCACATAATGAAAACCTATACTTTGTCTCGGGCGAGTTTCCCATTCAAATGCATGTAACAGTGAGAAACGCATTGTCTAGGCGAAAGAAAGCGTTTTCGTACAACTTCATATAAATCGCTGTAACTTTTGATAGAAGACTCAGACAAACATGTTTATGGCTTTATCTTATAGAACTCAATATCCCCGTGCTGGGCAAACAGGTCTTGCAGCCGTTTGAGCTAAGATTTTAAAATTATTCACATAATGAAAACCTATACTTTGTCTCAGTCGAGTTTCCCATTCAAATGCATGTAACAGTGAGAAACACACTGTCTTGGCGAAAGAAAGCATTTTCGAACAACTTCATATAAATCGCTGTAACTTTTGATAGAAGACTCAGACAAACATGTTTATGGCTTTATCTTATAGAACTCAATATGCCCGTGCTGGGCAAACAGGTTTTGCAGCCGTTTGAGCTAAGATTTTAAAATTATTCACATAATGAAAACCTATACTTTGTTTCAGGCGAGTTTCCCATTCAAATGCATGTAACAGTGAGAAACACACTGTCTTGGCGAAAGAAAGCGTTTTTGAACAACTTCATATAAATCGCTGTAACTTTTGATAGAAGACTCAGACAAACATGTTTATGGCTTTATCTTATAGAACTCAATATCCCCGTGCTGGGAAAACAGGTCTTGCAGCCGTTTGAGCTAAGATTTTAAAATTATTCACATAATGAAAACCTATACTTTGTCTCGGGCGAGTTTCCCATTCAAATGCATGTAACAGTGAGAAACGCATTGTCTTGGCGAAAGAAAGCGTTTTTGAACAACTTCATATAAATCGCTGTAACTTTTGATAGAAGACTCAGACAAACATGTTTATGGCTTTATCTTATAGAACTCAATATGCCCGTGCTGGGCAAACAGGTTTTGCAGCCGTTTGAGCTAAGATTTTAAAATTATTCACATAATGAAAACCTATACTTTGTCTCAGTCGAGTTTCCCATTCAAATGCATGTAACAGTGAGAAACGCGTTGTCTTGGCGAAAGAAAGCGTTTTCGTACAACTTCATATAAATCGCTGTGACTTTTGATAGAAGACTCAGAAACACATGTTTATGGCTTTATCTTATAGAACTCAATATCCCTGTGCTGGGCAAACAGGTTTTGCAGCCGATTGAGCTAAGATTTTAAAATTATTCACATAATGAAAACCTATACTTTGTTTCAGGCGAGTTTCCCATTCAAATGCATGTAACAGTGAGAAACGCATTGTCTAGGCGAAAGAAAGCGTTTTCGTACAACTTCATATAAATCGCTGTAACTTTTGATAGAAGACTCAGACAAACATGTTTATGGCTTTATCTTATAGAACTCAATATCCCCGTGCTGGGCAAACAGGTCTTGCAGCCGTTTGAGCTAAGATTTTAAAATTATTCACATAATGAAAACCTATACTTTGTCTCAGTCGAGTTTCCCATTCAAATGCATGTAACAGTGAGAAACACACTGTCTTGGCGAAAGAAAGCATTTTCGAACAACTTCATATAAATCGCTGTAACTTTTGATAGAAGACTCAGACAAACATGTTTATGGCTTTATCTTATAGAACTCAATATGCCCGTGCTGGGCAAACAGGTTTTGCAGCCGTTTGAGCTAAGATTTTAAAATTATTCACATAATGAAAACCTATACTTTGTTTCAGGCGAGTTTCCCATTCAAATGCATGTAACAGTGAGAAACACACTGTCTTGGCGAAAGAAAGCGTTTTTGAACAACTTCATATAAATCGCTGTAACTTTTGATAGAAGACTCAGACAAACATGTTTATGGCTTTATCTTATAGAACTCAATATCCCCGTGCTGGGAAAACAGGTCTTGCAGCCGTTTGAGCTAAGATTTTAAAATTATTCACATAATGAAAACCTATACTTTGTCTCGGGCGAGTTTCCCA
Organism: Rhamphochromis sp. 'chilingali'; assembly: GCF_963969265.1. Classification (NCBI taxonomy): domain Eukaryota; kingdom Metazoa; phylum Chordata; class Actinopteri; order Cichliformes; family Cichlidae; genus Rhamphochromis; species Rhamphochromis sp. 'chilingali'. The sequence goes on from NC_137932.1 coordinate 29,983,163, forward strand.
TTCAAATGCATGTAACAGTGAGAAACGCATTGTCTTGGCGAAAGAAAGCGTTTTTGAACAACTTCATATAAATCGCTGTAACTTTTGATAGAAGACTCAGACAAACATGTTTATGGCTTTATCTTATAGAACTCAATATGCCCGTGCTGGGCAAACAGGTTTTGCAGCCGTTTGAGCTAAGATTTTAAAATTATTCACATAATGAAAACCTATACTTTGTCTCAGTCGAGTTTCCCATTCAAATGCATGTAACAGTGAGAAACGCGTTGTCTTGGCGAAAGAAAGCGTTTTCGTACAACTTCATATAAATCGCTGTGACTTTTGATAGAAGACTCAGAAACACATGTTTATGGCTTTATCTTATAGAACTCAATATCCCTGTGCTGGGCAAACAGGTTTTGCAGCCGATTGAGCTAAGATTTTAAAATTATTCACATAATGAAAACCTATACTTTGTTTCAGGCGAGTTTCCCATTCAAATGCATGTAACAGTGAGAAACGCATTGTCTAGGCGAAAGAAAGCGTTTTCGTACAACTTCATATAAATCGCTGTAACTTTTGATAGAAGACTCAGACAAACATGTTTATGGCTTTATCTTATAGAACTCAATATCCCCGTGCTGGGCAAACAGGTCTTGCAGCCGTTTGAGCTAAGATTTTAAAATTATTCACATAATGAAAACCTATACTTTGTCTCAGTCGAGTTTCCCATTCAAATGCATGTAACAGTGAGAAACACACTGTCTTGGCGAAAGAAAGCATTTTCGAACAACTTCATATAAATCGCTGTAACTTTTGATAGAAGACTCAGACAAACATGTTTATGGCTTTATCTTATAGAACTCAATATGCCCGTGCTGGGCAAACAGGTTTTGCAGCCGTTTGAGCTAAGATTTTAAAATTATTCACATAATGAAAACCTATACTTTGTTTCAGGCGAGTTTCCCATTCAAATGCATGTAACAGTGAGAAACACACTGTCTTGGCGAAAGAAAGCGTTTTTGAACAACTTCATATAAATCGCTGTAACTTTTGATAGAAGACTCAGAAACACATGTTTATGGCTTTATCTTATAGAACTCAATATCCCCGTGCTGGGAAAACAGGTCTTGCAGCCGTTTGAGCTAAGATTTTAAAATTATTCACATAATGAAAACCTATACTTTGTCTCGGGCGAGTTTCCCATTCAAATGCATGTAACAGTGAGAAACGCATTGTCTTGGCGAAAGAAAGCGTTTTTGAACAACTTCATATAAATCGCTGTAACTTTTGAAAGAAGACTCAGACAAACATGTTTATGGCTTTATCTTATAGAACTCAATATGCCCGTGCTGGGCAAACAGGTTTTGCAGCCGTTTGAGCTAAGATTTTAAAATTATTCACATAATGAAAACCTATACTTTGTCTCAGTCGAGTTTCCCATTCAAATGCATGTAACAGTGAGAAACGCGTTGTCTTGGCGAAAGAAAGCGTTTTCGTACAACTTCATATAAATCGCTGTGACTTTTGATAGAAGACTCAGAAACACATGTTTATGGCTTTATCTTATAGAACTCAATATCCCTGTGCTGGGCAAACAGGTTTTGCAGCCGATTGAGCTAAGATTTTAAAATTATTCACATAATGAAAACCTATACTTTGTTTCAGGCGAGTTTCCCATTCAAATGCATGTAACAGTGAGAAACGCATTGTCTAGGCGAAAGAAAGCGTTTTCGTACAACTTCATATAAATCGCTGTAACTTTTGATAGAAGACTCAGACAAACATGTTTATGGCTTTATCTTATAGAACTCAATATCCCCGTGCTGGGCAAACAGGTCTTGCAGCCGTTTGAGCTAAGATTTTAAAATTATTCACATAATGAAAACCTATACTTTGTTTCAGGCGAGTTTCCCATTCAAATGCATGTAACAGTGAGAAACACACTGTCTTGGCGAAAGAAAGCGTTTTTGAACAACTTCATATAAATCGCTGTAACTTTTGAAAGAAGACTCAGACAAACATGTTTATGGCTTTATCTTATAGAACTCAATATCCCCGTGCTGGGAAAACAGGTCTTGCAGCCGTTTGAGCTAAGATTTTAAAATTATTCACATAATGAAAACCTATACTTTGTCTCGGGCGAGTTTCCCATTCAAATGCATGTAACAGTGAGAAACGCATTGTCTTGGCGAAAGAAAGCGTTTTTGAACAACTTCATATAAATCGCTGTAACTTTTGATAGAAGACTCAGACAAACATGTTTATGGCTTTATCTTATAGAACTCAATATCCCCGTGCTGGGCAAACAGGTTTTGCAGCCGTTTGAGCTAAGATTTTAAAATTATTCACATAATGAAAACCTATACTTTGTTTCAGGCGAGTTTCCCATTGAAATGCATGTAACAGTGAGAAACGCATTGTCTTGGCGAAAGAAAGCGTTTTTGAACAACTTCATATAAATCGCTGTAACTTTTGAAAGAAGACTCAGACAAACATGTTTATGGCTTTATCTTATAGAACTCAATATGCCCGTGCTGGGCAAACAGGTTTTGCAGCAGTTTGAGCTAAGATTTTAAAATTATTCACATAATGAAAACCTATACTTTGTCTCAGTCGAGTTTCCCATTCAAATGCATGTAACAGTGAGAAACGCGTTGTCTTGGCGAAAGAAAGCGTTTTCGTACAACTTCATATAAATCGCTGTAACTTTTGATAGAAGACTCAGAAACACATGTTTATGGCTTTATCTTATAGAACTCAATATCCCTGTGCTGGGCAAACAGGTTTTGCAGCCGATTGAGCTAAGATTTTAAAATTATTCACATAATGAAAACCTATACTTTGTTTCAGGCGAGTTTCCCATTCAAATGCATGTAACAGTGAGAAACACACTGTCTTGGCGAAAGAAAGCGTTTTTGAACAACTTCATATAAATCGCTGTAACTTTTGAAAGAAGACTCAGACAAACATGTTTATGGCTTTATCTTATAGAACTCAATATCCCCGTGCTGGGAAAACAGGTCTTGCAGCCGTTTGAGCTAAGATTTTAAAATTATTCACATAATGAAAACCTATACTTTGTCTCGGGCGAGTTTCCCATTCAAATGCATGTAACAGTGAGAAACACACTGTCTTGGCGAAAGAAAGCGTTTTTGAACAACTTCATATAAATCGCTGTAACTTTTGAAAGAAGACTCAGACAAACATGTTTATGGCTTTATCTTATAGAACTCAATATCCCCGTGCTGGGAAAACAGGTCTTGCAGCCGTTTGAGCTAAGATTTTAAAATTATTCACATAATGAAAACCTATACTTTGTCTCGGGCGAGTTTCCCATTCAAATGCATGTAACAGTGAGAAACGCATTGTCTTGGCGAAAGAAAGCGTTTTTGAACAACTTCATATAAATCGCTGTAACTTTTGATAGAAGACTCAGACAAACATGTTTATGGCTTTATCTTATAGAACTCAATATCCCCGTGCTGGGCAAACAGGTTTTGCAGCCGTTTGAGCTAAGATTTTAAAATTATTCACATAATGAAAACCTATACTTTGTTTCAGGCGAGTTTCCCATTGAAATGCATGTAACAGTGAGAAACGCATTGTCTTGGCGAAAGAAAGCGTTTTTGAACAACTTCATATAAATCGCTGTAACTTTTGAAAGAAGACTCAGACAAACATGTTTATGGCTTTATCTTATAGAACTCAATATGCCCGTGCTGGGCAAACAGGTTTTGCAGCAGTTTGAGCTAAGATTTTAAAATTATTCACATAATGAAAACCTATACTTTGTTTCAGGCGAGTTTCCCATTCAAATGCATGTAACAGTGAGAAAGAAACAACTTCAACTTGGCGAAAGATGGCTTTATGGCTTTATCTTATAGAAAACCCATAAAACGCAATGAAGTTGTAGAAAAACGCTTTATTTCGCCAAGACAATGCGTTTCTCACTGTTACATGCATTTGAATTGGAAACTCGCCTGAAAAAAAGCATAGGTTTTCATTACGTGAATAATTTTAACATCTTAGCTCACACAGCTGCAAAACCTGTTTGCCCAGCACGGGGATATTGAATTCTATAAGATGAAGCCATAAACATGTGTGTCTGAGTCGTCTATTAAAAGTTACACCTATTTATATGAAGTTGTACGAAAACGCTTTCTTTCGTCAAGACAGTGCGTTTCTGACTATTACATGCATTTGAATGGGGAACTCGCCCGAAACAAAGTATAGGTTTTCATTATGTGAATAACTTGAAAATCTTAGCTCGAACAGCTGCAACACCTGTTTGCCCAGCACGGGGATATTGAATTCTGTAAGATAAAGCCATAAATATGTGTGTCTGAGCCTTCTATCAAAAGTTACAGCTACAGTTGTACAAAAACGCTTTCTTTTGTCAAGACTGTGCGTTTCTGACTATTACATGCATTTGAATGGGGAACTCGCCCGAAACAAAGTATAGGTTTTCATTATGTGAATAACTTGAAAATCTTAAATCTTAAATTTAAGCCGCAAATATGTAGGTCTGAGTCTTCTATCAAAAGTTAAAGCTAACTTCATGAAGTTGTACAAAAACACTTTATTTCGTCAACACAGTGCCTTTACATGCATTTGAATGGGGAATGTTGGGTCTGTGTTTCCACAAACCCCGCTAATTCTAGAGACTTATTCATCATGAAGAAAACAAGACAGTCGATCGATCGATTATTTGCGCAAGGGTGGCTTCGTCTGTGTCCACCACGAAAATGACCCCCAGATCTGACCTCCTCCTGCTACCTTTTATTGAGAGACACTTCACACAAAACACGTCAGAACAAAGCCACGCCCCCTTGGTTCTAAGGCAAAGCATTTTATGTGTATGTGTGAACTTCTGTAAGAGTGTGTGTGTGTGTGTGTGTGTGTGTGTGTGTGTGTGTGTGTGTGTGTGTGTGTGTGTGTGTGTGTGTGTGTGTGTGTGTCAGACCTCCTGCTGACCAAAGGAAGCTTACATCAAAAGAAACAGATCTTTCAGATAGGATGTATCTACAATAAAACCTCCCCCAGCACAGAGTGGTTGGGAGAGGTGGTCAGGATCAAAGGAATGGCTTTGATCCTACTGCTTGAACTAAGACTGTACAAATTTAAGAAACACAATGGCAACATTCAACAATTAGACTTAACATTTCCCTCCTTTTTGTCATTGTATACTTACATTTCAACTTATGCACCCTTTGTTTGGACAGTGTCAGTGTAGATTTCATTCATACACAGTAAACTACATCCTATACATAAGCAAATCAATGTCAACAGTCCAAAAAGAGGAATTAATATTTTCTAAAGAAGATGCCACCAAGGACCAGACATTAACCAAGCTATCCAGCCTTGTGGCGGATCTACTCCTGTCGTGCAATTCATTATGTATTTCTTCAAGTAAACAACTGAGCGTCAACAGTCGAACAAGAAGAATCATCATTCTCAAAAATCATATGTCACTACAATCCAACTGTATACAGACATAGGCATTCAAACGCATCAGTTGACTTTATTGTTTGTCCATGTGGCTCTCATCTAACTTCAAAACTACAGCCTGGTCAACACCCTTCTTTATTGACTCCTATCACCCCCCCCCCAAATCTTCTCACTGTAGGCATCCTGTGGGGGTTAGAGTCAACTGGTGAATTATCTGCATTTACAACTCTTCTCCTGTCCTGTTGTCACCACAGAAAAAGCTTTGTAAAGGAAATTGGATCAAGCTGTTTTGATCTTCTTGGCTCAAAACCTCAAGTGATCATGATGTAAATGTAGACAAAAGGCTTCTCTGTTTACATCCTTCTTGCAGAAGACAAAAGAATAGGTGATGTTGCACAAATTCCATGATAAATCTCCAACTTGGACTAATCCATTGTCCTTCCTTCATACACATAGGCAATTGGCCTGTTTTCAGTTCGTTTAACTGTTCAATGTCCTGCAGCAAGTCAGATACTTTGAGTCAGACGAGCAGGTCTGTCGTAACAGGGCAGTTCACCTTCCCGGCTACTGGTGAATCAACCGTCCAATCAGGTTCAGAGCAGTTGAAAAGTTAGCAGTGTTCCTGGATGTGTTGCTAAAGCAACCAAACAAACTGTCTCGCTCTCAGTGATGCTATATGGCCACAGTCCAGAAGAATGTGTAGCCAGTGGCATCACAAACATAACCATTGGTCTCATTCTTTATGTGAGCGGTTGTGTTCTTAAACTGCCACCAGTAGTTGTTGAAAACCCATGCGGGTACTGGGTGTGGTTTGCTCTGTTCCAGTGCGCTCCCTGTCATCCCACTCAGGGTCCACAGGCTCAAGAAGATGCACAGCACATTCCCAGCCATTCTGATGAGTACCTGTGGCTCAGTTGGTTTCTTCACCGGATTGAGACGAAGAGCCCTGGAGGCTTCCCCCCCCTTTGTACCCGGTCTTCCTGCCACTTACTCCGAGCTGGCCTGGATGTGTGTCACCTTCTTGCAGTGTGCTTGATGTATCCAAGTGATCTTCACTGCTGTGGTCGTTGTCAGCCGCACCTGATATGGACCTTTCCATCGTGGACTGGATCAGCACTTCCTCTCCATGGCCTTATCAACATCCAATCTCCAGACTTCAGACTCTGCTCCTGCGGAGAAACAGAATCATCTGGCAGATCATTTGTTCTCAAGACTTCTTTACTTTTAAACATTTCAAGCATCTAATCTGCTAATATGCTCTCTCTTTTGCTCTTCTATCATCACTATAGAAGACTAGAACTCTAAATGCTCTAACATATGTAATCTCAAAGAGTCAGACCATTCTCTGTTGGAGGAATCCTCATGTACATTTTAACTAATTCTATATAGTCTAACCATGTCCTGCCTGTCTTCCTAAGTCTTAACTTTACTGTTCCATTAGTTCTCTCTGCCTGCAAAAAGTTTTTTTTTAAGTATTTAATAATCCTAAAGTATAAACTACTTCTAGAGTGAGTATAACGACTGCTCATCTCCCTCCTGTTGAGACATGGCATGGCCCATGGCTCAAAATAGCAGCAGTCTTATAAAAATTATTAGGCAGTATTGGGTTATCACACAGATAAAAAAATAAAACACCAACCTGCAAACTCGCTCCTTCTGTAAGTCACAACTGTTTTCCTGCAGTAGGTGAGTGGCCCTATATGTCTGCTGATGTTGTACTGCTAAAATGTTAACACCATGTTCTCCTAAAGCTACCTCTTTTGCGATCTTATCTGCAAAATCATTCCCTAATGCAACTGGATCTTTCCCTCACATGTGTGCTGCACATTTACAAACGGCAATTCCACTTGTTAATAACACTGCCTCCAGCAGATTTTGCAAGAGTTTGGTGTGTTCTACAGGTTTCCCTGTAGAGGTTGTCACACCTCGTCTCACTCACTGCACTACAAAATGTAATGTAGCAAATGCATACGGCCTATCAGTGTATATTGTCTCTCTACAGCTTTACACGCTTCCGTTAAAGCTAGCATCTCTGCTGCTCAAGCAAATATGAAACATGCTAGTTGCCCTGCATAGATAACTCTCACTGTCTGCTACAGTAAAACCTGTTTTAGTCTGTCCCTCTGCTATTGTACAACTCAAACTATCAACAAACCAAACCTTTCCCTCAACAAGTGGCACAGCTATTAAGTCATCCCTCGGCTTACACTTCTTCTCCACGTGCTCTCTACTCTCATGAGAAGTGCCCTCTTCTTTCGTTGGCAAAAAGGGTTTGACAGATTCAGAATTGTGCACCACTTTATGGTAATATGTGTGGTTGTGAGAGTAACAGTAATATTAAAGACAAGTGTCTTGTAGGTGACAGAAATGTAAGTTTAGTCTGCAGTAGTAAACATCTACCTCGTGTGGAACTAACAATGTCAAAAGGTGAAATAAACTATTAAAACATTGTACAGCTTAAACTGCTGCACATACTGATCTCACGCATGGAGGTAAAGCACGAGCAACTAGAGCTAATCTTTTAGGATAGTGAGTTACTGGCTTCACTTGTGGAAAAAATGCTGTTAGTTATTTTACAGTCACCTGGCATTTGTGCTGTTCACAGAACCACAAGTCCATCGCTGGACCTCCTCTGCGCTGTCACTTATGGAGCTTGGCACACTCCCTCAGGTTCCATTTTCCAATGCTGCTGAAGATTTTAAGGCAGAACACGTCATACACCTTAGTTGTCTTCCTTAACGTCAACGTCGAAACTCTTTCATCTTATTTAAGATTTGCTGTGCAAAGTCTCCTCGTGACAATCCTTTGGAAGCCCAGTAGCACAGCTCTCTGTGCTGAAGGTGATCTCCGATCCTCCTGAAGACTCTCTCCAGGCCTCAGCTTCCATCTTGTGGACAATCCTCTGAGTCACTCCTTCTCGTCATGGCACCTCACGACAGCTACAAATTGAAAAATGACACTCCTCTCGCCACACGGCTTTCGCCATGTGTCAACTCCCCAATGAGACATGTACAAGAATGTTGCAAAGTCTCCCTAAAACAATCTCCAGGGTTTTTCCCTTGGAGCAGCTTCACTCCAAGCTGTAACCCTGTGTAAAAACATTAGTCAGCACTTAAATGTTCAGCTTGTTTAACTCCCAGCTCCTGTATCCTAGAAGACAAAGTCTTAAAGTTAAAACAACTTCACATTTGCAACCAACTGTAGATCATAAGAGTAATAAAGTATTCAGCGTCACAGAGACAAGTATCATTGCAAGTTTATTCTAAACTCATTAAACTCCTACTTTTTCCCATAATTTGTTCCAAATTATTTAACATCTCAATGTTATTCCACATTGTAATCAGTGACTTTCCTTAAGTTTGTCACTCACCATGAGCCCAATAGTTCAATTGTCACTTGTCTGTCTGTGCTGAATCCTTTACAAGCACTCTTAAAGAAAAACAAACATTAGCCAAACACACGGTTCATCCTGGTTGTCAGGTGTCGGCCATCCAGATTCCAGAGGAGCTGTGAAAAGTCATAAAGTTAACACTCGCTGTGGAAAAAGTAACAATGGTCTCATCACAGTATGTCTCAAACTGCATTAATTTCTCCCCTGTAACATTCACATTTTCTCTAACATTCTCTCAACAACACAGTGTAATTTCATCATCAACATATAGGCTGTAACTACAGTTTTCTTCATACGAAATCTCAGTAATCCTGTGGTAGAAAAACCACAGGATCCTGTGGTAGAAAAACATCATTAAGTTGTGTCCTGCTGTAAATCACATGATTAACCATCTGCTGTAAAAAGAAATGTAAATGTTAGCGCTGCGCAGGTGTATACACTCTTTCTCACAGTATTCTCTGTGAGCAACACAAGGTAGTGAATGGTACCTGGTAAATTCACAGACACAGAAAAAATTAAACTAAAAAGGTTAAATTTTCCGAGTTCACATAGTCATGTGACCCAAGTTTCCTCCTGTGGTCTCCTTCTGCTCCTGCAACAGAGACACACACAGAGATACAGCCACACCTTTGTCAGGTGGGGGTTAACTTCACACAATGGTGTTAAATCAGTCAGTCAGTTCCCCATTTATTTAAAAATTCTTACTCATTCACTCAGTGATTCCTTCTTTTGCTGATTGTGGAAATTATCGTCGCATTCAAACAAAGATCATCAAACAAAACTTTCAGTGCACCATGAAAGTAACAAAATAAAAGACAGAAAATAAAGGAAAGCAAAGGAAAGAAAGGCCTTGTTTAAGTCATGACACGTGTTCTTCATGCCAGAGGGATAAATCGTAACAACCCAATTGGCAGGCTGAACTTAGTAACAAAAGACAAATCAACAGCCACTTTAATCTCAAACATTCATCCAATCACACACAAAATACAGCATAACCCTGTTGTCTTAGCACATAATAAGTTTCTTCTCATGTTACTAAATGTGTGCCATGTTAAAACTTCTACACAGCAAAATCTCCAGTGTTAAATTAACACTGGAGAGTGTCTATATGGGTCCACACTTCTGAGTGTTAAATACAACACTGTTGAGTGTTAAATGAACACTTTTGACAGTGTTATATGTTTAAAAGTAACCTAGTCAGTTTTGAAGATTAACAATGGCTAACACTGAGCAGTGCTGATTTTCTAACACTGGAAAATAACTCAAAATGTTAGAAATATTCCAGTGTTAGAAAATCAGCACTGCTGATTTTCTAACACTTATGTGAATAATGAAAACCTATACTATAGCTCAAACAGCTGCAAAACCTATTTCCCAGACACGGGGATATTGAATTGTATAAGATAAAGCCATAAATATGTGTGTCTGAGTCTTCTATCAAAAGTTACAGCTGAAGTTGTACAAAAACGCTTAATGTCGTAAAGACAGTGTATTTCTCACTGTTACATGCATTTGAATGGGGAACTCGCCCGAAACAAAGTATAGGTTTTCATCTTCTGAATAACTTAAAAATCTTAGCTCAAACAGCTTTAAAACCTGTTTGCTAAACACGGGGATATTGAATTCTATAAGATAAAGCCATAAATATGTGTATGTTAGTCTTCTATCAAAAGTTATAGCTAGCTTCATGAAGTTGTAAAAAAACGCTTTATTTCGCCAAGACAGTTGCATTCATTTGAATGGAGTTCTGAACAAAGTATAGTTTTTCAGTTTCTGAATATCTCAATAATCTTAGCTCAAACAGCTGCAAAACCTTTTTGCACAACATGGGGATGTTTAATACTATAAGATTAAGACATCAATGTGATTTTCTGAGTTTTCTTTCAATAGTTACAGCTATCTGTATGAAGTTGTACAGAAACTGTTTACAGTAGCCCCTCGCCACGCCGTTCACCTTTGGTGGTCTCGCTGTTTCGCGACCTTTTTTTTGGTGAATTTTGCCTTCTTATTTTTTTTCTTACAGAGCATTGTGTTCTGCATTCTAATTTGCTGTAGGCCATTGTCAGTCAATGTCATGCTGTGTTTCCTGTACAGTAAAAAATGCACTCAGCTTGATAAATGTATATAAATCTTTCATCGGTAGCAGAGTGACTCTCAAGTTCTGTACTGTTTCTCAAGTTTTCTCCCCGACAAACACAACAAGTAAAGTTGTGTTTGTCTCATACTGATAATGTTCCACTTTAAGCAGCAGTCCTGCAATATAATGTAAACACTGAAATTTACACAACACCTAGTCATTTAAATGGACACAATTACATGTAAATTTATGACAAATCTTTTAGCTTTAATTTGTGGATTTTAAGCAGTTACATAGTAATAAACTTACTGGTTACATGTGTGAAATTTGATGATCAGCCACTCAATCTGCATGTGCATCAGAAAATAAAAAGCTCACATCGTACAGTTATCTAGGATAAGGGCAATGGGCACGTCTAGGATTTGGGTTTGATTAACATGCACCACTTACCATGTTTTACAGTACCTACTTGCAGCACATGTATGGCAAAGCTTTAAAAAATGTATTCAAATTAATTTCTAAAATAAAATCCAGTAGTTTCTGCAAATATGTCAATTTAGCATGTGAATAAAATAAAACCAAGCCATGGCCTTGCATCACCAGTGATATGGTGGATGTTCAGATGTTGAGAAAGCTCACAGAGTCCTAGAACACAACCTTAAGTCTTTTTCATTCAGTCAGTATTTTTCATCTTTACCCTGGATTCGCATATCTCTGCCCTAGTAATGCCAGCCAGTGAGAGATCAGGCGTGCACCAAATGTTGATGTGTTTTGTTGAGTGGAACGTTGAGGGAACAGAAATTGCATTTTTTTTCTGTTACATCATGTAAAAGAGCCAACTAGACAGACTTCAAGTAGATTATGGAGTATGTATACGCTACATCCTGGTGAGCACATCTGTCTGAATGCTGGTGAAAGAAAAATGGAAACATTGTGACACAAATATAATAACCAATAAAATCAAATGTTAGTTATAAAACATTAAAGACAAATAAAGTACAACATCTCTCTCTTAATGGAAAATAGGATTAGTGCATCATTATGACATTTTCTCATCAACCTTAATGATACAGGTAGCAAAATACTACCGCATGAAAAAGAAAAAAAATCTGTTGTATTTTATCATTTTTACTCTAGCAGTGAAACACTCAGGCAACTCTGTCTGATTGAAAACCACACTGACATGAACTCCAGAATGTATCAAGAACACTTTATCAACACTACATTTGTTGAGGCAACTAGGGGTAGCTAGTTGAGGTCTGCATGAGTGTACTAGTCCAAGTATTTTTCCTGCCCATGAATTCAAAGGTGGCTGAACCTTTGCAGACATGGTTTCAGTTCCAGAGAAGCAGACTGCGGCCGGTCAACGCAGTTAAGCTTCCCGTTTAGTTCAGCTTTTTTTTTTTTCTCAAAAAGAGTTTTTGCAGAACCATATATCAGAACATTAGACAAAGTTTAGAAGGTCATTTTTTGAGCTATGGTTTTGGTTGCAGAAAAGCAGGACAACCATCTAAGTAATGCTGCTCCCTGCTGGTGGTTACAGTAAGAGGGAGGGAGGAACAAAGCTTTGGAAAGTTCAGGCACATGACTTACAGTTAAACCTACACCTGGGCAAAAATATTCTTTACAAGAACCCTAAAATTAAAGAATAATACCAGCATCATTTGAAGTTATAGCTTATTTACCTTTACCATGTTCATTGCTAAATGTAGCGTGTAACACTTGATCCATGTTAAAGGCATGAGAAGTCTGAACAACAGGGACAAACTACAACCCCCCACCACCACCACCACCACCACCACCAGACATGAAGGCATGAAGACCATTTCAGATAAAGAAAGTGCTACGTGTGATTTTCTATGGAGTCCATTTACGTCTACGCTACTTTTCAACCCAGTATTCCTCTAAATTAGGAGGCTGTTAGGCTGTTGAGCCATTCTCTCTGTTAGATTGAGTTCATCGTGGTATAGGCTGGGTTGTTTTAAAGGAATCAGAATCAGAATCAGAATACTTTATTGATCCCTGGGGGAAATTATTTTTTGTACTTGTGTGTATTAGAAGAACAAGAAAAGGAATAAAGTAAAGATTTTAAAGAGTCACTGGAGGTAGCAGACACAGACCATGTTCAAATGAAGTGGCATGATGACAGCTTTTTAGATGAAATGCCACCCAAGACTTAACTGGAACACAACATTGTATTCATCCCTCGTACTTCTTTTTATTCTTGTGCCAACTCCAGTCTGTGCTGTTTCCTGATCTTTCCTCTGCTACAAGAGGTCAGGGAGATGGCTGTACACAGAGTCCAGCAGCTTCTGGCTGGCCTCCTGACTCTTCACTCCTGCAATCTCAAAGAGCCTGTCCAGTTTGTCCTCAGCGGCTGGGATCTGTTCGATGATATGCAACTCCTCTGGGTTGAGGATGTGCAGCATGTCGTCAAAGATGGGCTGCAGGTCACATGGGTCCAGACGCACCTGTCGGAGCACTGTGTCTTTCTTCTCTGAAAGACAAAAAAGAGACAAAGATTACCCTAAGCAATGTTCCCTCTAATTTTTCATGTGTCTGAGCGAACACACAAACTCCCTGAGCGATCCCTTGGACCACTGTGAGCAACAGCAGACGTGTGCACTGTGGTCACGCCAGCATCGAATCCATCCAAGTTACATGGTTTATTAAAATACTCAAATTACAGCATTTACATTTTACATGTTAGACTACTTTTAATTAACTGATTTAGCCCACTTAAAATGAAAATTAAAAAACAATCTTGTTCATGACCCGTTTAGTATGTTAACACTATTGGAAGTAAAAATAACTTGAACTCCAATTTTGGAAACAACTGCCTTTCTTTTTTCTTTTTTAAATAAAGCTCTGACTTGTATTATGAGTATGAGTCTGTGGTCTGGCAGAGAGTCCTGTAAGTCTCTGTCTGTAAAATACAGTATATAATGACCAATGTTGGGCAATTAATTATATAGTTACTTCTTCAAAAAAGTTACTGAGTTATGCAAACAAAAAAAAAAGTTTTTTGCCGATTGCCCATTATTTACCGAATAATGCAGCCAAGATGTTTTTTTAAATAAGCATTTCAAACTATTTACATAACAATCAAGTGTTCTGCATCAAATAATAATAATTTCTGTCCACTATGAGATAAAGGAGAACAACAGCCTGATACCTGTAGGCCTGACAACAGGAGATGTATCACTCCTGTAACACCTGTAACATTTAGCAGTTGCCTCATTGTTCTGACACACACAACAAAACGCTCACTATACTGTACCCCAAAGTGTAAAACATGACATTTCCTGTTCCCACTAGGTGGCGCTGTCCCTGATGTCAAATATGGCACTTGAAATATGTTCAGGGGTGGAGCCTTATCATATGTGTTCACTTTGGTCAAGGTCAGAAAATCTATGACAAAATGAGAGGCAATAAGATTTTGATGGCGAGTCATCGAAATTCGCCATGGCGCCACGGCCTCACCGTATTGTAAAAACTCAAAAGCTCCGCAATTTAACATGGCCCAGGTGTGTAGTTGACACTGACCAAAGATGAAGCTTATACAACCAAATCCCAAGGAGGAGTTCGCAAAAGTTCGAGGCATTGAAATGGCAAAATTAGAGCCAAAATGTCACCTTCTCTTCCAAATGGCGGACTTCCTGTTGGGTTTGCGTCAATGGGCCCACAGACTTTTTTGTTCGTCTTGGCATGATACACATGTGTGCCAAATTTCATACATGTAGCTGAAACGATGTGGTCGTAGGGCTGCATTTAACAAGGCATAGGTGGCGCTGTAGAGCCATTTCCCAGTGCTCATATGTAAAACCATTAAAATACAAAATTTTTCACCAGACCTGGCATGTGTGCAAAATTTCATGAGTTTTTGAGCATGTTTAGGCCCTCAAAAAGGCCCTTGTTTGGGGTGAATAATAATAATAATAATAATTAAAGCTGCAAGCAGCGTTATGAGGGCCCTCGCACCCCCGGCGCGTCGAGCCACGCCCAACACCTAAAACCAGCACCTCCGATCTGATGTCACATTGATGGAATTCATGCATTTAACCACCAGCTAACAATTCATCTTATTCAACCAGGATTATAGTCATGCCACTAGGTGGCGCTCTAACCATTATTGACAAATAGCATAACAAACATTTCCAAGCTCGAGTCTCATCACACCTGCGACCTTTGGGAGAGATTGGACATTGTGTTTTTTAGTGACAGCAGATTACTGCTTTTTGCGAGTGATTGAAACTCTACGTGCCGCCATGACCACCCCGTTTCCCTGAACGGAAAAAGCTTCGCAATTTAACATCACAAAGGTCTTTAGATTCTACACACTGAAGAATGCTTCAATATGATGAAATCCCTTGGAGGAGTTCGTCAAAGTATGAGGCCTGAAAAGGGGGGAAAATGTCATCAAAATTACACATTAATTTTAAAATGGCTGACTTCCTGTTGGATTTGGGATATTGCTCCAAGAGACTTTTTTGTACATCTTGATATCTTACACAAGCTTACCAAGTGTCAGACTCATAGATGAAACACAGAGCAGGGGCTGATGTTTTGAAATATTGTAGGGGGCGCTGTGGAGCCATTTTGCGCTATTCAAGGAAAATGGTTACATAACAACAAAGCCTTCATCCATTTGGAGGTGTGTGCCAAATTTCAAGCCTCTATAAACTTTCCAAGCCCCTCAAAAGCCACTTCATCTTTCATGATGAACCGCGTTGCCACCAGGGTGCGCCGTTCAGTTTAAAGTCACAATTTTTGCACTAAAGCATCATCAAGGACTGATGGTGATATTCACCGCTTTTGAGGTGGCCACGATGAACCTGTGAAAATCAGTACAACAAAGTGTAAGACATGACATTTCCTGTTCCCACTAGGTGGCGCTCTTCATATTCCTGACAATGGGCACATCAATCTGTTCAGGGCGGGTGTGACATCATGCCTGTAAAGTCTGGTACTAATCAGACTGGATTTCATGGAGTTATACTAATTTGTTTCTTCATGGCGAGACATCAAAGTTCGCCATGCTGCTGGGGTCACACCCTTTCGCGAAAACTCACAGTTTTCACTGTACCCCAAGACCAACTCCTTAAGGCTTTCCTGGAGAAATATGAGGCTGCAGATGTCACCCATCACAATACTGTACCCCAAAGTGTAAAACATGACATTTCCTGTTCCCACTAGGTGGCGCTGGCCCTTATGTCAAATATGGCACTTGAAATATGTTCAGGGGTGGAGCCTTATCATATGTGTGCTCTTTGGTCAAGGTCAGAAAATGTATGACAAAATGAGAGGCAATAAGATTTTCTTGGCGAGTCATCGAAATTCGCCATGGCGCCACGGCCTCATGGTATTGTGAAAACTCAAAAGCTCCGCAATTTAACATGGCACAAGGGTGTAGTTGACACTGTCCAAATTTGAAGTTTATAGGACCAAATCCCAAGGAGGAGTTCGTTAAAGTTCGAGGCATGGAAATGGCAAAATTAGAGCCAAAATGTCACCTTCTCTTCCAAATGGCGGACTTCCTGTTGGGTTTGCGTCAATGGGCCCACAGACTTTTTTGTTCGTCTTGGAATGATACACATGTGTGCCAAATTTCATACATGTAGCTCAAACCATGTGGTCGTAGGGCTGCATTTAACAAGGCATAGGTGGCGCTCTAGAGCCATTTCCCAGTGCTCATAAGTAAAACCATTAAAATACAAAATTTTTCACCAGACCTGGCATGTGTGCAAAATTTCATGAGTTTTTGAGCATGTTTAGGCCCTCAAAAAGGCCCTTGTTTGGGGTGAATAATAATAATAATAATTAAAGCTGCAAGCAGCGTTATGAGGGCCCTCGCACACCCGACGTGTCGAGCCATGCCCAACACCTGAAACCAGCACGTCCGATCTGATGTCACATTGATGGAATTCATGCATTTAACCACCAGTTAACATTTCATTTGCTTCAACCATGAGTATAGTCGTCCCACTAGGTGGCGCTCTAACCATTATGTACAAATGGCATAACAAACATTTCCGAGCTCGAGTCTCATCACGCCTATGAGCTTTGGGAGAGATTGGACATTGTGTTTTTGAGTGACAGCAGATTACTGCTTTTTGGCGAGTGATTCAAACTCTAAGTGCCACCATAACCACCCCGTTTCACTGAACGTAAAAAGCTTCGCAATTTAACATCACAAAGGTCTTTAGATTCCACACACTGGAGATTGGTTCAATATGATGAAATCCCTTGGAGGAGTTCGTCAAAGAACGGTGCCTGGAAAGAGGGGAAAATGTTGCCAAAATTACACATTAATTTTAAAATGGCTGACTTCCTGTTGGATTTGGGATATTGCACCAAGAGACTTTTTTGTACATCTTGATATCTCCTATAAGCTTACCAGGTTTCAGAATCATACATAGAACACAGAGCAGGGACTGTGGTTTTGAAATTTTGTAGGGGGCGCTGTGGAGCAATTTCGCGCTATTTAATGAAAATGATCACATGCCAACAAAGCCTTCATCCATTTGGAGGTGTGTGCCAAATTTCAAGCCTCTATAAACTTGCCAAGACCCTCAAAAGCCACTTCATCTTTCATGTTGAACAGCGTTGCCACCAGGGTGCGCCGTTCAGTTTAAACTCACAATTTTTGCACTAAAGCATCACAAGGGACTGATGGTGATATTCACCGCTTTTGAGGTGGCCAAGATGAACCTGTGAAAATCAGTACAACAAAATTAAAGCCATGACATTTCCTGTTGCCACTAGGTGGCGCTGTCCGTATTTCCGACAATGGGCACATCAATCTGTTCAGGGCGGGTCTGACATCATGCCTGTAAAGTCTGGTACTGATCAGACTGGATTTCATTGAGTTATACTAATTTGTTTCTTCATGGCGTTACATCAAAGTTCGCCACGCTGCTGGGGTCACACCCTTTTGCGAAAAGTCACAGTTTTCACTGTAACCCAAGACCAACTCCTTAAGGCTTTCCTGGAGAAATTTGAGGCTGCAGATGTCACCCATCACTATACTGTACCCCAAAGTGTAAAACATGACATTTCCTGTTCCCACTAGGTGGCGCTGTCCTTGATGTCAAATATGGCAGTTGAAATATGTTCAGGGGTGGAGCCTTATCATATGTGTGCTCTTTGGTCCAGATCGGAACATGTATGACAGAATGAGAGGCAATAAGATTTTCATGGCGAGTCATCAAAATTCGCCATGGCGCCACGGCCTCATACTATTGTGAAAACTCAAAAGCTCCGCAATTTAACATGGCACAAGGGTGTAGTTGACACTGTCCAAATTTGAAGCTTATAGGACCAAATCCCAAGGAGGAGTTCGTTAAAGTTCGAGGCATGGAAATGGCAAAATTAGAGCCAAAATGTCACCTTCTCTTCCAAATGGCGGACTTCCTGTTGGGTTTGCGTCAATGGGCCCCCAGACTTTTTTGTTCGTCTTGGAATGATACACATGTGTGCCAAATTTCATACATGTAGCTCAAACGATGTGGTCGTAGGGCTGTATTTAACAAGACATAGGTGGCGCTGTAGAGCCATTTCCCAGTGCTCATATGTAAAACCATTAAAATACAAAATTTTTCACCAAACCTGGCATGTGTGCAAAATTTCATGAGTTTTTGAGCATGTTTAGGCCCTCAAAAAGGCCCTTGTTTGGGGTGAATAATAATAATAATAATAAGAAACGGAGCAGATACAATAGGGCCTTCGCACTCTCGGTGCTCGGGCCCTAATTAAAGCTGCAAGCAGCGTTATGAGGGCCCTCGCACCCCCGGCGCGTCGAGCCACGCCCAACACCTAAAACCAGCACGTCCGATCTCATGTCACATTGATGGAATTCATGCATTTAACCACCAGCTAACATTTCAACTCATTCATTCATGATTTGTTAGTCGTTCCACTAGGTGGCGCTCTAACCCTTATGCACAAATGGCATAACAAACATTTCCGAGCTCGAGTCTCATCACGCCTATGAGCTTTGGGAGAGATTGGACATTGTGTTTTTGAGTGACAGCAGATTACTGCTTTTTGGCGAGTGATTGAAACTCCACGTGCCGCCATGACCACCCCGTTTCCCTGAATGTAAAAAGCTTCGCAATTTAACATCACAAAGGTCTTTAGATTCCACACACAGGAGATCGCATCAATCTGATGAAATCCCTTGCAGGAGTACGTCAAAGAACGATGCCTGGAAAGGGGGGAAAATGTTGCCAAAATTAAACATTAATTTTAAAATGGCTGACTTCCTGTTGGATTTTGGATATTGCTCCAAGAGACTTTTTTGTACATCTTGATATCTCCTATAAGCTTACCAGGTTTCAGACTCATACATAAAACACAGAGCTGGGGCTGTGGTTTTGAAATTTTGTAGGGGGCGCTGTGGAGCCATTTCGCGCTATTCAATAAAAATGATCACATGACAACAAAGCCTTCATCCATTTGGAGGGGTGTGCTAAATTTAAAGCCTCTATATACTTTCCAAGCCCCTCAAAAGCCACTTCATCTTTCCTGGTGGACCGCGTTGCCACCAGGGTGCGCCGTTCAGTTTAAAGTCACAATTTTTGCACTGAAGCATCACGAGGGACTGATGTTGATATTCCCTGCTTTTGAGGTGGCCACGATGAACCTGTGAAAATCAGTACAACAAAATTAAAGCCATGACATTTCCTGTTGCCACTAGGTGGCGCTGTACGTATTCCCGACAATGGGCACATCAATCTGTTCAGGGCGGGTCTGACATCATGCCTGTAAAGTCTGGTACTGAACAGACTGGATTTCATTGAGTTATACTAATTTGTTTCTTCATGGCGTGACATCAAAGTTCGCCATGCTGCTGGGGTCACACCCTTTTGCGAAAAGTCACAGTTTTCACTGTAACCCAAGACCAACTCCTTAAGGCTTTCCTGGAGAAATTTGAGGCTGCAGGTGTCACCCATCACTATACTGTACCCCAAAGTGTAAAACATGACATTTCCTGTTCCCACTAGGTGGCGCTGTCCCTGGTGTCAAATATGGCAGTTGAAATATGTTCAGGGGTGGAGCCTTGTCATATGTGTTCACTTTGGTCAAGGTCAGAAAATGTATGACAAAATGAGAGGCAATAAGATTTTCATGGCGAGTCATCGAAATTCGCCATGGCGCCACGGCCTCATAGTATTGTGAAAACTCAAAAGCTCCGCAATTTAACATGGCACAAGGGTGTAGTTGACACTGTCCAAATTTGAAGGTTATGAAATGAAACCCCAAGGAGGAGTTCGCAAAAGTTCGAGGCATGGAAATGGCAAAATTAGAGCCAAAATGTCACCTTCTCTTCCAAATGGCGGACTTCCTGTTGGGTTTGCGTCAATGGGCCCACAGACTTTTTTGTTCGTCTTGGCATGATACACATGTGTGCCAAATTTCATACATGTAGCTCAAACGATGTGGTCGTAGGGCTGCATTTAACAAGGCATAGGTGGCGCTCTAGAGCCATTTCCCAGTGCTCATATGTAAAACCATTAAAATACAAAATTTTTCACCAGACCTGGCATGTGTGCAAAATTTCATGAGTTTTTGAGCATGTTTAGGCCCTCAAAAAGGCCCTTGTTTGGGGTGAATAATAATAATAATAATAATAATAATAATAAGAAACGGAGCAGATACAATAGGGCCTTCGCACTCTCGGTGCTCGGGCCCTAATAATAAGAAACGGAGCAGATACAATAGGGCCTTCGCACTCTCGGTGCTCGGGCCCTAATTAAAGCTGCAAGCAGCGTTATGAGGGCCCTCGCACCCTGGCGTGTCGAGCCACGCCCAACACCTAAAACCAGCACGTCCGATGTGATGTCACATTGATGGAATTCATGCATTTAACCACCAGCTAACATTTCATTTGGTTCAACCATGAGTATAGTCGTCCCACTAGGTGGCGCTCTAACCATTATAGACAAAGGGCATAACAAACATTTCCGAGCTCGAGTCTCATCACGCCTGCGACCTTTGGGAGAGATTGGACTTTGTGTCTTTGAGTGACAGCATATTACTGCTTTTTGGCCAGTGATTGAAACTCCACGTGCCGCCATGACCACCCCGTTTCCTTGAACGTAAAAAGCTTCGCAATTTAACATCACAAAGGTCTTTAGATTCCACACACTGGAGAATGGTTCAATATGATGAAATCCCTTGGAGGAGTTCGTCAAAGTATGAAGCCTGAAAAGAGGGGAAAATGTCGCCAAAATTGCACATTAATTTTAAAATGGCTGACTTCCTGTTGGATTTGGGATATTGCTCCAAGAGACTTTTTTGTACATCTTGATATTTTCCATAAGCTTACCAGGTTTCAGACTCATAGATGAAACACAGAGCAGGGGCTGTTGTTTTGAAATTTTGTAGGGGGCGCTGTGGAGCAATTTCGCGCTATTCAATGAAAATGATCACATGACAACAAAGCCTTCATCCATTTGGAGGTGTGTGCCAAATTTCAAGCCTCTATAAACTTGCAAGCCCCTCAAAAGCCACTTCATCTTTCATGTTGAACAGCGTTGCCACCAGGGTGCGCCGTTCAGTTTAAAGTCACAATTTTTGCACTGAAGCATCACGAGGGACTGATGTTGATATTCACCGCTTTTGAGGTGGCCACGATGAACCTGTGAAAATCAGTACAACAAAATTAAAGCCATGACATTTCCTGTTGCCACTAGGTGGCGCTGTACGTATTCCCGACAATGGGCACATCAATCTGTTCAGGGCGGGTCTGACATCATGCCTGTAAAGTCTGGTACTGAACAGACTGGATTTCATTGAGTTATACTAATTTGTTTCTTCATGGCGTGACATCAAAGTTCGCCATGCTGCTGGGGTCACACCCTTTTGCGAAAAGTCACAGTTTTCACTGTAACCCAAGACCAACTCCTTAAGGCTTTCCTGGAGAAATTTGAGGCTGCAGGTGTCACCCATCACTATACTGTACCCCAAAGTGTAAAACATGACATTTCCTGTTCCCACTAGGTGACGCTGTCCTTGAGGTCAAATATGGCAGTTGAAATATGTTCAGGGGTGGAGCCTTATCATATGTGTTCACTTTGGTCAAGGTCAGAAAATGTATGACAAAATGAGAGGCAATAAGATTTTCATGGCGAGTCATCGAAATTCGCCATGGCGCCACGGCCTCATAGTATTGTGAAAACTCAAAAGCTCCGCAATTTAACATGGCACAAGGGTGTAGTTGACACTGTCCAAATTTGAAGTTTATAGGACCAAATCCCAAGGAGGAGTTCGTTAAAGTACAAGGCA
The DNA here is from genome assembly GCF_963969265.1 of Rhamphochromis sp. 'chilingali'. Lineage (NCBI taxonomy): Eukaryota > Metazoa > Chordata > Actinopteri > Cichliformes > Cichlidae > Rhamphochromis > Rhamphochromis sp. 'chilingali'. The sequence continues at coordinate 30,005,350 of NC_137932.1, forward strand.
TGGAAACGGTAAAATCAGAGCCAAAATGTCACCTTCAATCCAAAATGGCGGACTTCCTGTTGGGTTTAGGACATTGCCATAATAGACTTTTTTGTTCGACTCTGAACGTTATAACGGTGTACCGACTTTCAAACTTGTAGGCCATACCCATACCGGGGGCTCGCGTTTTTCAATTTTCTAGGTGGCGCTACTGAGCTAATTTTCCCTGGCCATGTCTGACAACATTAAAATACGTAAATTTTCACCAGACCTGACGCGTGTGCAAAATTTCATGAGTTTTCGAGCATGTTTAGGCCCTCAAACGGCCAATTCATTTGCCGAAATAATAATAATAATAATAATAATAATAAACAGAGCAATTACAATAGGGCCTTCGCACTGTCAGTGCTCGGGCCCTAATTAAAGCTGCAAGCAGCGTTATGAGGGCCCTCGCACCCCGGCGTGTCGAGCCACGCCCAACACCTAAAACCAGCACCTCCGATCTGATGTCACATTGATGAAATTCATGCATTCAACCACCAGCTAACATTTCATCTCATTCAATCATGATTATAGTCGTCCCACTAGGTGGCGCTCTAACCATTACTGACAAATGGCATAACAAACATTTCCGAGCTCGAGTCTCATCACGCCTGCGACCTTTGGGACATATTGGACATTTTGATTTTGAGTGACAGCAGATTACTGCTTTTTGGCGAGTGACTGAAACTCCACATGCCGCCATGACCACCCCGTTTCCCTGAACGTAAAAAGCTTCGCAATTTAACATCACAAAGGTCTTTAGATTCCACACACTGGAGATTGGTTCAATATGATGAAATCCCTTGGAGGAGTTCGTCAAAGAACGGTGCCTGGAAAGAGTGGAAAATATCACAAAAATTACACATTAATTTTAAAATGGCTGACTTCCTGTTGGATTTGGGATATTGCTCCAAGAGACTTTTTTGTACATCTTGATATTTTCCATAAGCTTACCAGGTTTCAGACTCATAGATGAAACACAGAGCAGGGGCTGTTGTTTTGGAATATTGTAGGGGGCGCTGTGGAGCAATTTCGAGCTATTCAATGAAAATGATCACATGACAATAAACGCTACATCCATTTGGAGGTGTGTGCCAAATTTCAAGCCTCTATAAACTTTCCAAGTCCCTCAAAAGCCACTTCATCTTTCATGGTGAACCGCGTTGCCACCAGGGTGCGCCGTTCAGTTTAAAGTCACAATTTTTGCACTGAAGCATCACGAGGGACTGATGTTGATATTCACCGCTTTTGAGGTGGCCACGATGAACCTGTGAAAATCAGTACAACAAAATTAAAGCCATGACATTTCCTGTTGCCACTAGGTGGCGCTGTCCGTATTCCCGACAATGGGCACATCAATCTGTTCAGGGTGGGTCTGACATCATGCCTGTAAAGTCTGGTACTGAACAGACTGGATTTCATTGAGTTATACTAATTTGTTTCTTCATGGCGTGACATCAAAGTTCGCCATGCTGCTGGGGTCACACCCTTTTGCGAAAAGTCACAGTTTTCACTGTAACCCAAGACCAACTCCTTAAGGCTTTCCTGGAGAAATTTGAGGCTGCAGGTGTCACCCATCACTATACTGTACCCCAAAGTGTAAAACATGACATTTCCTGTTCCCACTAGGTGGCGCTGTCCTTGATGTCAAATATGGCACTTGAAATATGTTCAGGGGTGGAGTCTTATCATATGTGTTCACTTTGGTCAAGGTCAGAAAATGTATGACAAAATGAGAGGCAATAAGATTTTCATGGCGAGTCATCGAAATTCGCCATGGCGCCACGGCGTCACCGTATTGTGAAAACTCAAAAGCTCCGCAATTTAACATGGCACAAGGGTGTAGTTGACACTGACCAAATATGAAGGTTATGAAATCAAACCCCAAGGAGGAGTTCGCAAAAGTTCGAGGCATGGAAATGGCAAAATTAGAGCCAAAATGTCACCTTCTCTTCCAAATGGCGGACTTCCTGTTGGGTTTGCATCAATGGGCCCACAGACTTTTTTGTTCGTCTTGGCATGATACACATGTGTGCCAAATTTCATACGTGTAGCTCAAACGATGTGGTCGTAGGGCTGCATTTAACAAGGCATAGGTGGCGCTGTAGAGCCATTTCCCAGTGCTCATATGTAAAACCATTAAAATACAAAATTTTTCACCAGACCTGGCATGTGTGCAAAATTTCATGAGTTTTTGAGCATGTTTAGGCCCTCAAAAAGGCCCTTGTTTCGCCTGAATAATAATAATAATAATAATAATAATAATAATAATAATAATTAAAGCTGCAAGCAGCGTTATGAGGGCCCTCGCACCCCCGGCGCGTCGAGCCACGCCCAACACCTAAAACCAGCACCTCCGATCTGATGTCACATTGATGGAATTCATGCATTTAACCACCAGCTAACAATTCATCTCATTCAATCATGATTATAGTTGTCCCACTAGGTGGAGCTCTAACCATTACTGACAAATGGCATAACAAACATTTCCTAGCTCGAGTCTCATCACACCTGAGACGTTTGGGAGAGATTGGACATTGTGTTTTTGAGTGACAGCAGATTACTGCTTTTTGGCGAGTGATTCAAACTCTAAGTGCCACCATAACCACCCCGTTTCACTGAACGTAAAAAGCTTCGCAATTTAACATCACAAAGGTCTTTAGATTCCACACACTGGAGATTGGTTCAATATGATGAAATCCCTTGGAGGAGTTCGTCAAAGAACGGTGCCTGGAAAGAGGGGAAAATGTTGCCAAAATTACACATTAATATTAAAATGGCTGACTTCCTGTTGGATTTGGGATATTGCACCAAGAGACTTTTTTGTACATCTTGATATCTCCTATAAGCTTACCAGGTTTCAGAATCATACATAGAACACAGAGCAGGGGCTGTGGTTTTGAAATTTTGTAGGGGGCGCTGTGGAGCAATTTCGCGCTATTCAATGAAAATGATCACATGCCAACAAAGCCTTCATCCATTTGGAGGTGTGTGCCAAATTTCAAGCCTCTATAAACTTGCCAAGACCCTCAAAAGCCACTTCATCTTTCATGTTGAACAGCGTTGCCACCAGGGTGCGCCGTTCAGTTTAAACTCACAATTTTTGCACTGAAGCATCACGAGGGACTGATGGTGATATTCACCGCTTTTGAGGTGGCCAAGATGAACCTGTGAAAATCAGTACAACAAAATTAAAGCCATGACATTTCCTGTTGCCACTAGGTGGCGCTGTCCGTATTTCCGACAATGGGCACATCAATCTGTTCAGGGCGGGTCTGACATCATGCCTGTAAAGTCTGGTACTGATCAGACTGGATTTCATTGAGTTATACTAATTTGTTTCTTCATGGCGTGACATCAAAGTTCGCCATGCTGCTGGGGTCACACCCTTTCGCGAAAACTCACAGTTTTCACTGTAACCCAAGACCAACTCCTTAAGGCTTTCCTGGAGAAATTTGAGGCTGCAGATGTCACCCTTCACTATACTGTACCCCAAAGTGTAAAACATGACATTTCCTGTTCCCACTAGGTGGCGCTGTCCTTGAGGTCAAATATGGCAGTTGAAATATGTTCAGGGGTGGAGCCTTATCATATGTGTGCTCTTTGGTCCAGATTGGAACATGTATGACAGAATGAGAGGCAATAAGATTTTCATGGCGAGTCATCGAAATTCGCCATGGCGCCACGGCCTCATAGTATTGTGAAAACTCAAAAGCTCCGCAATTTAACATGGCACAAGGGTGTAGTTGACACTGTCCAAATTTGAAGCTTATACGACCAAATCCCAAGGAGGAGTTCGTTAAAGTACAAGGCATGGAAACGGTAAAATCAGAGCCAAAATGTCACCTTCAATCCAAAATGGCGGACTTCCTGTTGGGTTTGCGTCAATGGGCCCACAGACTTTTTTGTTCGTCTTGGCATGATACACATGTGTGCCAAATTTCATACATGTAGCTGAAACGATGTGGTCGTAGGGCTGCATTTAACAAGGCATAGGTGGCGCTCTAGAGCCATTTCCCAGTGCTCATATGTAAAACCATTAAAATACGTAAATTTTCACCAGACCTGACGCGTGCGCAAAATTTCCAGAGTTTTCGAGCATGTTTAGGCCCTCAAAAGGCCGATTCATTTGCCGGAATAATAATAATAATAATAATAAACAGAGCAATTACAATAGGGCCTTCGCACTGTCAGTGCTCGGGCCCTAATAATAAGAAACGGAGCAGATACAATAGGGCCTTCGCACTCTCGGTGCTCGGGCCCTAATTAAAGCTGCAAGCAGCGTTATGAGGGCCCTCGCACCCCCGGCGCGTCGAGCCACGCCCAACACCTACAACCAGCACGTCCGATCTGATGTCACATTGATGGAATTCATGCATTTAACCACCAGCTAACATTTCAACTCATTCATTCATGATTAGTTAGTCGTTCCACTAGGTGGCGCTCTAACCATTATGTACAAATGGCATAACAAACACTTCCGAGCTCGAGTCTCATCACACCTTAGACGTTTGGGAGAGATTGGACATTGTGTTTTTGAGTGACAGCAGATTACTGCTTTTTGGCGAGTGATTCAAACTCTAAGTGCCACCATAACCACCCCGTTTCACTGAACGTAAAAAGCTTCGCAATTTAACATCACAAAGGTCTTTAGATTCCACACACTGGAGATTGGTTCAATATGATGAAATCCCTTGGAGGAGTTCGTCAAAGAACGGTGCCTGGAAAGAGGGGAAAATGTTGCCAAAATTACACATTAATTTTAAAATGGCTGACTTCCTTTTGGATTTGGGATATTGCACCAAGAGACTTTTTTGTACATCTTGATATCTCCTATAAGCTTACCAGGTTTCAGAATCATACATAGAACACAGAGCAGGGGCTGTGGTTTTGAAATTTTGTAGGGGGCGCTGTGGAGCCACTTCGCGCTATTCAATGAAAATGATCACATGCCAACAAAGCGTTCATCCATTTGGAGGGGTGTGCTAAATTTAAAGCCTCTATATACTTTCCAAGCCCCTCAAAAGCCACTTCATCTTTCATGGTGGACCGCGTTGCCACCAGGGTGCGCCGTTCAGTTTAAAGTCACAATTTTTGCACTGAAGCATCACGAGGGACTGATGGTGATATTCACCGCTTTTGAGGTGGCCAAGATGAACCTGTGAAAACCAGTACAACAAAGTGTAAGACATGACATTTCCTGTTCCCACTAGGTGGCGCTCTTCATATTCCTGACATTGGGCACATCAATCTGTTCAGGGCGGGTGTGACATCATGCCTGTAAAGTCTGGTACTAATCAGACTGGATTTCATGGAGTTATACTAATTTGTTTCTTCATGGCGAGATATCAAAGTTCGCCATACTGCTGAGGTCACACCCTTTCGTGAAAAGCTACAGTTTTCACTGTACCCCAAGACCAACTCCTTACGCCTTTCCTGGAGAAATTTGAGGCTGCAGATGTCACCCATCACTATACTGTACCCCAAAGTGTAAAACATGACATTTCCTGTTCCCACTAGGTGGCGCTGTCCTTGATGTCAAATATGGCAGTTGAAATATGTTCAGGGCTGGAGCCTTATCATATGTGTTCACTTTGGTCAAGGTCAGAAAATGTATGACAAAATGAGAGGCAATAAGATTTTCATGGCGAGTCATCGAAATTCGCCGTGGCGCCACGGCCTCATGGTATTGTGAAAACTCAAAAGCTCCGCAATTTAACATGGCACATGGGTGTAGTTGGCACTGACCAAATATGAAGGTTATGAAATCAAACCCCAAGGAGGAGTTCGTTAAAGTTCGAGGCATGGAAACGGTAAAATCAGAGCCAAAATGTCACCTTCAATCCAAAATGGCGGACTTCCTGTTGGGTTTAGGACATTGCCATAATAGACTTTTTTGTTCGACTCTGAACGTTATATAGGTGTACCGACTTTCAAACATGTAGGCCATACTCATACCGGGGGCTCGCCTTTTTCATTTTTCTAGGTGGCGCTACTGAGCTAATTTTCCCTGGCCATGTCTGAGAACATTAAAATACGTAAATTTTCACCAGACCTGACGCGTGTGCAAAATTTCATGAGTTTTCGAGCATGTTTAGGCCCTCAAACGGCCAATTCATTTGCCGGAATAATAATAATAATAATAATAATAATAATAATAAACAGAGCAATTACAATAGGGCCTTCGCACTGTCAGTGCTCGGGCCCTAATAATAATAATAAGAAACGGAGCAGATACAATAGGGCCTTCGCACTCTCAGTGCTCGGGCCCTAATAAGAAACGGAGCAGATACAATAGGGCCTTCGCACTCTCAGTGCTCGGGCCCTAATAATAATAATCAGAGCAATTACAATAGGGCCTTCGCACTGTCAGTGCTCGGGCCCTAATAATAATAATAATAATAATAATAATAATAAACAGAGCAATTACAATAGGGCCTTCGCACTGTCAGTGCTCGGGCCCTAATAATAATAATAAGAAACGGAGCAGATACAATAGGGCCTTCGCACTCTCAGTGCTCGGGCCCTAATAATAAGAAA